>NC_088229.1:60978195-61290695 GCF_036934945.1 Oncorhynchus masou masou | reverse complement strand
GAACTACCCTACGCCTTGACCTCATCCTTCCGCCTCTCTCTAGATAAAATCATGTAACTAGTGAGGTCTCGTGAGGTCTGGCCGCTCAACAACCTGCCCATTCGATCCCATCCCCTCCTCCCTTCTCTAGACCATCTCTGGAGACCTTCTCCCTTTCCATCATCAACTTATCCCTGATCACTGGTTGCGTCCCCTCTGACTTCAAAATGGCCCGAGTTGCTCCCCTCCTCATGAAACTTGTTATCTCTCTCAGAACGATCTCCTTAACACCAACCAGTCAGGCTTCAAGATGGGTAATTTAACCGAGACTGCACTTCTTTGTGTCACGGAGGCAATCCACACTGCTAAGGCTGACTTTCTCTCCTCTGTTCTCATCCTCCTAGATTTATTTGCTGCATTTGACACCGTGAACCGTCAGATCCTCCTCTCCACCCTCTCATGGCTGGTTGTCTCAGGCTCTGCCCACTCTTGGATTGCATCCCACCTGGCAGGCCTCTCCTACCAGGTGACGTGGAGAGGATCTGTGTCTGCACCATATACTCTCACTACTGGTGTCCCCCAGGGCTCTGTTCTAGGCCCTCTCCTCTTCTCTCTATACACCAAGTCACTTGGCACTGCCATATGCTCACACGGTCTCCTATCATTGCCATGTGAATGACACTCAACAAATGTTCTCCTTCCCCTAGTGGCGACACGCATCTCTGCGTGCCTGGCAGATATCTGAATTTGATTTTCGGCTCACCACCTCAAGCTTAACAAGACAGAGCTGCTCTTCCTCCCAGGGAAGGCCTGTCCGCTCAAAGACATCTCCATCACGGTTGACAACTCTAGTGTTGCCCTCCCAGAGTGCAAAGAATCTTCACCCTGTCATTCTTTGCAAACATCAAAGCAGTGACTCGCTCCTGCAGGTTCATTCTCTACAACATCCATAGAGTACGACCTTACCTCACAGAGGAAGCGGCGTAGGTCCTAATCCAGGCATTTGCCATCTCCCGTCTGGACTACTGTACTCGATGTTGGCTGGACTCCCCGCTTGTGCCAACAAACCCCTGCAACTTATCCAGAAGGCTGCAGCTCACCTGGTTTTCAGCCTTCCCAAGTTCTCACATGTCACCCTGCTCGTCTGCAAACTCCACAGGCTTCCAGTTGAAGCTCCTATCCACTACACTACCCTATCTTCAGACTATGCTCAAACCCTACACCCGAGCACTCCGTTCTGCCACCTCTGGTCTCTTGGCCCTCCCACCTCTAGAGGAGGGCCACTCCTGCTCAGCCAAGTCAAAGCTCTTCTCTGTCCTGGCAACCCAATGGTGGAACCAGATAGGACAGCAGAGCCCGTGCCCACCTTCTGAAAGCACCTGAAGGCCTACCTCTTCCAAGAGTGTCTTAAATAATCCCCTTCCTGAACCAACACTTGCACTTGACCCCCCCCCCAACTCTGACCTTGCTGATAATTATTTTATTGAGGAAAAGTGTATTTTGTGCCTCGCTGTGACTTTCCTATTTTCCATTCTTAATACATAACAATGATTCAATTCAATGTGTTAAATGCAGGCCTGAATCACTTCTTTGAATATATCTATTGTTTACAGGATGGCATATAGATGGAAGTATAGCGGAGATGTTGAACAGAAAGTCCGAAATAGAACGTTTCCCGAAATAGAACGCAACTGCTCAGCTACAGCGACCGACAAAATTTTGCAGTCTGGTAGACATGGATCAATTTATTGTAAAAAATAAGACAAGAAGGCCTTCACAGACGCGGAGATTGTCAAATAATGTTTTTTGGCCTCAGCCGAAATATCGTATGCTGATTTCACAAACAAGCTACTTCAAAGCCACTTTTTTATTGTATTTTATTTCACGTTTATTAAACTAGGCAAATGAGTTAAGAACAAATTCTTATTTACAATGATGGCCTACCCTGGCCAAACCCAGATGACGCTGGGTCAATTGTGTATGTATATATATGTGTGATTTGCTGTACATCAAATCAATTGTATGTGCTCTAATGCTCTGAATTTGCTCTCAATTGATAATTGATAATATTGGAAGAAAAAGTACAATAACACTAGTACAACACTGTACTATACCATTCATATGTGGTTGTCTCACCTAGGTATATTAAGAGGAATGCACTAACTGTAAGTTACTCTGAATAAGAGCATCTACTAAATTATGTAAATGTGAAATGTGACTGAAACAGTCATGGCATTTTGTTACGCTCGTCGTTGTAAGAATGGTCGGACCAAGATGCAGCGTGGGGTAGGTTAATCATATTTATTAATGATAACCAGCAACAAAACAAGAAAGAGAAAACCAACAATACCTACAGCCTTGTAGGGCTCAACAGCAACAATACAAAAACAAGATCCCACACAAAACAGGTGGAAAAAAGGCTGCCTAAATATGATCCCCAATCAGAGACAACGATAGACAGCTGCCTCTGATTGGGAACCATACCAGGCCAACATAGAAATGCAAAAACTAGAGTACGCACCCTAGTCACACCCTGACCGAACCAAAATAGAGAATAAAAAGGATCTAAGGTCAGGGCGTGACACATATGGTTTACATATTTTTCATGCTCATTAAAACATTCAGTGACCACTCGTGCCCTGTGGATGGGGGCATTGTTATCCTATGAGGACATAGCCAAAGTCGACAAAATAATGGCAAAAATAATGGCCTACCCAGCATTTTTATACATGAGCCTAAGCATGATGGGATGTTTATTGCTTAACTAACTCAGGAACCACACCTGTGTGGAAGCACCTGCTTTCAATATAATTTGTATCCCTAATTTACTCAAGTGTTTCCATTATTTTGGCAGTTACCTGTATGTATTTGTGAACACTGCAAATCATAGATGGTATGAGTCACCTGAAACTCCTGACCATATGAATAGGCCATGTGAATAGACAGGCACACAATGTCCCTTGAATGCACAGTGCAGCCGGTTGCTATGACAAGCTCGTCAATAACGCAGCAGCACCTCAATGATTTCATTAAGCATCACTCAGCGGGGACAACCCTATACAGTCGACAGGCGACCCTAACTGCTGCCAGACAGTGTTCCTGTTTCACCTGGGAGCCTGGTGCTGTTGCCACAACATGGGAGAGTGTGTTTTGCTAAACAGACTTGCTTATATGTCTAACTGGATTTTTTAAAGAGGGGGGTATGGAGAGACCGCGGAAGTGTAGAATAGAGAGAGTACATCACTGATGAAAACCTCTCATCTTCAAAACAGAAACTTTTCAGGAAATGTAAAAAAAAATATTATTATTAACAAACATTCATTTAGGAAAATTTAGAAGCTATTTTGAAAACATTTTCTTGGTCCTAGAGCCATGACATTTTTAGAGTACATTGAGGGAAGTTACTAATTTCAATAAAAATGGCAAAAATGAAGTTACGAGGTTTTTATCAGACAGTGACAATAGGTTACATCCTTCTGACGTCATAGTCAGTACTTTCACTCAAACACATATTTTTTTAATAGCTGCTGGAGAATCAGGTAGCTACAGAGCTATAGAGACGGTCTGCATGTAAACATTATTACATTGTTCACCATGACGTATACTACATGAACAAGGCACATGGTTTACTGTATGTATTCACTCATGTAAAAGGATGAAAATAGTGTATTTAAACGTAAAAACTGTTTACATTATAGGTGTTTATAAACAGATTGTAAGCCGACTATTAGAATGAAGTCAGACGTGAAACAGTCCCCATTCACACTGATATTAACCTCAAAAGCCATGTCTTACTGTCTTGTTGCTTTACTGCCTACAGTACAAAACAGTGTCAATACAAAGCTTTACTTTTAGCGGTTAGGAATCATTGTTCATTGTGGTTACATAGGTTTAACTATGTCATATGCATTATTAAACAGTACTGTAAACTGGTTCTCCATCTCCAACACATTACCTCTACTCTTGCACAATCACCCTATTTCATGCTACCTAGACTAAGCCTTTCCTTTGCAGTCACAATAGCAGGTGACCAGGAATACCACTACAACCACTTCTAGCCTGGTCCCAGATCAGTTTAAGCTGTTAGTCACAATGACCACAGAGTGACCAAACAGATCTGGGACCACACTTTATCCTTCTCCGAGCAGAGCCAACCGATTGTTGTTGGTGAGGTTGGCATCTACTTGAAGAAAGGAAGAACCTGCATTCACTGACATATTCGTTATGTTTTATTGTATTTTTTTAACAGCAGAGGTCAGAACAAACAACGTTTTGGCGGCAGCCTTCATCAGCGTGAGGTTGGCATCTGCCATGGCAAGTCAAGTTATGTGCATGATAGTGAAATGCAGACGGTGGGACTGTCAGCTGACAGGCCACAGCCTCTTGCAGACTCTTTCCAACTCCCTCCCAACTTTACCTCTGGTGACAGTGAGAGTCGTGAATGAGAGGCGAGGCAGATGGGATCCTTCACCCTGAGACACGCACGCCTCCCCTTAGACTCCATGTTCATTAACGCACCCACACTATCATGTATTATTGTTGGGCCTCTGGCTTCAGCTGCCCGCCCCAACCAAAACACCTCCCTACTCACGCACGCACATCCTGCACTACTAATTATAGCCCAACACAGCCCTGCCACCCAGGAAAACTGGGCTAGCCGACAAGAGACTAACATATCTATATCTTTACCTCACCAACGCAATCCTCCTCCTCGTTCTCCTCTTCCTCCTCCCCCTCTTCTCCTGGTCATGAAAGCCTGTGGTCATGAAAGCCTGTGGTCTCAGTGGCACAACTCACATGAGAAGTCAGACATGAGCTAATGCTGAAAGCTATTGGCCATTTGGTTTTGATTAATACATTTTTTAATTGTTTCTAGGTAGCTACTTGGTGTCTTGAAGCGGGCCCAAGTTGTGTAACCACTATCTATACAGATCAGCTCAGTCAGTTAAAAGTAATTTGTGTCACACACAGGGGATGGGGGGAAGGGATGCACAATTAATAGCGAACAACATCCTAAATCAATGGTTACAGCCAGCGCACTGATAAATTAGGCTTGATAAATTATGTTGGATCAATAAACTGGGATTAGAGTTGCCTGGTGGCTAGTCCTGTACAGGGGCATGCAGAGGAATAACCTACTAGAGTTTTACTGTAGTTTATCTGTACAGTAGGGGCATTATGATATCAAAGTCACATGTTCTTTTTTTCTCATTGACATCATGAAGCTACATTTACATATGAGAGATGTGCATCTGTGTATGTGGTCAAAATCTGGAAAATACACTAAGTAATTATCTGAAGAAAAAAATAATATATATATATATATATGTATATATATATATGCATACATGTGCTTAGTACTTAGTGCTTACTCTAGACCAATTTGTTACCGTGACATTGATTGGGCCACCTGTCACTTTAAGAGTTCTATCTTCAAAGACAGTAGTGATGGGACAAAATGCACTAATCTCTAATTATATTCTATCGATTAGACCTCCACCCTACTCTCCTCCCTCACATACAGTACACACTCCGACACAGGGACAAAAACATGCACAGCCATGCCCCACAAAGTACCCCTGCCATTGAAACACCCTCTTGTTTCACTGGTGTGATTGCATATAGTATCAAATTGCTCTCATTGTCATAACCAAGTAAATGGGGCACTCAGACATTAGGCTACACTTCCAATTGTATCATTCCCTTTAAATAGACTTATCAGCTCTAGATCCGTAACTCTCTAAGGACACTGTCTATCTCGGCTATCAGGAGACCTCAAGAAGTGTGGTCCAGGCTGCCATGTCAAGTAGCCTGGGAGCATGTTGCGTCCTTCTGTTTAATTATTGTAAGCTGCTATGTTTAACAGAGGCCCACTCAGGAGGATCAGGCAGGGCAGTTAGCTCTTATCTGTCTCTGATCTACATATGTCAGTTTGGCAGTTGGGGAAAGGGGAACAGTCAGTGTGTGAGAGGTGAAATTCCCCCCAAAGGGATATATAGTGATGTAAAGTACTTATTAAGTAACAATACTTTAAAGTACTACTTAAGTACTTTCTTGGGGTATCTGTACTTTAATTACTATTTTTGACTACTTTTACTTTTACTTCCCTACATTCCTAAAGAAATGTATGCACTTTTTACATTTTCCCTGACACCCAGAAGTACATTACATTTTGAATGCTTAGCAGGACAGAAAATGGTCCAATTCGCACACTTATCAAGAGAACATCCCTGGTCATCACTACTGCCTCTGATCTGGTGGACTCACTAAACACAAATGCTTTGTTTTTAAATTATGTCTGAGTGTTTGAGTGTGACCCTGGCTATTCGTAAAAAAATAAAAATAAATACAAATACAAATAAATAAATAAAAAATCTCTATATATATATACAGTTGAGGTCGGAAGTTTACATACACTCATTAAAACTCATTTTTCAACCACTCCACAAATGTCTTGTTAACAAACTATAGTTTTGGCAAGTCAGTTAGGACATCTACTTTGTGCATGACAGAAGTATTTTTTCCAACAATTGTTAACTGACAGATTATTTCACTTATAATTCACTGTATTACAATTCCAGTGGGTCAGAAGTTTACATACACTAAGTTGACTGTGCCTTTAAACAGCTTGGAAAATTCCAGAAAATGATGTCATGGCTTTAGAAGCTTCTGATAGGCTAATTGACATCATTTTAGTCAATTGGAGGTGTACCTGTGGATGTATTTTAAGGCCGACCTTCAAACTCATTGCCTCTTTGCTTGACATCATGGGAAAATCAAAAGCAATCAGCCAAGACCGAGGACCATGCCTCAGGGCTAGCTGGCATGATGACTCCTTGCTGTCCCCAGTTGACCTGGCCGTGCTGCTGCTCCAGTTTCAACTGTTCTGCCTGCGGCTATGGAACCTTGACCTGTTTACCGAACGTGCTACCTGTCACAGACCTGCTGTTTTCAACTCTTTAGAGACAGCAGGAGAGGTAGAGATACTCTTAATGATCGGCTATGAAAAGCCAACTGACATTTACTCCTGAGCTGCTGACTTGCTGCACCCACGGCAACTACTGTGATTATTATTATTTGACCATGACGGTCATTTATGAACATTTGAACATTTTGGCCATGTTCTGTTATAATCTCCACCTGGCACAGCCAGAAGAGGACTGGCCACCCCTCATAGCCTGGTTCCTCTCTAGGTTTCTTCCTAGGTTTTGGCCTTTCTAGGGAGTTTTTCCTAGCCACCGTGCTTCTACACCTGCATTGCTTGCAGTTGGGATTTTAGGCTGGGTTTCTGAACAGCACTTTGAGATATCAGCTGATGTAAGAAGGGCTATATAAATACATTTGATTTGAAGACCTCAGAAAGAAAATTGTAGACCTCCACAAGTCTGGTTCAACCTTGGGAGCAGTTTCCAAATGCCTGAAGGTGTCACGCCTTGGTCTTAGTATTTTTGTGTTTTCGTTTATTAGTTGGTCAGGCCAGGGTGTGACATGGGTTTATGTTGTTGTATTTTCGTATTGGGGTTTGTAGTATTTGGGATTGCGGCTGAGTAGGGGTGTTGTATAGGCTTGGCTGCCTGAGGCGGTTCTCAATCAGTCAGGTGATTCTCGTTGTCTCTGATTGGGAACCGTAATTAGGTAGCCAGGGTTTCACTGTGTATTTCGTGGGTGATTGTTCCTGTCTCTGTGTTAGTGCTCACCAGACAGGCTGTATAGGTTTTTCACATTCCGTTTGTTGTTTTTGTATTTATAAGTTATTTCGTGTATCGTCATTTGTTCCATTAAAAACATGAGTAACCAAAACGCTGCATTTCGGTCCGACTCTCTTTCGACAAACGAAGAACGCCGTTACAGAAGGTACCACGTTCATCTGTACAAACAATAGTACGCAAGTATAAACACCATGGGACCACACAGCCATCATACAGCTCAGGAAGGAGACAAGTTCTATCTCCTAGAGATTAACATATTTGCTGCAAAAAGTGCAAATCAATCCCAGAAACAGGAAAGTATCTATATCCACAGTAAAACGAGTCCTATATCGACAAAACCTGAAAGGCCAGTCAGCAAGGAAGAAGCCACTGCTCCAAAACCGCCATAAAAAAACAGACTACGGTTTGCAACTGCACATGGGGACAAAGATCGTACTTTTTGGAGAAATGTCATCTGGCCTGATGAAACAAAAATAGATCTGTTTGGCCATAATGACCATTGTTATGTTTGGAGGAAAAAGGGAGAGGCTTGCAAGCTGAAGAACATCATCCCAACCGTGAAGCACGAGGGTGGCAGCATCATATTGTGGGGGTGCTTTGCTGCAGGAGGGACTGGTGAACTTCACAAAATAGATGTAATCATGAGGGAGGAAAATTATGTGGATATATTGAAACAACAACCCAAGACATCAGTCAGGAAGTTAAAGTTTGGTCGCAAATGGGTCTTCCAAATGGACAATGACCCCAAGCATACTTCCAAAATTGTGGCAAAATGGATTAAGGACAACAAAGTCAAGGTATTGGAGTGGCCATCACAAAGACCTGACCTCAATCCCATAGAAAATTTGTGGGCAGAACTGAAAAAGTGTGTGTGAGAAAGGAGGCCTACAAACCTGACTCAGTTACACCAGCTCTGTCAGGAGGAATGGGCCAAAATTCACCCAACTTATTGTGGGAAGCTTGTGGAAGGCTACACGAAATGTTTGACCCAAGTTAAACAATTTAATCCTAGTAAAAATTCCCTGTCTTAGGTCAGTTAGGATCACCACTTTATTTTACGAATGTGAAATGTCAGAATAATAGTAGAGATAATGATTTATTTCAACTTTTATTTCTTTCATCACAATCCCAGTGGGTCAAAAGTTTACATACACTCAATTAGTATTTGGTAGCATTGCCTTTAACTTAAATGTCAGGAATTGTGAAAAACTGAGTTTAAATGTATTTGGCTAAGGTGTATGTAAACTTCTGACTTCAACTGTATATATATATATATATATATATGTGTGTATGTGTATGTATATGTATATGTATATACATATATATTATTTGTACTTTTACTTTTGATATTTAAGTATATTTTAGCAACTACATTTACATTTGATACTTACGTATATTTAAAACCAAATACTTTTAGACTTTTACTCAAGTAATATTTTACTGGGTGACTTTCACTTTTACTTGAGTCATTTTCTATTAAGGTATCTTTACTTTTACTCAAGAATGACAATCCACTTCGGGATATACACTCGCAGAGAAAAGGGTTCCAAAATGGTTATTTGGATGTCCCCATATGTGGAAAGTGTTCCTCGGGTGTCACCTATGTTGAAAGCGTTCTATTTGTAATATTGAACCCAAAATGGTTCTACCTGAAACCAAAAGGGTTCTACCAGGAATTAAAAATGGATCTTCAAAGGGTTATCCAATGTGGACAGCCGAAGAACCCTTTTAGGGTCCAGATAGCACTGTTTTTTCCTAAGGCCCTATTCCCACTACGAGATACAAAGGAGAGTCTGAGGAACGGGGTGGAGAAAGAGAATTGTTCTTTTCAATTCACATTACATCCTTGCATTACTTTGCTCTCGAGTGGTGCAGCGGTCTAAGGTACTACATCTCAGGGGAAGATTTAATTTTTTATTTATTTCACCTTTATTTAACCAGGTAGGCCAGTTGAGAACAAGTTCTCATTTACAACTGCGACCTGGCCAAGATAAAGCAAGCAGTGTGACACAAACAACAACATAGAGTTACACATGGAATAAACAAACGTACAGTCAATAACACAATAGAAAAAAATCTATATACAGTGTGTGCAAATGAGGTAAGATTAGGGAGGTAAGGCAATAAATAGGCCATAGTGGCGAAGTAATTACAATTGAGCAATTAAACACTGGAGAAATAGATGTGCAGAAGATGAATGTGCAAGTAGAGATACTTGGGTGCAAATGAGAATATATATATATATATATAAATATGGGGATGAGGTAGTTGGATGGGCTATTTACAGTTGGGCTATGTACAGGTGCAATGATATGTGAGCTGCTCTGAAAACTGATGCTTAAAGTTAGTGCGGGAGATATGAGTCTCCAGCTTCAGTGATTTTTGCAGTTTGTTCCAGTCCATGGCAGCTGTTAGAGATCTGGAAGGAAAGGCGGCCAAAGGAGGAAAATACTTTGGGGGTGACCAGTGAAATATACCTGCTGAGCTCGTGCTGATATGGTGATGAGTGATCTGAGAAAGGTGGGGCTTTAACTAGCAAAGACTTATAGATGACCTGTAGTCAGTGAGTTTGGCGACGAATATGAAGCGAGGACCAGCCAACGAGAGCATACAGGTCGCAGTGGTGGGTAGTATATGGGGCTTTGGTGACAAAACGGATGGCACTGTGCATCCAATTTGCTGAGTAGAGTGTTGGAGGCTATTTTGTAAATGACATCGCCGAAGTCAAGGATCGGTAGGATAGTCAGTGTAACGAGGGTATATTTGACAGCATGAGTGAATGATGCTTAGTTGCAAAGTAGGAAGCCGATTCTAGATTTCATTTTGGATGGGAGATGCTTAATGTGAGTCTGGAAGGAGAGTTTAGTCTAACCAGACACCTAGGTATTTGTAATTGTCCACATATTCTAAGTCAGAACCTATTCTAAGTCAGAACAGCATTTGTCTGAGAAGATGTGTCACTACAGCCCCTGGTTCAAATCCAGGCTGTATCACATCCGGCCATGATTGGGAGTCCCATAAGGCGGTGCACAATTGGCCCAACGTCATCCGGGTTTGGGTAGGCCGTCATTGTAAATAAGAATTTGTTCTTTACTGACTTGCCTAGTTAAAGGTTAAAAACAATGTTGTGGCTGGCGATGTGACATTTTTAGTCTGCAGTTCAAATGAAACATCTTAGTAGCCAGTAGAGTAAGCACAAACTGTTCAACAATGAAAAACTTTTCTTCTAAAACATGTTACACTATTCAATAATGCAGCCAAACCATATTACACTCTTGAACTAAAAAAGCAATTCACAAGCATGTATATGCAGACAATTAAAAGGTTTATTTTCTCATCTGTGGGCAACACTGATTACATTTCAGCTTCAAGGCAAAAGCCCAGAGTTCGTTGCTATAACAGCATGTCTTCAACAAGTAACATTAGACTATCAAAATGAGTCATTGACCCTCTCATACGAATATTAAAGTACAGTAGGCCTTCCTTACAACATTAGAACAAGCCAGGCTTCATTTTGATCAATATCATGCAAATCATTGGTAAAAGCAAATTGTGACTGAAAATCTGGGTACAATCTGGGTAAAATATGGGTGAATTCAGTGCAATAAGCTGTTTTATATGGAAGCCCATTCCCAGTGATGTAGTGGTCCCTGCAGAAGAGGGTATACTCAGATTTTGTTAAAACGTACTCTGTACTCTGAATGACCTAAAATGATAAATCCCATATTGGTCTTTCACAGTCACGCCAACCCAAGCTGTACTGTGCAAGTAGACTAATAATAGGCCTACTACTGAGACAGATAAATGAGACTGTCAACTGGATGTTCTATGTCCACAACAATGCTTAAACCACATCATGAGGGGCGGCAGGGTAGCCTAGTGATTAGAGTGTCAGATGAGTAACCGAAAGGTTGCAAGTTCATATCCCCAAGCTGACAAGGTGCAAATCTGTCGTTCTGCCCCTGAACAGGCAGTTAACCCACTGTTCCTAGGCCGTCATTGAAAATAAGAATGTGTTCTTAACTGACTTGCCTAGTTAAATAAAGGTAAAAAAAATAAATAAAAATGAGACCACCTTAGAGGTCTGGGAAAAATCTAAGAAAATGTCATTCAAGTGTGCAGGCACCTAGCACTTGTTTGGTTATCAGTGTTTTTGTAGCACACATGAAATGGAGTTTGCAAAAACAAATGGCTACTGGATTGATACAAATAATTATGATGTCATTCTGCCTGCATAGGCTACATTGTTGCTAGTTAACATAACATTTAGGTTTTTGGGAAAGCCTTTCCAGCTACCACAAGACAGTTTGGCCTATCAACATCTAGCTATATATTTCCTGTTCCTTAATTGCTTGAAACCTGGATGTTTTGCTTCATATTATGAGGCATGCGGAGCCAAAATCCGGCCATAGAAATGTTGAAGGAAATATTTTATAAACACTTCCTCATATGCACCCTCCTGACTGTTCTTTTGGTTTTCAAATCAACCTTCATTCATTATCTAGCAGCCAAAGGCATTATCCTACCCACTGGGCACAGACATCAATACAACGTTTGTTGCAAGTTGGTTCAATGTCATTTAACTGAAATGGCATGTAAACAATGTTGATTCAACCAGTGTGTGCCCAGTGGGAAGTCATATTAGTAATCCATGATAGTTGTTGCATCTTTAGATCTCCCCACTTTGCCATTTTCAAATGGATATTTCCATCTCTGTCATTAAACTGGTTGCATGTGCGGTGCAGATTTTAAAACATGTTTTTGGAACATTTGCACGTAGGCCTACCGCCATGTGCACAATGCTGAACTTAAAATAAGAAATAATAGTTGATTAACATTTTAAGCTAAACATTCTTATCTGGTCCATCAAATCAAATAAATCAAAGTTTATTTGTCACGTGTGCCGAAAACAACAGTGAAAATGCTTACTAACCAACAGTGCAATTTTTAAGTAAAAAATGGTATCAAGTGAACAATGGGTAAGTAAAGAAATAAAAACAACAGTAAAAAGACAGTGAAATATAACAGTAGCGAGGCTATATACAGTAGCAAGGCTACATACAGTAGCGAGGCTATAACAGTAGTGAGGCTACATAGAGGCACCGGTTAGTCGGGCTGATTGAGGTAGTATGTACATGTAGGTACGGTTAAAGTGACTATGCATATATGATAAACAGAGAGTAGCAGCAGTGTAAAAGATGGGTTGGGGGACACACACAATGCAATTAGTCTGGGTAGACATTTGATTACCTGTTCAGGAGTCTTATGGCTTGGGGGTAAAACCTGTTGATAAGTCGCTCTGGATAAGAGCGTCTGCCAAATGACTTAAATGTAAATGTAAAATGAGAAGCCTTTTGGTCCTAGACTTGGCACTCCGGTACCACTTGCCATGCGGTAGTAGAGACAACAGTCTATGACTGGGGTGGCTGGGGTCTTTGACAATTTTTAGGGCCTTCCTCTGACACCGCTGGTGTAGAGGTCCTGGATGGCAGGCAGCTTAGCCCCAGTGATGTACTGGGCTGTACACACCACCCTCTGAAGTGCCTTGCAGTCGGAGGCCGAGCAGTTACCATACCAGGCAGTGATGCAACCAGTCAGTGGCTCTCAATGTTGCAGCTGTAGAACCTTTTGAGGATCTGAGGACCCATTCCAAATCTTTTTAGTTTCCGGAGGGGGAATAGGCTTTGTCGTACCCTCTTCACTACTGTCTACTAATCACAATTAGTCTGTGCTTCAGTTTGATCAACTGTAGCCTGTTGATAACAACCACAGCTGCAGGTTGCCTAGTGAAGCCTATGTCCTCTGATCCCATCTGGGCATGGCCAGGGGAAATGTAACATCATGTTTTTATAGCCTAAACTATGTATTTATAGCCTAAAATAGACTATTTATTTGTGTTCTGAGAAAATGTGAACAAATGTAGTTTATTTTCACACTTCGGGTGGCTAGGCTACCTAGGCCCTTTGAATCAGCAATGATTGACTGGAATGAATCAATCAACACAATAGTGATGACATACCTTATGAGTATCTTTTCAATTACAGACGCGAAGGCCTACATGATTAAATCAAATCCCATTTTATTTGTCACACGCGCCGAATACAGGTGTAGACCTTACAGTGAAATGCTAACTTACATGACCTTAACCAAAAATGCAGTTCACGAAATAGAGTTAAGAAAAAATGTACTAACAAACTAAAGTTTAAAAAAAGTAACACAAGAAAACTACATAACATTAACGAGGCTATATACAGGGGACACTAGTGCCGAGTCAATGTGTGAGGGTACAGGTTAGTCGAGGTAATTTGTAAAGTGACTATGCATAGATAATAAACAGCGAGTAGCAGCAGTGTAAAAACAAAGGGGGGGTGTAAATAGTCTGGGTGGCCATTTGATTAAATGTTCAGCAGTCTTATGGCTTGGGGGGTAGAAGCTGTTAAGGAGCCTCTTGGAACTAGACTTGGCGCTCCTACCACTTGCCATGCGGTAGCGGAGAGAACAGTCTATGACTTGGGTGACAGGAGTCTCAGACAATTTTTTGGGCCTTCCTCTGACACCACCTGGTATAGAGGTCCTGGATGTCAGGAAGCTTGGCCCCAGTGAGATTGAGTTATCTGTGGATCTGTTGGGCGGTATGCAAATTTGAATGGGTCTAGGGTTTCCAGTATGATGGTGTTGATGAGAGCCATTGACCAGCCTTACAAAGCACTTCATGGCTACAGACGTGAGTGCTAGGGGGTGGTAATCATTGAGGCAGATTACCTTCGCTTTCTTGGGCACAGGGACTATGGTGGTCTATTTTAAAGATGTAGATATTACTGACTTCATCACGGAGAGATTGAAAATGTCAGTGATGACACTTACCAGTTGGTCCGGGCATGCTTCAAGTACACGTCATGGTAATCCGTCTTGCTCCGCAGCTTTGTGAATGTTGACCTGTTTAAAGGTCTTGCTCACATCGGCTACGGATTTGTTTGCAACCCTTCATGCAGCGAGCTTCGTTTTTGTCCAATCGGAGTTGTTGTCTCTTTGTCTGTGTAGAGGGTTGTAATGTTTTCATCCTCCCTGGGGACAGGAGTTTTTCCAGGTGTTTTTTTACCATATGACTTGATTCGAAAAATAATCTGGTCCCATCATAGCCCATATAAAACCGTTTTTTTACATCTGATAAATTACTACTAGTGTCCGGAGTTGGTTAGGTTAGTCTACTACCAGGTCAGGAAAAACTCTGGGCCCCAGGAAAACAACCCCCACCTACAAATAAAAAAACATCTCGTATTTGTATGAACTAAAATGGATGGTGGGGATGGGCTTCCATAGTTTTACATGGCTCAGTACAGCCGGCAGCTACAGCGACAATTTCAGAGTGTAACAGGTTGTTTCCCCCAATTTATGGTAAAAACTCAATAAAGAAAGTATCAAATATTAGTCAAATGTCTGTACATTTCACCTGTTTCAAAAACATTTACAGTGCCTTCGGAAAGTATTCAGCCCCCTTGACCTTTTCTACATTTTGTTATGTTATAGCCTTATTCTAAAATGGATTAAGTAAAAATACCCAATAATGACAAAGTGAAAACAGGTTATAAGACATTTTTGCAAATGTATTAAAAATAAAAAAACAAAAATACCTTATTTATGTAAGTATTCAGACCCTTTACTATGAGACTCGAAATTGAGCTCAGGTGCATCCTGTTTCCATTGATCATCCTTGATGCTTCTACAACTTGATTGGAGTCCACCTGTAGTAAATTTAATTGATTGGCAATGATTTGGAAAGGGACACACCTGTCTGTATAAGGTCCCACAGTTGACAGTGCATGTCACAGCAAAAACCAAGTCATGAGGTCGAAGGAATTGTCCTTAGAGCTCGGAGACAGGATTGTGTCGAGGCACAGATCTGGGGAAGGGTAAATGTCTGCAGCATTGAAGGTCTCCAAGAACACAGTGGCCTCTATCATTCTTAAATGGAAGAAATTTGGAACCACCAAGACTCTTTGAGCTGTCCGCCCAGCCAAACTGAGCAATTGGGGGAGAAGGGCCTTGGTCTGGTAGGTGACCAAGAACCCGATGGTCACTCTGACAGAGTTCTAGAGTTCCTATGTGGAGATGGTAGAACCTTCCAGAAGGACAACAATCTCTGCAGCACTTCACCAGTCAGGCCTGTTTGGTGGAGTGGCCAGATGGACACCACTCCTCAGTAAAAGGCACATTACAGCCCCTTGCCAAAAGGCACCTAAAGACTCTCAGGCCATGAGAAACTAGATTCTCTGGTCTGATGAAACCAAGATTGAACTGGCCTGAATGCCAAGCGTCACGTCTGGAGGAAACCTGGCACCATCCCTACAGTGACGCGTGGTGGTGGCAGCATCATGCTGTGGGATATTTTTCAGAGGCAGGGACTGGGAGACTAGTCAGGATCGAGGCAAAGATGAACAGAGCAAAGTACAGAGATCCTTGATGAAAACCTGCTCCAGAACGCTCAGGCTCTCAGAATGGAGTGAAGGTTCACCTTCCAACAGAACAACAACCCTATGCACACAGCCAAGACAACACAGGAGTGGCTTCGGGACAAGTCTCTGAATGTCCTTGAGTAGCCCAGCCAGAGCCTGGACTTGAACCCAATCGAACATCTCTGGAGAGACCAGAAAATAGCTGTGCAGCAACGCTCCTCATCCAACCTGACAGAGCTTGAGAGGATCTGCAAATAATAATGGGAGAAACTCCTCAAATACAGGTGTGCCAAGCTTGTAGCATCATACCCAAGAACACTTGAGGCTGTAATTGCTGCCATATATGCTTCAACTAAATACTGAGTAAAAGGTCTGAATACTGGGGTCTGAATACTGAAATACTGGAATACTGAATACTGGTAGGAGTGTTGGCTCAATGAGACAATTCTGTTCATACAACCCTGCTTCAAGGGATGTAACTGTCAGACAAGTGTAGAGCGGTACCTCTGCTGATAGCGGTCCAGACGTAGCGAGTACGCAAATTATATTTGAGAAATATGTGTAGACGACGGTATTTTTACCAAAAGTGTAGTAAGTGTGAAGAGGCTCTAAGAGTGTACTAGAGAAAGGGAGGTCAAAGGTGAGAATGAGAAACTGCATTGCATGCTATTTGTTAAACTAGACCTAATAAAAACTAATAGCAAATTGCATTTACATACAGTATGTACAATGTCTATAGTAACCATGGAAATTATTATCCTGTCAAATTCCAGCCTTGAATTCAGGTGGAGGAGCTGAGACTTTGTAATCATTACTGTCTCACTCAGAGTCTTGATGTGCTGTACCTGGCAACCAAACTGCCTTTAGGGGTCTTTATTGACAAAGGTCCTTTGTATGAGGTTCTGTAATGGAAACCTGAGTTGGCTCCCACCAATGTGCAGTCTAGGGAGCCATCTTGGCTATCTGATAGCCTATCACCTGTCTCTTCAGTGGAGCAGAAAAGAAAATCGCCGTCAGTTTCTCAGAGGTACCCTATCATTTCATACTTTCATACACGCATGTGTACACAAACATGCTCAAAGTAAATTCACATACTTGTCAGAAACTCCAAACACACAGGTAGGCTGCATCCTAATAAGGAATACATGTTTTCATGCACTCATATACAGACTGGCATGAATACGCAGGCACACACACATACACACGCTCATCTATTGAACACAAATCCACAGATCCACATTTACACATCCACCCACTAACCCATTGGCCACTGGGAAATATGCAAAGGAGTATGCAAAGTGCAGAGGAGAGCTGCTCAATGTAAATTTGAATAGGGAGAGTGAGCAGAGTTGAGCCAATGCTTCCCTTTAAGCACCTTGTTATTGGACCACTTACAGGACGTCATCCTGATGTCTGCAGTTAAGATTCTAAACGGCTTCAGTTTCAGCACTTAACCCGATCATTATGTAACATATAGGTTGTTCATGGAATACTAACCCCGAGCGAGCACACGCATGCAGGTGCACACAGGAACACACACACACACACACACACACACACACACACACACACACACACACACACACACACACACACACACACACACACACACACACACACACACACACACACACACACACACACACACACACACACACCCGCAGTGCCACCCTTGTAGGTGATTGACATCTGACACTCTGGTATAGTTTAACAGTCTCTAATGTATTAACACTGGGACAGGCTGGCCGTGATGGTTCTACAGCCGCACTTCACATCTTCATCTGTAGATCTAGGCGTTTTGCTGCACCCCAGCCAGCCTGCTTGGAATGCAGCCAGAGTAGGACGTTTGGCACAGCAGAAATTTGCTATGCACACTCAGCATTAGATGAAGAGGGGGTGGATCCGTGGGCGTCGGGTAAGGGTGTGTGTGGAGGGGAGGGGGGGTGTGATGTAGGGGATGATCTGTCTTTAGTGTTCTCTCCGCAATAGAGTGATGGAGCAAAAAAAAGGCACATTGTCGTACAGAGGAACATGTGTGCTTATGCGTACTAAGACGATGTTGGATCGTACAGCAGATGTAACACACACGGACATGCTGATACGTATGTTATAACACATCGGATGCACACAAGCACACACATACACACAGGGAAGTCCACCGTGGTTTGACAGCACATCAGCTGGCACTGGCTGTATGCAAAGCTCTTGAGCCTCGACACCTGCCAAGTTGATTCATTACATTAACAACTCTGGTCTCTAGACGTTTATTCCTCGCTGGCCCCCCATAATGCCCCCCTCAACCGGTAACAGAATTTCTGAAATTTAATTGACTACAATGGGAAATAATAGTAGTCACAAACAACAGTTGGGTTCACAAGTTTGGACAGCACAGTAGAATACAGTTCAGTAAGGTATAGTGCAGTACAGCACTGTAGAGTACAGTAAAAAAAAATATATAGTTCAGTACAGTACTGTACCCTAGAGTAGAGTTCAGCACAGTACACTGTAAGCACACTAGAGTTGAGTACACATTAATGTACTGCACTCTATCTACTGTACTGTACTGTACTGTACTATACTGTACTGAACTCTACTCTGTGCTGTGCTGTACTGAACTATACTCTGTACTGTACTGTACTGAACTCTACTCTGTACTGTACTGAGCTCTACTCTGTACTGTACAGCACTGCACTGTACTGAACTCTACTCTGTACTGTAACTGAACTCTACTCTGTACTGTACTGTACTGAACTCTACTCTGTACTGTACTGCACTGTACTGTACTGAACTCTTCTCTGTACTGTACTGCACTGCACTGTACTGAACTCTACTCTGTACTGCAACTGAACTCTACTCTGTACTGTACTGAACTCTACTCTGTACTGTACTGAACTCTACTCTGTACTGTACTGCACTGTACTGTACTGAACTCTACTCTGTACTGTACTGAGCTCTACTCTGTACTGTACTGCACTGTACTGTACTGTACTGAACTCTACTCTGTACTGTACTCCACTGCACTGTACTGAAATCTACTCTGTACTGTAACTGAACTCTACTCTGTACTGTACTGTACTGAACTCTACTCTGTTCTGCACTGTACTGTACTGTACTGTACTGCACTGTACTGTACTGAACTCTACTCTGTACTATACTGAACTCTACTCTGTACTGTAACTGAACTCTACTCTGTACTGTACTGAACTCTACTCTGTACTGTACTGCACTGTACTGTACTGAACTCTACTCTGTACTGTACTGAACTCTACTCTGTACTGTACTGAGCTCTACTCTGTAATGTACTGCACTGTACTGTACTGAACTCTACTCTGTACTGTAACTGAACTCTACTCTGTACTGTACTGAACTCTACTCTGTACTGTACTGAGCTCTACTCTGTACTGTACTGAACTCTACTCTGTACTGTACTGAACTCTACTCTGTACTGTACTGCACTGTACTGTACTGAACTCTACTCTGTACTATACTGAACTCCACTCTGTACTGTAACTGAACTCTACTCTGTACTGTACTGAACTCTACTCTGTACTGTACTGCACTGTACTGTACTGAACTCTACTCTGTACTGTACTGAACTCTACTCTGTACTGTACTGAACTCTACTATGTACTGTACTGAATTCTACTCTGTACTGTACTGAACTCTACTTTGTACTGTACTGAGCTCTACTCTGTACTGTACTGCACTGTACTGTACTGAACTCTACTCTGTACTGTACTGAACTCTTCTCTGTACTGTACTGAACTCTACTCTGTACTGTAACTGAACTCTACTCTGTACTATACTGCACTGTACTGTACTGAACTCTACTCTGTACTGTAACTGAATTCTACTCTATACTGTACTGAACTCTACTATGTACTGTACTGAATTCTACTCTGTACTGTACTGAACTCTACTTTGTACTGTACTGAGCTCTACTCTGTACTGTACTGCACTGTACTGTACTGAACTCTACTCTGTACTGTACTGAACTCTTCTCTGTACTGTACTGAACTCTACTCTGTACTGTACTGCACTGTACTGTACTGAACTCTACTCTGTACTGTACTGAACTCTACTCTGTACTGTACTGAACTCTACTCTGTACTGTACTGAGCTCTACTCTGTAATGTACTGCACTGTACTGTACTGAACTCTACTCTGTACTGTAACTGAACTCTACTCTGTACTGTACTGAACTCTACTCTGTACTTTACTGAGCTCTACTCTGTACTGTACTGAACTCTACTCTGTACTGTACTGAACTCTACCATGTACTGTACTGAGCTCTACTCTGTACTGTACTGCACTGTACTGTACTGAACTCTACTCTGTACTGTAACTGAACTCTACTCTATACTGTACTGAACTCTACTCTGTACTGTACTGAACTCTACTCTGTACTGTACTGCACTGTACTGTACTGAACTCTACTCTGTTCTGTACTGAACTCTACTCTGTACTGTACTGAACTCTACTCTGTACTGTACTGAGCTCTACTCTGTAATGTACTGCACTGTACTGTACTGAACTCTACTCTGTACTGTAACTGAACTCTACTCTGTACTGTACTGAACTCTACTCTGTACTGTACTGAGCTCTACTCTGTACTGTACTGAACTCTACTCTGTACTGTACTGAACTCTACTCTGTACTGTAACTGAGCTCTACTCTGTACTGTACTGTACTGTACTGAACTCTTCTCTGTACTGTAACTGAATTCTACTCTATACTGTACTGAACTCTACTCTGTACTGTACTGAATTCTACTCTGTACTGTACTGAACTCTACTTTGTACTGTACTGAGCTCTACTCTGTACTGTACTGCACGGTACTGTACTGAACTCTACTCTGTACTGTACTGCACTGTACTGTACTGAACTCTACTCTGTACTGTACTGAACTCTACTCTGTACTGTACTGAACTCTACTCTGTACTGTACTGAGCTCTACTCTGTAATGTACTGCACTTTACTGTACTGAACTCTACTCTGTACTGTAACTGAACTCTACTCTGTACTGAACTCTACTCTGTACTGTACTGAGCTCTACTCTGTACTGTACTGAACTCTACTCTGTACTGTACTGAACTCTACTCTGTACTGTACTGAGCTCTACTCTGTACTGTACTGCACTGTACTGTACTGAACTCTACTCTGTACTGTAACTGAACTCTACTCTATACTGTACTGAACTCTACTCTGTACTGTACTGAATTCTACTCTGTACTGTACTGAACTCTACTTTGTACTGTACTGAGCTCTACTCTGTACTGTACTGCACTGTACTGTACTGAACTCTACTCTGTACTATACTGAACTCTACTCTGTACTGTAACTGAACTCTACTCTGTACTGTACTGAACTCTTCTCTCTACTGTACTGAACTCTACTCTGTACTGTACTGAACTCTTCTCTGTACTGTACTGCACTCTTCTCTGTACTGTACTGAACTCTACTCTGTACTGTACTGAACTCTTCTCTGTCTGTACTGAGCTCTACTGTGCTGTACGTTGATGTCCGAACTTGTGAAACGTTAGATTGGTTCAGATTTGGTCCGGTCCAAACCAACTAAATGTGGTCTTGTTTGGGGGCAGAACTCATTAAAATAGTAGCCAGTGTCTAGAATAATGCCCAAATATGCAACAAAGGATATTTCAAATGTATACCTTTGTGTACCCATTTAGGATACATCACCATGAAGACAATGACATTCATATACATAGTTATGTATTTCTGTGTAGTACCGATCAGGGACCCATGATCAAATTCCGTTACCTCAATTTCATTACCGGGTGTATTCGGAGCAGGTATTTAAGAGTGTTTGGAAAACGTGGACACAAAAACCTGAAGGAGATTTTACTGAAATTGTGTTACCAAACTTTGCATCTGCACAGTTCTTCCAGTAAATGTGGTTTTGTAAAAATGTTCAGTGTAAATTGTTAAAAGCAGTCATTGTGCATAGAGTTGTATGGTTTGTTAAGCTTATAAATGAAGGGGTTTTGTTTGGCTTACATTTTAAGTGAAAAATCTGAGTCTCAGCACAATTCCGTTACCGTGGAATTGCCCATGAACAATCAAATAGCTAGGTTGTATTTTCCTGAAGAGAATAAGCAATCCCACATGGTGAGTCACTTGGTTAATAAGCTAAAGGCCACATCTCATCCTCATGTGGTGGTATGACTCAGGTAATAGAGACATGTTCCTGACTGTGACCTGAATGACACACACATTCCTCTCAGCAACACCATTTTCAGATATAATTTCTGTCCAGTCAGTTAATCACATTCTAGACTGCTTAGAATTACAGATCCAGACATTAATTTTGACCGAGTAACACTAACCATCAGGCTGACGTATCAATATCATAGTATGATTGTCAGTTTCATCTGGTAGCTGCAATTGGACATTGATTGACATGTGCACAAACCAACTACTGTGCTACTAGTAATTGATCACTGATGTAATTTCTATGAATAAGTCTACTTTTTTATTTTTTTACCACTTTTTCTCCCCAATTGGTAGTTACAGTCTTGTCTCATCGCTGCAACTCCCGTACAGACTCGGGAGAGGCGAAGGTCAAGAGCCGTGCGTCCTCTGAAACACAACCCACCCAAGCCGCACTGCTTCTTGATACAATGCCCACTTAACCCGGAAGCCATCCGCACCAATGGGTCGGAGGAAACACCATACAGCTGGCAACCGTGTCAGCCTGCACTGGGTCCGGCCCAATGGGTCGGAGGAAACACCATACAGTTGGCGACCGTGTCAGCCTGCACTGAGTCCGGCCCGCCACAGGAGTCGCTTGTGTGCTATGGGACTAGGACATCCCTGCCGGCCAAACCCTCCCTTATCCTGGACGACACTGAGCCAATTGTGCGTCGCCCCAAGGGTCTCCCGGTCACGGCCAACTGCGACAGACCCTGAACTCAAACCCAGAATCTCTAGTGGCACAGCTAGCACTGCGATGCAGTGGCTTAGACCACTGTGCCACTTGGGAGGCCCTTGAATAAGACTACTTAACCAAGTTAGCCTATATCAGAATGTTAAACTGACATTGTGGGTAGGTTTTCTAAGGACACAAAGTTAGGCAGCTGTCTTCTCTTTCACCATCTATTTGTTACCATATCTATGATGCAAATCTACAGGACAAATACATACAGCACCAGTCAAAAATTTGGACACCTTCTCATTCAAAGGTTTTTCTTTAATTTGACTATTTTCTACATTGTAGAATAAAGGGTGGCAACATTGAAGAATCTAAAATCTAAAATATATTTTGATTTGTTTAACACTTTTTTGGTTACTACATGATTCCATATGTGTTATTCCATAGTTTCGATGTCTTCAGTAGAAAATAGAATATAGTCCAAATAAAGAAAAACCCTTGAATGAGTAGCTGTGTCCTAACTTTTGACTGGTACTGTAGGTCTGGAATGAGGATGCGGCAGTCATCGTCATTCTATAACTTATCACACTCTAATGCACCTGTAAAAACAAAACAAGAATGCATGAAATGTTATAGGCCTATCATGGCATTGATCACACTGAGCAACATATCAAGCATAGCTGAGATATCAGGGAGAAATATGTTGACCCAATTGGTTATTGGCTTTCAACACCAGTTTTTCAGTCATAGCCTGCCCTTATTAAATATTTTTTTGCAGACAAGGACCGATAGGCCCAGTGAAGGGAGTAACACGAAAATCAAGTTATGGAGTCGAGGAATGTCCAACTTGTCATCAATGTAACGCTCAATGAGTGAGTGTGTGTGGAGTCAGGCGCAGAGAGCAAAGCATGCGGGGAAAACACGCTTTAATGTCCAAAATCAAAAGATCAAAATAGTATATACCCAATACAGGCGTAACTATAAAACAAATAGTACCCTTTTGGTAAAATACTAGGACAGTGTAAAAACCCAACACAAATACTAACACCTCTCACAATTACAGTAGAACAAGCCTGCACAAACAGAAGCGGGCTAAACAAACTTAAATAACCCCACCCTAACAACCAAACAAGGAACAGGTGAAACCAATTAGACAAAAACAAACGAACACAGAACAAAGGATCGGTGGCAGCTAGTGGACCGGCGACGACGACCGCCGAGCGCCACCTGAACCAGAAGGGGAGCCAACATCGGTAATATTCGTGACAATCAATTCGGGTTATGGAATTATCATCGAGTAATACGGATTGTTAGCGTTAGATGGTTAGGAGGTAAATGGCTGGATTTACTTTTAATATTACTGCAGTGATATTGATGGACCCCATCTTTTAAAAAGTGGATTGTCTAACGATGTACTACTGCAGTAGTAGATATAACAAACCAAAACTAAAGTTATGAACGTGAAATTGTACAACTAATTGGGATTAGGGGATTCACAAATATCTTTGCACTGCAAACTTCAATGAAAAAGGAAACCGTATGTCACAGGCTCACTGTTAATGGAGTGTAATATTTGTATATGGCAACCTTTTATTATGCCGTTTCCACTGCAAATATGGATTACAGCTTCCTCTTTATCCATTCCCAACTGACCTTACAATGAACTCAATACTTCTGTAAACCAGAGAATAAAGGAATTATTATTTATCTTATTTATCCACAGTCACTTTATGTACCCTGCTCGTTGATAAGCCTGTCCTGGGGTTGTGCACATTTTCAAAATGTTCAGCATTCTTTGTTTCTTTGTCTTGTGTTGTTTGTAGTTTCTGTATGGGACTGTGTAAAAGAGAATGTGTGCCCTCACAGGCTCCAGAAACTGGGCTGTGTGTGTCTGTGTGTGGGCGACGACGACTTACCAGCACCACATTGAAGCGCTCCTCTAACTCCTCTTCGGCCGGCATGGGAATTTTGGGTCCCGCCGCCTGTTTCTGGGGGGTTTCTGAGCCTGGGGGGAACGACACTGTCTTCCCCTCCTTCCCCATTGGAAACTCCATACTTCCAGCCGCATTGCCCATGATTACACAGAGCCAGGTACTCTACAGCTACTTCCACACAGACACGAACCCTAGTAATCCAAACAGGAGTCCAGTCCGACTCCACAGCACTGGAACTCAAAATTTGTGCTGAACAAAATGTGTCCTTCCACTACTTTTCCTGTTGAGATGAGACTCCATGTGGCATTGACTGGCGACCGTTGAGAATTTCCATGAACCCAGGAGAAGCAGGCCAGCCCAAAGAATCATCTTCTCCAATGTTCCTACTCCTTCATTCTCTCAGACAAGGGAAGTGATCATGCAAAATGACTCAGACCTGTCAGTAATGTCCCTGTGCACCATGAACAACCTTCAAGAGATTGAGAGATAGCAAACAAGAAAGATGAAGGACACAGGAGAGTTTGAGCGTGACACTCCTAGTGCTACCACAGCTGCAGAGGAGCCTTGTACAGAAAAAGAGAGGATGAAAAGTGAGAAGGAAAAAAGTACCCTAGTTCCTGAGTGGCAGCAGTAGCTGGCAAAGAGACCCTTGGGGACTTATAGGTAGGGGCCACTCTCTTCTGACTGGTGCCCACACACGACGCTGGGGCTAACTGGTCTCCTGGTAGTCAAAACGGAGAAGGAGAGAAGAGGACAAGGAGGCAGAGGTCCACAGCCGACTACTCTACCATCCGAAGCAGGGACAGACAGAGAGGGGAGGCAACAGCAGCATAGGCAGCTCTTCCAGAGAGCGCGAGAGAGAGAGAGAGAGAGAGAGAGAGAGAGAGGGAGGAAAAGGAGAGTGATGGTGTTTCCTTGGTCCTAGTGCCTCCATGTACAGTTAAAGGGGACTTCTCAAACCAGAGACTCTGTGGTGTGTTTTATTACAGAGACCGAGGGAAGAAGGACATAATGAGATGGAGAGAACATCCTTTCCTTAGATGACAAACAGTTGTCTTTAATGCAAATGTCTTACAGTGGGTGCTACAAGTCCAGCATTGACTCTTTAACATCCCAAAAGGTTACAGTCCTGTATCATCTTCTATTCCATTTCTTTCGAGATTTTTATCCTACGTGTGAGCTGAATAAAATAACAACAAGGGAATGTTCTGTTGCAGTAATACGTTGAAGCCTGCCTTGCCAGATGTATAGTGGAGGTACTGCCTAACTTCTACAGCTTCTACAGGTCCCATGTGGCTCAGCTGGCAGATCATGGTGTTTGTCACGCCAGGGTTGTGGGTTTGATTCCCACGGGAGACCAGTATGAAAAAGTACGCACTCACTGTAAGTCGCTCTGGATAAGTGCATCTGCTAAATGACTAAAATGTAAGCTTGTTGAACATGATCTAATGCGGATCTAAGCCTTATTTAGACTAGCATATTACATCATTGGAAATCTCATAATGCCCAAAGTCTATAAAAACAGCCCCATGCTGTGAGGTTAGCTAATGTATAACTCAAAACAGGATCAAATCAGAGTCATAAGTTCTATAGCAGTGACATAACTGTTGATACCTGTACTAGGTGTTGCTCATGGTAGGGATAGGGCAGCTAATGATCCAGGCTTACCACTAGAGTGACTGGTGTGTTACTGAAAGGCTTATTACCTGGACGAAAGGATTTCAGAAATGCTATATTGATACCTGTAATGATAAGTCATAGTAAAGTACAACTTTAATGAGTGGTATATTGATATCTGTAATAATAAGTAATGTAAAGCTTTAATAAGTGTTATATTGATACCTGTAATAATAAGTAATAGTAATGTAAAGTAATAGTAAGTAAAGTAGTAGTAAAGATTTAATGAGTATTGAGTGTTATGTTGATACCTGTAATAATGAGTAATAGTAAAGTAAAGTAGTTGTAAACCTTTAATGAGTGTTATATTGATACCTGTAATAATAAGTAATAGTAATGTAAAGTAATAGTATTGAGTGTTATGTTGATACCTGTAATAAATAATAAGTAATAAAGCTTTAATGTTATATTGAAGTAATAGTAAGTAAAGTAGTTGTAAAGCTTTAATGAGTGTTATATTGATACCTGTAATTATAAGTAATAGTAATGTAAAGAAATAGCAAGTAAAGTAGTTGTAAAGCTTTAATGAGTATTGAGTGTTATGTTGATATCTGTAATAATAAGTAATAGTAATGTAAAGTAATAGTAAGTAAAGTAGTTGTAAAGCTTTAATGAGTATTGAGTGTTATGTTGATATCTGTAATAATAAGTAATAGTAAGTAAAGTAGTTGTAAAGCTTTAATGAGTGGTATATTGATACCTGTAATAATAAGTAATAGTAATGTAATGTAATAGTAAGTAAAGTAGTTGTAAAGCTTTAATGAGTATTGAGTGTTGTGTTGATATCTGTAATAATAAGTAATAGTAAGTAAAGTAGTTGTAATCTTTAATGAGTGGTATATTGATACCTGTAATAATAAGTAATAGTTAAGTAAAGCTTTAATGAGTGGTATATTGATACCTGTAATAATAAGTAATAGTTAAGTAAAGCTTTAATGAGTGGTATATTGATACCTGTAATAATAAGTAATAGTTAAGTAAAGCTTTAATGAGTGGTATATTGATACCTGTAATAATAAGTGATAGTAATGTAAAGTAATAGTAAGTAAAGTAGTTGTAATCTTTAATGAGTGGTATATTGATACCTGTAATAATAAGTAATAGTTAAGTAAAGCTTTAATGAGTATTGAGTGTTATGTTGATACCTGTAATAATAAGTAATAGTAATGTAAAGTAATAGTAAGTAAAGTAGTTGTAATCTTTAATGAGTGGTATATTGATACCTGTAATAATAAGTAAGAGTTAAGTAAAGCTTTAATGAGTGGTATATTGATACCTGTAATAATAAGTAATAGTTAAGTAAAGCTTTAATGAGTGGTATATTGATACCTGTAATAATAAGTAATAGTAATGTAAAGAAATAGTAAGTAAAGTAGTTGTAAAGCTTTAATGAGTATTGAGTGTTATGTTGATATCTGTAATAATAAGTAATAGTAATGTAAAGTATTAGTAAGTAAAGTAGTTGTAAAGCTTTAATGAGTATTGAGTGTTATGTTGATATCTGTAATAATAAGTAATAGTAAGTAAAGTAGTTGTAAAGCTTTAATGAGTGGTATATTGATACCTGTAATAATAAGTAATAGTAATGTAAAGTAATAGTAAGTAAAGTAGTTGTAAAGCTTTAATGAGTATTGAGTGTTGTGTTGATATCTGTAATAATAAGTAATAGTAAGTAAAGTAGTTGTAATCTTTAATGAGTGGTATATTGATACCTGTAATAATAAGTAATAGTTAAGTAAAGCTTTAATGAGTATTGAGTGTTATGTTGATACCTGTAATAATAAGTAATAGTAATGTAAAGTAATAGTAAGTAAAGTAGTTGTAATCTTTAATGAGTGGTATATTGATACCTGTAATAATAAGTAATAGTTAAGTAAAGCTTTAATGAGTGGTATATTGATACCTGTAATAATAAGTAATAGTTAAGTAAAGCTTTAATGAGTGGTATATTGATACCTGTAATAATAAGTAATAGTTAAGTAAAGCTTTAATGAGTGGTATATTGATACCTGTAATAATAAGTAATAGTTAAGTAAAGCTTTAATGAGTGGTATATTGATACCTGTAATAATAAGTAATAGTTATGTAAAGCTTTAATGAGTGGTATATTGATACCTGTAATAATAAGTAATAGTAATGTAAAGTAATAGTAAGTAAAGTAGTTGTAAAGCTTTAATGAGTGTTATATTGATACCTGTAATAATAAGTAATAGTAATGTAAAGTAATAGTAAGTAAAGTAGTTGTAAAGCTTTAATGAGTATTGAGTGTTATGTTGATACCTGTAAAAATAAGTAATAGTAGTGTAAAGCTTTAATGAATGTTATATTGATACCTGTAATAACGAGTAATAGTAAAGTAAAGCTTTAATGAGTGTTATATTGATACCTGTAATAATAAGTAATACTAATGTAAAGTAATAGTAAGTAAAGTAGTTGTAAAGCTTTAATGAGTGTTATATTGATACCTGTAATAATAAGATATAGTAATGTAAAGTAATAGTAAGTAAAGTAGTTGTAAAGCATTAATGAGTATTGAGTGTTGTGTTGATATCTGTAATAATAAGTAATAGTAAGTAAAGTAGTTGTAATCTTTAATGAGTGGTATATTGATACCTGTAATAATAAGTAATAGTAATGTAAAGTAATAGTAAGTAAAGTAGTTGTAAAGCTTTAATGAGTGTTATATTGATACCTGTAATAATGAGTAATAGTAAAGTAAAGCTTTAATGAGTGTTATATTGATACCTGTAATAATAAGTAATAGTAATGTAAAGTAATAGTAAGTAAAGTAGTTGTAAAGCTTTAATGAGTGTTATATTGATACCTGTAATAATAATAATAGTAATGTAAAGTAATAGTAAGTAAAGTAGTTGTAATCTTTAATGAGTGGTATATTGATACCTGTAATAATAAGTAAGAGTTAAGTAAAGCTTTAATGAGTGGTATATTGATACCTGTAATAATAAGTAATAGTTAAGTAAAGCTTTAATGAGTGGTATATTGATACCTGTAATAATAAGTAATAGTTAAGTAAAGCTTTAATGAGTGTTATATTGATACCTGTAATAATAAGTAATATAATGTAAAGAAATAGTAAGTAAAGTAGTTGTAAATGCTTTAATGTTAGTGTTATTGATATCTGTAATAATAAGTAATAGTAATGTAAAGTATTAGTAAGTAAAGTAGTTGTAAAGCTTTAATGAGTATTGAGTGTTATGTTGATATCTGTAATAATAAGTATCTGTAAAGTAGTTGTAAAGCTTTAAAGTGGTATATTGATACCTGTAATAATAAGTAATAGTAATGTAATAGTAAGTAAAGTAGTTGTAAAGCTTTAATGAGTATTGAGTGTTGTGTTGATATCTGTAATAATAAGTAATAGTAAGTAAAGTAGTTGTAAAGCTTTAATGAGTGGTATATTGATACCTGTAATAATAAGTAATAGTAATGTAATGTAATAGTAAGTAAAGTAGTTGTAAAGCTTTAATGAGTATTGAGTGTTGTGTTGATATCTGTAATAATAAGTAATAGTAAGTAAAGTAGTTGTAATCTTTAATGAGTGGTATATTGATACCTGTAATAATAAGTAATAGTTAAGTAAAGCTTTAATGAGTGGTAATTGATACCTGTAATAATAAGTAATAGTTAAGTAAAGCTTTAATGAGTGGTATATTGATACCTGTAATAATAAGTGATAGTAATGTAAAGTAATAGTAAGTAAAGTAGTTGTAATCTTTAATGAGTGGTATATTGATACCTGTAATAATAAGTAATAGTTAAGTAAAGCTTTAATGAGTATTGAGTGTTATGTTGATACCTGTAATAATAAGTAATAGTAATGTAAAGTAATAGTAAGTAAAGTAGTTGTAATCTTTAATGAGTGGTATATTGATACCTGTAATAATAAGTAAGAGTTGTAAAGCTTTAATGAGTGGTAATGATACCTGTAATAATAAGTAATAGTTAAGTAAAGCTTTAATGAGTGGTATATTGATACCTGTAATAATAAGTAATAGTTAAGTAAAGCTTTAATGAGTGTTATATTGATACCTGTAATAATAAGTAATAGTAATGTAAAGAAATAGTAAGTAAAGTAGTTGTAAAGCTTTAATGAGTATTGAGTGTTATGTTGATATCTGTAATAATAAGTAATAGTAATGTAAAGTATTAGTAAGTAAAGTAGTTGTAAAGCTTTAATGAGTATTGAGTGTTATGTTGATATCTAATAATAAGTAATAGTAAGTAAAGTAGTTGTAAAGCTTTAATGAGTGGTATATTGATACCTGTAATAATAAGTAATAGTAATGTAAAGTAATAGTAAGTAAAGTAGTTGTAAAGCTTTAATGAGTATTGAGTGTTGTGTTGATATCTGTAATAATAAGTAATAGTAAGTAAAGTAGTTGTAATCTTTAATGAGTGGTATATTGATACCTGTAATAATAATTGAGTGTTATGTTGATACCTGTAATAATAAGTAATAGTAATGTAAAGTAATAGTAAGTAAAGTAGTTGTAATCTTTAATGAGTGGTATATTGATACCTGTAATAATAAGTAATAGTTAAGTAAAGCTTTAATGAGTGGTATATTGATACCTGTAATAATAAGTAATAGTTAAGTAAAGCTTTAATGAGTGTTATATTGATACCTGTAATAATAAGTAATAGTAATGTAAAGAAATAGTAAGTAAAGTAGTTGTAAAGCTTTAATGAGTATTGAGTGTTATGTTGATATCTGTAATAATAAGTAATAGTAATGTAAAGTATTAGTAAGTAAAGTAGTTGTAAAGCTTTAATGAGTATTGAGTGTTATGTTGATATCTGTAATAATAAGTAATAGTAAGTAAAGTAGTTGTAAAGCTTTAATGAGTGGTATATTGATACCTGTAATAATAAGTAATAGTAATGTAAAGTAATAGTAAGTAAAGTAGTTGTAAAGCTTTAATGAGTATTGAGTGTTGTGTTGATATCTGTAATAATAAGTAATAGTAAGTAAAGTAGTTGTAATCTTTAATGAGTGGTATATTGATACCTGTAATAATACGTAATAGTTAAGTAAAGCTTTAATGAGTATTGAGTGTTATGTTGATACCTGTAATAATAAGTAATAGTAATGTAAAGTAATAGTAAGTAAAGTAGTTGTAATCTTTAATGAGTGGTATATTGATACCTGTAATAAGTAGTAGTTAAGTAAAGCTTTAAAGTGGTATATTGATACCTGTAATAATAAGTAATAGTAAAGTAAAGCTTTAATGAGTGGTATATTGATACCTGTAATAATAAGTAATAGTTAAGTAAAGCTTTAATGAGTGGTATATTGATACCTGTAATAATAAGTAATAGTTAAGTAAAGCTTTAATGAGTGGTATATTGATACCTGTAATAATAAGTAATAGTAATGTAAAGTAATAGTAAGTAAAGTAGTTGTAAAGCTTTAATGAGTGTTATATTGATACCTGTAATAATAAGTAATAGTAATGTAAAGTAATAGTAAGTAAAGTAGTTGTAAAGCTTTAATGAGTATTGAGTGTTATGTTGATACCTGTAATAATAAGTAATAGTAATGTAAAGCTTTAATGAATGTTATATTGATACCTGTAATAACGAGTAATAGTAAAGTAAAGCTTTAATGAGTGTTATATTGATACCTGTAATAATAAGTAATACTAATGTAAAGTAATAGTAAGTAAAGTAGTTGTAAAGCTTTAATGAGTGTTATATTGATACCTGTAATAATAAGTTATAGTAACGTAAAGTAATAGTAAGTAAAGTAGTTGTAAAGCTTTAATGAGTGTTATATTGATACCTGTAATAATAAGTAATAGTAATGTAAAGTAATAGTAAGTAAAGTAGTTGTAAAGCTTTAATGAGTGTTATATTGATACCTGTAATAATAAGTAATAGTAATGTAAAGTAATAGTAAGTAAAGTAGTTGTAATCTTTAATGAGTGGTATATTGATACCTGTAATAATAAGTAAGAGTTAAGTAAAGCTTTAATGAGTGGTATATTGATACCTGTAATAATAAGTAATAGTTAAGTAAAGCTTTAATGAGTGGTATATTGATACCTGTAATAATAAGTAATAGTTAAGTAAAGCTTTAATGAGTGTTATATTGATACCTGTAATAATAAGTAATAGTAATGTAAAGAAATAGTAAGTAAAGTAGTTGTAAAGCTTTAATGAGTATTGAGTGTTATGTTGATATCTGTAATAATAAGTAATAGTAAGTAAAGTAGTTGTAAAGCTTTAATGAGTGGTATATTGATACCTGTAATAATAAGTAATAGTAATGTAAAGTAATAGTAAGTAAAGTAGTTGTAAAGCTTTAATGAGTGTTATATTGATACCTGTAATAATAAGTAATAGTAATGTAAAGTAATAGTAAGTAAAGTAGTTGTAAAGCTTTAATGAGTATTGAGTGTTATGTTGATACCTGTAATAATAAGTAATAGTAGTGTAAAGCTTTAATGAATGTTATATTGATACCTGTAATAACGAGTAATAGTAAAGTAAAGCTTTAATGAGTGTTATATTGATACCTGTAATAATAAGTAATACTAATGTAAAGTAATAGTAAGTAAAGTAGTTGTAAAGCTTTAATGAGTGTTATATTGATACCTGTAATAATAAGTTATAGTAATGTAAAGTAATAGTAAGTAAAGTAGTTGTAAAGCATTAATGAGTATTGAGTGTTGTGTTGATATCTGTAATAATAAGTAATAGTAAGTAAAGTAGTTGTAATCTTTAATGAGTGGTATATTGATACCTGTAATAATAAGTAATAGTAATGTAAAGTAATAGTAAGTAAAGTAGTTGTAAAGCTTTAATGAGTGTTATATTGATACCTGTAATAATGAGTAATAGTAAAGTAAAGCTTTAATGAGTGTTATATTGATACCTGTAATAATAAGTAATAGTAATGTAAAGTAATAGTAAGTAAAGTAGTTGTAAAGCTTTAATGAGTGTTATATTGATACCTGTAATAATAAGTAATAGTAATGTAAAGTAATAGTAAGTAAAGTAGTTGTAATCTTTAATGAGTGGTATATTGATACCTGTAATAATAAGTAAGAGTTAAGTAAAGCTTTAATGAGTGGTATATTGATACCTGTAATAATAAGTAATAGTTAAGTAAAGCTTTAATGAGTGGTATATTGATACCTGTAATAATAAGTAATAGTTAAGTAAAGCTTTAATGAGTGTTATATTGATACCTGTAATAATAAGTAATAGTAATGTAAAGACATAGTAAGTAAAGTAGTTGTAAAGCTTTAATGAGTATTGAGTGTTATGTTGATATCTGTAATAATAAGTAATAGTAATGTAAAGTATTAGTAAGTAAAGTAGTTGTAAAGCTTTAATGAGTATTGAGTGTTATGTTGATATCTGTAATAATAAGTAATAGTAAGTAAAGTAGTTGTAAAGCTTTAATGAGTGGTATATTGATACCTGTAATAATAAGTAATAGTAATGTAAAGTAATAGTAAGTAAAGTAGTTGTAAAGCTTTAATGAGTAATTGAGTGTTGTGTTGATATCTGTAAGTAATAGTAAGTAAAAGTTGTAATCTTTAATGAGTATAATAATACGTAATAGTTAAGTAAGCTTTAATGAGTAATAATAAGTAATAGTAATGTAAAGTAATAGTAAGTAAAGTAGTTGTAATCTTTAATGAGTGGTATATTGATACCTGTAATAATAAGTAGTAGTTTAAAGCTTTAATGAGTGGTATATTGATACCTGTAATAATAAGTAATAGTTAAGTAAAGCTTTAATGAGTGGTATATTGATACCTGTAATAATAAGTAATAGTTAAGTAAAGCTTTAATGAGTGGTATATTGATACCTGTAATAATAAGTAATAGTTAAGTAAAGCTTTAATGAGTGGTATATTGATACCTGTAATAATAAGTAATAGTAATGTAAAGTAATAGTAAGTAAAGTAGTTGTAAAGCTTTAATGAGTGTTATATTGATACCTGTAATAATAAGTAATAGTAATGTAAAGTAATAGTAAGTAAAGTAGTTGTAAAGCTTTAATGAGTGTTATATTGATACCTGTAATAATAAGTAATAGTAATGTAAAGCTTTAATGAATGTTATATTGATACCTGTAATAATAAGTAATAGTAAAGTAAAGCTTTAATGAATGTTATATTGATACCTGTAATAATAAGTAATACTAATGTAAAGTAATAGTAAGTAAAGTAGTTGTAAAGCTTTAATGAGTGTTATATTGATACCTGTAATAATAAGTTATAGTAACGTAAAGTAATAGTAAGTAAAGTAGTTGTAAAGCTTTAATGAGTGTTATATTGATACCTGTAATAATAAGTAATAGTAATGTAAAGTAATAGTAAGTAAAGTAGTTGTAAAGCTTTAATGAGTGTTATATTGATACCTGTAATAATAAGTAATAGTAATGTAAAGTAATTGTAAGTAAAGTAGTTGTAAAGCTTTAATGAGTATTGAGTGTTATGTTGATACCTGTAATAATAAGTAATAGTAATGTAAAGCTTTAATGAATGTTAATTGATACCTGTAATAGTAATAGTAAAGTAAAGCTTTAATGAGTGTTATATTGATACCTGTAATAATAAGTAATAGTAATGTAAAGTAATAGTAAGTAAAGTAGTTGTAAAGCTTTAATGAGTGTTATATTGATACCTGTAATAATGAGTAATAGTAAAGTAAAGCTTTAATGAGTGTTATATTGATACCTGTAATAATAAGTAAAGTAATGTAAAGTAATAGTAAGTAAAGTAGTTGTAAAGCTTTAATGAGTGTTATATTGATACCTGTAATAATAAGTAATAGTAATGTAAAGTAATAGTAAGTAAAGTAGTTGTAAGCTTTAATGAGTGGTATATTGATACCTGTAATAATAAGTAAGAGTTAAGTAAAGCTTTAATGAGTGGTATATTGATACCTGTAATAATAAGTAATAGTTAAGTAAAGCTTTAATGAGTGGTATATTGATACCTGTAATAATAAGTAAGTTAAGTAAAGCTTTAATGAGTGTAATATTGATACCTGTAATAATAAGTAATAGTAATGTAAAGAAATAGTAAGTAAAGTAGTTGTAAAGCTTTAATGAGTATTGAGTGTTATGTTGATATCTGTAATAATAAGTAATAGTAAGTAAAGTAGTTGTAAAGCTTTAATGAGTGGTATATTGATACCTGTAATAATAAGTAATAGTAATGTAAAGTAATAGTAAGTAAAGTAGTTGTAAAGCTTTAATGAGTATTGAGTGTTGTGTTGATATCTGTAATAATAAGTAATAGTAATAAAAGTTGTAATCTTTAATGAGTGGTATATTGATACCTGTAATAATAAGTAATAGTTAAGTAAAGCTTTAATGAGTGTTATATTGATACCTGTAATAATAAGTTATAGTAATGTAAAGTAATAGTAAGTAAAGCTTTAATGAGTATTGAGTGTTGTGTTGATATCTGTAATAATAAGTAATAGTATTGATACCTGTAATAATAAGTAATAGTAAAGCTTTAATGAGTGGTATATTGATACCTGTAATAATAAGTAATAGTAAAGCTTTAATAAAGCTTTAATGAGTGGTATATTGATACCTGTAATAATAAGTAATAGTTAAGTAAAGCTTTAATGAGTGGTATATTGATACCTGTAATAATAAGTAATAGTTAAGTAAAGCTTTAATGAGTGGTATATTGATACCTGTAATAATAAGTAATAGTAATGTAAAGTAATAGTAAGTAAAGTAGTTGTAAAGCTTTAATGAGTGTTATATTGATACCTGTAATAATAAGTAATAGTAATGTAAAGTAATAGTAAGTAAAGTAGTTGTAAAGCTTTAATGAGTATTGAGTGTTATGTTGATACCTGTAATAATAAGTAATAGTAATGTAAAGCTTTAATGAATGTTATATTGATACCTGTAATAATAAGTAATAGTAATGTAAAGCTTTAATGAGTGTTATATTGATACCTGTAATAATAAGTAATAGTAATGTAAAGTAATAGTAAGTAAAGTAGTTGTAAAGCTTTAATGAGTGTTATATTGATACCTGTAATAATAAGTAATAGTAATGTAAAGTAATAGTAAGTAAAGTAGTTGTAAAGCATTAATGAGTATTGAGTGTTGTGTTGATATCTGTAATAATAAGTAATAGTAAGTAAAGTAGTTGTAATCTTTAATGAGTGGTATATTGATACCTGTAATAATAAGTAATAGTAATGTAAAGTAATAGTAAGTAAAGTAGTTGTAAATCTTTAATGAGTGTTATATTGATACCTGTAATAATGAGTAATAGTAAAGTAAAGCTTTAATGAGTGTTATATTGATACCTGTAATAATAAGTAATGGTAATGTAAAGTAATAGTAAGTAAAGTAGTTGTAAAGCTTTAATGAGTGTTATATTGATACCTGTAATAATAAGTAATAGTAATGTAAAGTAATAGTAAGTAAAGTAGTTGTAAAGCTTTAATGAGTGTTATATTGATACCTGTAATAATGAGTAATAGTAAAGTAAAGCTTTAATGAGTGTTATATTGATACCTGTAATAATAAGTAATAGTAATGTAAAGTAATAGTAAGTAAAGTAGTTGTAAAGCTTTAATGAGTGTTATATTGATACCTGTAATAATAAGTAATAGTAATGTAAAGTAATAGTAAGTAAAGTAGTTGTAAAGCTTTAATGAGTATTGAGTGTTGTGTTGATATCTGTAATAATAAGTAATAGTAAGTAAAGTAGTTGTAATCTTTAATGAGTGGTATATTGATACCTGTAATAATAAGTAATAGTAAAGTAAAGCTTTAATGAGTATTGAGTGTTATGTTGATACCTGTAATAATAAGTAATAGTAAGTAAAGTAGTTGTACAGCTTTAATGAGTGGTATATTGATACCTGTAATAATAAGTAATAGTAATGTAAAGTAATAGTAAGTAAAGTAGTAGTAAAGCTTTAATGAGTGTTATGTTGATACCTGTAATAATAAGTAATAGTAATGTAAAGTAATAGTAAGTAAAGTAGTAGTAAAGCTTTAATGAGTGTTATGTTGATACCTGTAATAATAAGTAATAGTAATGTAAAGTAATAGTAAGTAAAGTAGTAGTAAAGCTTTAATGAGTATTGAGTGTTATGTTGATACCTGTCCAACTGGGCAAAAACTGGATGAATCAACATTCTTTCCGTGTTATTTAAAAAAACAATCTATGCAATGATGTTGAATCAACGTGGAAAACGAATTGGATTTATAAAAAGTCAAAGGAATTTTGTATTTTTTTCACCCGACCTTTAAACTAAATCGTATGACATGGTGACATTTTTGGTTTATTTCACGCTGAATTCATGTTAGTTGACAACTCAACCAAATGTATATCAAAACTAGATGTTTTGTGCCCAGTGGGGTAGGTCTGACCACGCCTGGTCAGCACACAAAAATGACAGAAAACAGAGGCTATATAATGTAGTTCTACAACCAGTATTTGATCAAACGTTGGATAACGTGGATAGCAAATCATAGTAGAATCTTGGGCAACTGAATAACATTTTGGAAACAGACTGTAGCAGTGTGTGGGTAAAGTCACCAGGGAAGCAAAGCCAGGGGAAAAAGCCAAATTACAACCTATGTGTTGTGACAATTGCATTGTTTTAATCACCTATGCGTAGTCTAATACAGTGACAACTAAAATATACCAAAAACCATTTAGTCCAATCAATGTAAGCTAAATATGATGAGGCTGTCCATGGTACTGATTTCTGTGTGTGTGTTCATGCGTCCGTAGGTGCAAAAAAGACATGTTCACTCACCCTACTTGTAGAGAAACGCCAATGCCATCCACCTCCTTCATGTTGCTTAAACAGTCTATGACTCCGTCATAAAGTACACACTTGTAGTTTTAGTTTTCCTAGGATACCTGTCTAAAATACTTGCTCTCTAGCCTAACTTCCTCTCATGGGCACTGATAGGCCAGCTACTTAACATTAGCCTACTACATGTAGCTACATATCGAACGTCCATCTTCTCAGGCAAGGTGTATGCATTTATGGTTGGATCAGAATCTCCATTATAATCATTGTCCAGTACTGAGAATTAAGTCAAACCACATGCCAGAATGCCTATCTCCATCCATGGCTAATTTAGAAAAGGGACAATTTTACAAGATTGCCACCGGAGGATAACAGTACAACGAGATGCAACAATTCTAGTTTTCTGTCAATACAGGGATTCAGAGTGTTTAACAGTCACGTGTACACGGTTGCAGGCTCGGAGCTCCAACATGCAGGAGTAATTGAAATAAAATAATGAAAATGGTCATTAAAAAAACCAATAGAAATAGAAATATATACATCATAACAACTGTAGCAGTACTTAATAAATACATGTCCATTGGGGTGGAGGCAGAGAAAAGACTGGAGGGAATGTTCATAGGGGGAGTAGCAGGGGGGAGGAGGGAGCAGGGAGGTGACTAGTAGTGGTGGAGTAGGTAGGTGACTAGTGTGATTGGTGTGAAGCCATATCCAAGCTGACTTTCCTTTCCACATTTTTTTTGGTGTGCCAGGACCATTCACAGCTGAGCTCGCTCAGTTTAGCTCGACGCTGATTGGCTATTATTTATTTATTTTTAAATATCAAGGGAGGCCAATTGCTGGCTGGCTTCCCATACATTCAATGCTACGGGCGGCAACAATGTCATACTCTTTTTGACCAAACAGCATAGGTGGGGCAGCAGGTGGCCTAGTGGTTAGAGCGTTGAACTAGTAACCGAAATGTTGCAAGATTGAATCCCCGAGCTGACAAGGTAAAAAATCTGTCATTCTGCCCCTGAACAAGGCAGTCACTGTTCCTAGGATGTCATTGAAAAGAATAATTTGTTCTTTACTGACTTGCCTAGTTAAATAAAGGTAAAATACACAGACAGAGGGTCGCTGTTTTGTTCGCTTGGACATTTTTACCATTCTTTAACAGCCACAATGAATGACCTGTATGCCCGTAAGATTAGTGCCATGTAGCCATGGATTCTGAACAGTCGTTGTTGGCTAATTGGGAAAAGAGAGACTCGATAGTGTTGTCCCTACTCGTTGTTTATTATCTACAATTAGTCACTTTACCCCTACCTACATGTACACATTTCCTTGACTAACCTGTACCCCTTCACATTGACAAGGTACACAATGTATATAGCCTCATTATTGTTATGCTATTGTGTTACATTTGATTTATTACTGTAGGTGATTTGGTCATTCTTTCTGAACCCTATTGAGCTTCATTGTTGGTTAAGGGCTTGCAAGTAAGCATTTCACCTGTTGTATTCGGCGCATGTGACAAATAAAGTTTGATTTGAGTACCTCACTAATACTTGTTTTTGATCCCACTCAATGCTATGCAATAGGGGACTGTAATCAGTTTAGATGGTGCCCTAATGAGACACAGATTAAACGATTGAGCTTTTTCAAAACAAGGCTCTGAATGTATCGGAAATGAATAAATATTCAAACGGCAATCTAAATGTCTGTTATGGAATGGGCTGCTTTTCAATCACAAGAATGATTGATTTGTTCTTGCTTGTCAAGTGTCTTTAGTTTAAAAGTGTATATCCACTCAAACATGGTGGCCCATATAGCATTACAATATGTAAAACAGATGACTTACCCAACAATGTCTGGCTATTAATACATTTAGCATTGGATGTGTTATTAGCCCTTGATATGTTGTACACACAGGCCATGTCCATAAAATAACATTTTCAGAGTGCACACCATAAGGGTGCCACGATGCCCCCTACTGGTATTAGGTGTGATGGGCATTCCAAGTTTTTTCAGTGAGCTGGCTGTTTTGGCTCCATTCACATAAAAGAGAGGCTCATTTGGCTCCCAAACGACTCTTTGTTGCAAATGCTTGAAAATCGACCTAGACTTGTGAAATAAATGACACATCTCCCATGTAAAGGCCAAAAGGTAGGCTACCGTCAGATCATGAAATGTGTGTTCAAAAATGTTTTACCTGGCCAAATTATTTGGTGACCAGTATTTTTTTTACACACTGAAAAAAATCAGTGTGGACCAGATTGATGTGCTGCCCCAATATTTATTGTTTCTGCAATGAGAATTCACCCTCTTTAGAGAATTATTTTGTAACTTATGTACAGACAAACGTTGTTTTGAGCAAAATAAAATAAAAGCAGTATTAGCAGTATACAAAAGTTCATAGTGCACAGCTTTTATCCAAAAGGTTTGCCTTTCAAATATAGATTTCATTGATTAAGTCAATCAATTCATGTACTGTTTGGCCTATAGGGTGTGATGTGGCTGTTACATTTCAAGCTTCAATATACTAGATTATTACATAACAGTTAAGTATAAACAAGACTTCATTTCAGAGGCGTCATGCCCATAGGGGGCACAGGGGCACGTGCACTCTTAGATCTGCCCTGTTTGTCGACCCTTTTCTGCAGTTGAATGACCAAAGCGCCCTCTAGTGGCCACATGGGTGGAATGTTAATATTTTTTTGAATTTCATAATTACTAAACCTTTTTTAATTTTTTAAAATAATACCAAAAAATCTGGTGTTTCTATGTCAAACCATTTGGTTATATTTCAGTCTTCTGTGATGTATTTAAAGTGCAATATTGGGATGCAAACTAAAAATGTACTACATGTCAACTCAATATCTGACATGGAACAGGTGTCTTCATTTTTTAAGCTCATAACCATGTGTGTGAGGTATATATTTTTATTTCAAAGTAGATTTGTTTAAGACTGCCCAGAAATACTCTGTGTGAACCTGATTTAGCCCACTGCAGTAAAAGGTAATCACTAAGCAATATTATAGAGTTGGCTTTAGCTAGCCCAGATAGGTTCCCAATCTCCCAACTAACTACCAAGAGGCCATTTCAGGCTATCAATCAAGTAGCTAGCTTGTCTAACTATCTGAATGCCTATAGACATGCCTGCAGGAAAAGTTGGTAGACTATAAAAATAAGCAATAACTGTAAATGTACTGAATAAGACTCTCATTCCTTTCAATCTTTTACCCAGATTTTAGCTTAGATATGCAGGAAAAATATACATATTTTTTTATTCAAAAATTAAGAAAAATGAATATGGCTCTAGATAGCAGGGAAAATCTATTTCAGATGTTTGAAATATGCACCATTCTCCAACATATGGCCACCACCCCCCAGCCATCCTGTTCTTTGTACCCCCTCAGATTTTTGGGGTGCATGATGCCCCTGCTTCAGTTGATTTAATAAATAACACATTCAAAAAAACATGATAAATTACACAGAAAACATCACCAGTGAAAACACATTTAGCAATACACAGCATTCATTCACATCACATTCATAGCGAACCATCATCACGAAATACACAAAGTCCATTGACATGGCTTTGACGACTCAATCCACGTCCACCACGTCCAATGCAGAGAAAGGCTCTCTTCAGAAATGTTCAATCACTCTGTGAAAAGATTCAACTCATTTTATCAACTCGCTTTACTTGCTGACAAAGACAAGTGAGAGGTAGGCTAATAAATATGCCCCTAATAAGGACTGTTGGAAAATGCTTTTAGGCGAGTTGGAGGTACATTCTTGATGTACTAACCAGATCATCAAGATCATCCATCGCAGGTGGCGCTCCTTTCTTGCTCCCTATATCCTGAATCATCTGAAATGAAAAACCATGAATTAAAGTCACACTCCGTAAGATGTGCAAACCTTCAAACACAGACATAAGCCTATTTGGCAGAGTTACACTTACTTCTACATATTGTTCGTACTCCGCCATTCCCTCATCCTCTTCGTTCGCCCAGTCTCTCCAGTTTTCGAAGTCTACAGACATCCAATTTGGCTACAAGGGACATAATAATGATGGAAGAGAGGGAACATGTTGATAGACATTCTTTCTGGTCGAAGATAGACTCTGTAATATGACGGCTTCATAGCATCGCATGGTGACTTTTGTTTTCAGAAGTCAGCAATAAAATCCTTTGAATCAGCCAAGACAATTGTCTCTTTCCAGTGTGAGCATGCCCCAAGGGTTGGGCACAAATTGTCTTTGTCGCCCCACTGTTAATGATGATGTCATATTGCTGAGTCTACCTTCAACACATGAAGCATTTGTCCACCCTTACATTGCTCTTAACTATTCTCAGCGGAAGACCAAATGTTCCAGTACCTTGAGATTGGCATCTTTCTGAAGGCGAGGCCATGCTACATTTTCTTTAACCTTCCTGATCAAGATGTGGATACTGCGATCATAGATTTTCACTTGAGAGTCCTGTTAAGAGAAATACACAATGTACTACAGTATCCATAATGCTCTGTAACTTATATCTGGTTTTTAATACATTACAGTGCTGAATACTGAAGCATAGTGTTTTCTATGTTAGTTGTGAGGAGAAAATTAACTTTGTTATGAGAAAAAAAAGTCCTTACGAATTTCATTACTTTGTCGTAGAAGTAAATGTGATTGTACATGTTGTTGTCATCAACGTCTTTGCAACTGTCATAGACACAAATCCACAGAGACATACCATGTCATTAAACGTAGGCTATAACGCAACACTTTACAATAATAACATATACTATTTATAAGAGCAATGTACAAGTCATTATAGAGAGATAACACAGGCCTGTTTGTAAAATCACACACATGCACATTCACACACACATAGACACACACATACACACACACACCATTTAGACACTATTTAGACTAACATAACTTGCTAGATCACACACTTTAGGGTTACAAATTGATCAAACTCACCTTAAAACTATATAGGTATCCTGAATATCAACCTCAACATCCTTGGGGTTTTGCACCATGAAGTTGATGGCAACATATTTCTTCTTGTCATACCATAGAGTCTGTGCTCCTTGACTATCGATAAAAACAAACAAATCATCATTAAAATATTGTTATATTGCATTTGTTAACAGACTAATCACTAAATACCATTTTATTATAATGTAACAAAATGTATTTTCATTTGCATTATATGCCCAATTTACAAGGGATCTACCGACTGACTAAAAGCACATGGGGTAAGAGACCTGGAAACTTCATTTTAGCGCTAGTGTATAAACCTAGTCTGTCAAATTAGAAAACTGCTTCTTAGCAATACGTACCACTCCTCTGGTCTGGGAAGGTTTTTTGGTAACATGGCCATCTTGTTGGTACTTTGTTGATTCTAGGGAGATAATATGCTCCTGGACGTTTATGGTTCTTTTGAAGTTGACTGAGAAAGCAAGTAGCCTACTCAGAATAGTTAGCAGTCTATCTACTAGGACCTGCACTATTTTTAGATCAGCTGGTATCAGCTGCTAAGGGTACATATCCCCTCCCCCCTCCACTTCCCTATCCCTATAGGCTGTAGTGGAACTCTCTGGAAAGAAGGGGCATTTTCAGTTTTCACTCCAGGATCACCCCACCTTCTGTGAACTCAAGAAGATGGGGGAGGAAAAGGAAAAGCTTGCCAGAAGACAGACAGAAACTGATAGCTGCCTCATTTGCCATTTTTAAATAGGGTTGAATAACTTATTGTCAATATGCTTATTATTGGTCAGAATTGGAATACAAATAGACTCAAAGTTGTGGAAGAAAGTCACACAACAGTCACACACCAGATGCCTACAAAATGTGGGACATTGCTACATATTACTATTATTTCAATAGCTAAAGTGGATGAAAATAGTATTACCTGGATACTTATAACTTCATTGCATTTCCATAAGTCTCAATAAATGCAAGAACCCATTTTTGTGGGAAAAGTATTTTGGCAGCTTTTATTTTGAATGCAGAAGCTGAAAATCGGAAATACTACAGTTGCTAACTTAGTTGGTCATGGCTAGAAGGGATCCAGCTTTTGTCAAATTAACACCAGAATTAACTTTTCGTCGCAGGTTAGTATAACTTAAGCAGCAGGTTAGGAGCATTAATGTAGCAGGTTAGGAGAATTAGGTTAAGGTTAGGAAAAGGGTTAGGGTTATCTAAAATGCAACAATTTATGTTAATGTCATGGAAATTACCATCAGGCACACCTGAAGTCAATATTAAATGAATCATTCTTTATTATCAGCAAGCTGAAGAGGTTCCAACAAACTTAATGCACCATAGTACACGTCAGTCTGGAGCTCTCCCGGGGCAGTCCCGTTAGTTCTCTTATATACTGCTTTCACAGACAAGATATATTTGCATGATTTAGCTTATTCATTATTCATAATGAATTCATAATTAACGTTTGGTTCCTGCATGTGACTGGCACCGTCTCCTGTCTTAACTTATAGAACATATTCTGGGCGTTCTGACAAAAGGTCTGAGGAGGGGGTCATGATCATCTCTACCCAGCACCTACAGGAATCAATGATTGTATGAGACAAGATGTACAATTCAAGGCTTTCTCTTCAGACAACATTTTCCATCACATTAATTTGACAACCTAGCTAGCTACTGGAGTGCGTTCATTTCGCTTGAACGTTTGCTATGTTGTGAAACGGCTTGAAACTGAACGTCATGTTTCCCCAAAATGTCCTTGTACATTCTTTCGACCAGACTTTGAGGCATGTCTGCTCTGTTCGGTGGGTGTGCGAGGTTGTGGCTTGAAGCAATGACTGATGTATTTAAAGCGCAGAGGTGCATTTTGAAGCCACAACCCAACCCCTCTCAGTTTTTTAAATGGTCGTTCAGTATAGCACTGTTGCCGTTCAATTGAACGTTCTATTAAATGTTTATGTACTGCACGCAGGCCTGTTTCTTTGCTGCCAAAAGAACGAGAAGGGGGAAGCTGCATCCCAATATGGCAACTGGAGTATGGGCAAGTGGGTGTGTCGAAAGGAAAGTAGTGGGCTTGTGAGAAGGGTGCAACTGCGACCTGCAATTCGGGGCGTTCTTGCATGTGGGCATTCCTGCATCTGCAGCAACCTCTCTTCATACTTATTTTGGTAAATTTCTAAGATAGGACAAGCGGGAAGCGGGGAAAGTCCAGTACAGTAGGGGACGTTAATGGGGGGGCCACAACGGTAGCTAGCCATACACCATTAGACTGTGGCCTGTCGGAAACTGTTTTCTGTTAATGATGCTAAGGGCAGGTGTTCGGCAGGCAGGAGTGAAGAACACTGTGTGCTAGCTTAGCCAGCTAGTCCTAAGGAGGACTCCGGTACACAGCAGACAGGGGCAACACTGTGTGCTAGCTAGCACATGGTGTCACTAACTATCAAGCTAGTGTAACCGGTGTGAAAAGCTAGCTAGTTAGCAGGGTGTGCGCTAATAGCATTTCAATCAGTGATGTCACTCGCTCTGAGACCTTGAAGTAGTTGTTTCCCTTGCAGCGATAGGTAACGATGCTTCAAGGGTGACTGTTGTCAATGTGTACAGAGGGTCCCTGGTTCGAAGCCAGGTAGGGGTGAGGAGAGGAATGGAAGCAAAACTGTTACATTGATGCTGTTGACCTGTATCACTGGTTGCTGCAGAAAAGGAGGAAGTCAAAAGGGGGTGAGTGTAACCGGTGTGAAATGGCTAGCTAGTTAGCGGGGTGCGCGCGCTTATAGAGTGTCAATCAGTGATGCCACTTGCTCTGAGACCTTGAAGTAGTTGTTTCCCTTACTCTGCAGCTTTTGTGGAGTGATGGGTGACGATGCTTCAAGGGTGACTGTTGTGCAGAGGAACCCAGGTTTGAGCTAGGTAGGGGTGGGGAGAGGGACGGAAGCTATACTGTTACACTAACAAGTACACAGTGTTGTCCCAGCCTCCCGCCTGCTGTGCTAGCGGGAGGCGGGACTAACGGTTGACCGTGCCTGTCGGCAATGGTTTTCTCCGGTATGCAGCAGGCGGGAGCAACCCCGTGTGCTAGCTAACTAACTAGCACACAGTGGCACTAACTAGCAAGCTAGATAGTTAGCTACCTAGCATGAGTGAGGTGGGGGCGACCGTAGTCCTTCGTTCACACCTTTCATTCACTTTTTACCTGCAGTTATTCTAATAACGGTGAGGGCAGGCAGGAGTGAAGGACACCGTCTATCGGTCACTCCTGCTAGCTAGCAAGGAGGTCTTCTGTAGGCAGGGGTGAAAACTCAAATACTTTTATTTCCCTTTTGACCCACATTCCAAAGTGTCACACAAGCATGATGTGGTGCTCGAGGGGAGGGGGTGTTCATAAAATAACTACTGGGATGCTAGAGGGAGGAAAGCAGTGGATTTCGAAAGCACTGCTGGTTAGACGGTTTTGATTGAGCTGTGTTTTTCTTCTTCAGTTTCTTACCAAGCAACTACCTCATGCTAACTTCCCGCGAGAGGTTGGACTTCTGTTTTTGTAATTGTACATTTACAGTTGTGAAACTGACGGTTGTTTATTTTTTATTAAAATTATTGGTAATGGGTGTACTGTTGCTTCGTGAGTTGTATGTGCGTGTTTACTGTGACTGTCACCCTGATATTGTTGACAACTGTCGCATTTTCCCTAAGCCATTCTCCTAACTTGCCACGTTAATTATCCTAACCTTCTACATGAATTATCCTTACCTGCCACGTTATTTCTCTTAAACTGCTATGTAAACATTAAACTGACCCACGGTGCACCTGGATCTGGCCGGGCCAACCAATAACAGAGGGCTGATGTTACACCCGTCGCTGTTCATCCATCCACGAATGTTTTAAACCCATCGCTGGTGAGCCACCCACTTATTTTGCAATGCCAACTTTCAGACACGTCGATACAATACCAGTGCACTGGTCGCAGATGTATCGTCTCGTGGTGTAGCTCAATCAGCGACGAAAAATGATATTGAATGACAAAAAATCTACCCAATTAGCTGATCCACTCCTTTCAACACTCCCACTCACTGATACTAGAGACACATTTGAAGAGATGGGGAAACTCAATTGAGATCGTATTAACGCCCATTGTGTACGTTGACTATGCGTCGTCAAAGGGCCTCGCGGTGCATTCTGGTATATTGAGACAAGGAGGGCTCTCCTTCAAGGAGTGAATGGGCGCTAGCTCAAAAACAACAACATTCGCATAAACTAACTTTTTACAAATTACAAATCTCACTATTTTCCGAGATGCAAGTTGACTCATTTATCTGTAACACCAAATAGCAACCGCGTGACGCAGCATGACAACGTGAACGCTTTTTGTGGACATTGCTGTGTGGGGCCTTATAAGGTCCTCCATTGATTGCCTAAAGGGATTCCTATCTCTTCCTTTCTCTAATATCGCTGCACATACTCCAGTCGGGTCGCCATATTGGGCTGCACCGTTCAACTTGTGATTTCATTAAGTTCTGGCTAGTGAGCTTCTGCATAGTGTACCGTAGATTTATTACATTATATTTATTTAAATTTATTTCAATGGCGTTTCAGTGTCAAAGGGACTGTTACATGCAAGAGGTATGAGGGAGAGAGAGTAACATTTGTCTACCTTGTGCTTTTTTAAAAGAGCAGGTACAATTGGGAGCGTGCTACTGTTCGCTGGTTACAGCTAGCTAGTTAACGTTCCTACAGTAACTTGTAATCTCTTTGTGTGTGTAGCCTACTTTAGTTAGATAACGTTAGTAGTTGACAGGCAGACTGAAATATTGTTTACACTAAATATAGTCTTCCAATGCCATGAAGAAATGTCAGTCAAAAAGCACGTTAGTCACACAATAATGGGGGACCGCTGCCGGTTTACGGGCTCCTAACCAACTCTGTTTTTTTTCGCATTGTTTGTGACTAATTTTGTACGTAATGTGGCTGTTACCGTCTCTTATGACTGAAAAAAGCCTCTGGACATCAATGGGGGACATCCCTTTGCCGTGGTATATTGGCCATATACCACCCCCTCGGGCCTTACTGCTTAAATACCTTATGTTTCACCAACACTTGGCTAAATGACGACATGGATAATATAGAGCTGGCTTGTTTCTCTTGTGTTTCGGCATGACCAAGCAGCTACTTCTGGTAAGACAAGTGGAGGGGTGTGTGTCTATTTGTCAATAACTGCTGGTGCGTGATGTCCAATATTAAAGAAGTCTCGAGGTTTTGCTCGTCTGAGGTAGAATACCTCATGATAAGCTCAGGAAACATTCACAAAGCCGCGGGGCCAGACTAATTACCAGGACATAGACCCACTCCAATTCGCACACCGCCCCAACAGAGCCACAGATGACGCAATCTCAATTGCGCTCCACACTGCCCTTCAGCGTTCAACACCATGGTGCCTACCAAGTTCATCACTAAGCTAAGGACCCTGGGACTAACACTGGGGCCCCTCAGGGGTGCGTACTTAGTCCCCTCCTGTACTCCTTGTTCACCCACAGCTGTGTGGCCAAGCATGACTCCAACTTCATTAAGTTTGCTGATGACACAACAGTCGTAGGCCTGATCATCGACAATGATGAGATAGCCTATAGGGAGGTGGTCAGAGACCTGGCAGTATGGTGCCAGGACAACAACCTCTCTCTTAATGTGAGCAAGACAAAGGAGCTCATTGTGGAATACAGGAAAAGGAGGGCCGAACAGGCCCCCATTTAACATCGACAGGACTGATGTGGAGCGGGTTGAGAGTTCCAAGTTCCTTGGAGTCAACATCGACAACGAACTATCATGGTCCAAACACACCAAGACAGTCGTGAAGAGGGCACGACAACACCTTTTCCCCCTCAGGAGACTCAAAAAATTTGGCATGTGTCCCCAGATCATTAAAAGGTTCTACAGCTGCACAATTGAGAGCAACTGCTTGGCATCTGACTGTAAGGCGCTACAGAGGGTCGTGCGTATGGCCCAGTACATCACTGGGGCCAAGCTTCCTGATATCCATGACCTATGTACTTGGTGGTGTCAGAGGAAGGCCCAAAAAATGGCTAAAGACTCCAGTCACCCAAGTCATAGACTGTTCTCTCTGCTACCGCATGGCAAGTGGTGCCGGAGCGCAAAGTCTAGGAACAAAAGGCTCCTTAACAGCTTCTGCCCCCAAGCCATAAGACTGCTAAACAACTGAAGGGTCACCTGGACTATTTACAGTGACCCCCCCCCCCCCTTTGTTTTTACTTGCTGTTTATTATCTATGCATAGTCACTTTACAAATTAACTCGACTAACCTGTCCCCTGCACATTCACTCAGTACCGGTGACCCCTGTATATAGCTTCGTTATTGTTATGTAAATATATTGTTACTTGTTTTGTTTTTTACTTTAGTTAATTTAGTAAATATTTTCTTAACTCTATTTCTTGAACTGCATTGTTGGTTAAGGGCCTGTTAGTAAGGTCTACACCTGTTGTTTTTGGCGCGTGTGACTGATTTTTATTTGAAATCAAGCTAGCTAACAGCTAGCTAGCTGGCATAGACCAGATTTAACTGACATGTCTGTTTGTTTATGATCCTAACGCAAGTTTTTCTGCTTCATGAAATTTAATGTAGTCCTGTTTTCAAGCCCGAACAGCCGCTGTTTCTTTCATAGCTCTCTTTTGATGTATGAAATAGCTACTACCAAAGATACTGAATTAAACCAAGATATCTGTGCTACCAAATATACTGGTAACAAGCACCTTCTGTCTGTGCTACTACCAGCTGTTGTTCGAGCTAAATGTGTTTCCAAATGCCAGAGTCACTGACTGGGTACATTTTTCCTTGGCATAAATTAGGTGTTTTCAACTGACTGTCATCATAATGTTGCAAATTGTCTTTCTCTCTGCAGTTTGTCACCTCAGTGGTGGCTTGCTCACCTGGTGAAATGAAACAAGAAATCAATGGCAAGAAAGAAACCGTTAAAGGCTTCAATGTCAAGCTCCAAGACACCATATTGTTTCCTGAGGGAGGTGGTCAGGTAAGTACAGGAAGGTCCAAATGTTCACTGAACTACCCCTCTTTCTGGTGAGATAAGGATGGGGTGTTGTGGTGTGCTGTAAGTGGTAGGACACAGGCTTACAACTAGTATTTTTGATCACCAGCCAGATGACCACGGGCTGATTGGAGATGTGCCGGTGCTGCGGGTGACGAGGCAGGGAGCTGAGGCTGTGCACTTTGTGAGTTCAGCTCTAGAGGTGGGCCAGGAGGTGCAGCTGAAGGTGGACTGGGAGCGGAGGTTTGACCACATGCAGCAACACTCAGGTAAGAGCACAGACAGGATTTACCATATGTGCAGTGCAAAACTGTACAATTCAGCTTCTCAGAAACAATGCCATGTATTTATGCAGTACGATTAAGTGGTGCGTTCAGTATAGCCTACTTGAAGGTACAGTTGCATAAATCCTGACTTGTTTTTACTTGGTCCTTAGGGCAACATCTAATCACAGCTATTGCAGAATCCATGTTTGGGTACAAGACCACATCCTGGTAAACATGCATTGATTTCAGTGCCTGCACTTGTAGGCACTTGCTACATAATTTAATTTTTAACATGACTATTAATTAAAGTTAGCATTTTTGCATCAATCTTTCTCTTGAATTGGCATGTTCCAGGGAGTTGGGGCGTCAGCGCAGCACCATAGAGCTGGACACTCCCTCCATGAAGCCTGCCCAGATGAAGGCCCTCGAGGCAGCAGTCAATGAGAAGATACGTGCTCATGTTCCCATCGCTGTTCAGGTCCTCTCCTTAGATGACCCTGCATTGGAACAGGTGGGCATCATTCATATTGAGAAAACACAAAAAAATGCACCAGAGAAAAGGTTGTCAGTATAATACAATACAGGCAGCTATGTCACTATGCACAATTTCTCCATATTTCACGTCGATTTTGGGACTATACGTTTCTATCTGACATTTTGGTAAAAATGTGGTATTGCGTAGTTGCTCTATAGGTGGTCCTTTACATGGAGGTACACTATATATACAAAAGTATGTGGACATCCCTTCAAATGAGTGGATTCTTCTATTTCAGCTACACCCGTTGTTGACGTGTAAAAATAGAGCACACAGTCATGCAATTTCCATAGACAAAAATTGGCAGTAGACTGAAGTAGACTGCACAAAGCGAGGTCCATACAGAAATGGTTTGTCAAGATTGGCGTGGAAGAACTACCCACAATCCCCCATAATGACAGTGAAAACAGGGTTTTAGAAATGATTGCAAATGTATTAAAAAGAAAAAACAGATACCTTATTTCTATAAGTATTCAGACCCTTTGCTGGGAGACTCTAAATTCAGCTCCGGTGCATCCTGTTTTCATTGAACATCCTTGATGTTTCTACAACTTGGATTCCACCTGTGGTAAATTTAATTGATTGGACATGATTTGGAAAGACACACACCTGTCTAAGGGCCCACAGTTGACAGTGCATATCAAACCAGAAGGAAAAAAATCCTTGACCACCTTTATTCCACACACAGAGATGCATACAAAGCTCTCCCCTGACCTCCATTTGGCAAATCTGACCATAATCCTATCCTTCTGATCCCTGCTTACAAGCAAAAACTGAAGCAGGAAGTACCAGTGACGTGCTCAATACGGAAGCAGTCAGATTACGTGGATGCTACACTACAGGATTGTTTTGCTAGCACAGACTGGAATATTTTCCGTGATTCATCCAATAGCATTGAGGAGTACACCACCTCAGTCATCGGCTTCATCAATAAGTGCACCGACGACGTCGTCCCCACAGTGACCGTACGTACATATCCCAACTACAAGCCATGGATTACAGGCAACATCCGCATCGAGCTAATGGCTAGAGCTGCCACTTTCAAGGAGCCGGAGACGAATCCGGACGCTTATAAGAAGTCCTGCTATGCCCTCAGACCCATCATCAAACTACCAAAGCGTCAATACAGGATTAATATTGAATCATACTACACCGGCTCTGACACTCGTCGAATGTGACAGGGTTTGAAAACGATTACGGACTACAAAGGGAAACCCAGCCGCGAGCTGCCCAGTGACGCGAGCCTACCAGATGACCTAAATGCCTATTATGCTCTGGGGTAGGCGGGAAGCTTGCATCCCACATGGCCAATAGCCAGGGAAAATGCAGAGTGCCAAATTCAAATACATTTCTATAAAAATCTAACTTTCATTAAATTACACATGCAAGATAGCAAATTAAAGCTACACTCGTTGTTAATCCAGCCAACATGTCAGATTTCAAAAAGTATTTTCGGCGAAATAGCATCTTATGCTTATCTGATGATAGCATAACCGTAAACAATGAGAGTGTAGCATATTTCAACTCTGCAGGCGCGACACAAAACGAAAAATAAATAAATAAAATATAAATCATGCCTTACCTTTGACTAGCTTCTTTTGTTGGCACTCCTATATGTCCCATAAACATCACAAATGGTCCTTTTGTTCGATTAATTCCGTCGATATATATATATATACAAAATGTCCATTTATTTAGCGGGTTTGATCCAGAAAAACACTGCTTCCAAATTACGCTACTAAATATCTCAAACGTTACCTGTAAACTTTGCCAAAACATTTCAAATTACTTTTGTAATACAACTTTTTGTATTTCTAAATGTATATAATCGATCAAATTGAAGATGGGATGATCTGTGTTCAATACAGGAGCAAAACAAACTGAAGCTACTTTTCTGGTTACGCGCCTCTATCAAAAGGTACACATGAAGTGACTCTTGTTCTGAGCTATGGTACTTCTTCATTCTACAAAGGAAAAACCTCAACCAATTTCTACAATCTGGTGACATCCAGTGGAAGTGGTAGGAACTGCAGGAAAGTCGATTTAGAGTTCTGGATTCCCCATGAAAACCTATTGAAAAGACAGTGACTTCAAAACAAACAAAAAATCTGAATGGTTTCGCCTGCTAAATAAGTTATGTTATACTCACAGACATGGTTCAAACAGTTTTAGAAACTTCAGAGTGTTTTCTATCCAATACTAATAATAATATGAAAATATTAGAATCTGGGACAGAGGAGGCAGTTCAGTTTGGGCATGCTATTCATCCAAAAGTGAAAATGCTGCCCCCTATCAAATCAAATCAAATCAAATTTTATTTGTCACATACACATACACATACTCCGGATAAATGGTTTCCAGTTTGCAAAGAGTTAAATAAAGTTCGTTCAGAGCCATCGATGTGTCTGCTTGGGGGGGATATATACGGCTGTGATTATAATCGAAGAGAATTCTCTTGGTAAATAATGCGGTTTACATTTGATTGTGAGGAATTCTAAATCAGGTGAACAGAAGGATTTGAGTTCCTGTATGTTTCTTTCATCGCATCATGCCTCGTTAGCCATAAGGCATACACCCCCACCCCTCTTCTTACCAGAAAGGTGTTTGTTTCTGTCGGCGCGATGCGTGGAGAAACCCGTTGGCTGCACCGCTTCGGATAGCGTCTCTCCAGTGAGCCATGTTTCCGTGAAGCACAGAACGTTACAGTCTCTGATGTCCCTCTGGAATGCTACCCTTGCTCGGATTTCATCAACCTTGTTGTCAAGAGACTGGACATTGGCAAGAAGAATGCTAGGAAGTGGGGCACGATGTGCCCGTCTCCGTAGTCTGACCAGAAGACCGCCTCGTTTCCCTCTTTTTCGGAGTCGTTTTTGGTCGTTGCATGCGATCCATTCCGTTGTCCTGTTTGTAAGGCAGAACACAGGATCCGCGTCGCGAAAAACATATTCTTGGTCGTACTGATGGTGAGTTGACGCTGATCTTATATACAGTAGTTCTTCTCAACTGTATGTAATGAAACCTAAGATGACCTGGGGTACTAATGTAAGAAATAACACGTAAAAAAAACAAAAAACTGCATAGTTTCCTAGGAACGCGAAGTGAGGCGGCCATCTCTGTCGGCGCCGGAAGATTATGGTTAAGCAGGCAACATTCACAAAGCCGCGGGGCCAGACGGATTACCAGGACATGTACTCAAAACATGCGCGGACCAACTGGCAAGTGTCTACACTGACATCTTCAACCTCTCCCTGACCGAGTTTGTAATACCTACATGTTTCACTCAGACCACCATAGTCCCTGTGCCCAAGGAATCGAAGGTTACCTGCCTAAATAATTACCACCCGTAGTACTCACGTCGGTAGCCATGAAGTGCTTCGAAAGGCTGGTCATGGCTCACATCAACCCCATCCTCCCAGACACCCTAGACCCACTCCAGTTTGCATTCCGCCCCAACAGATCCACAGATGATGCAAGATATTTTGTCACATAAAAAAAGATGCTCGACTATGCATATAATTGATAGCTTTCGAAAGAAAACACTCTGACGTGTCCAGAACTACCAAGATATTTTCTGTGCTTGCCCTAGAACGTGAGCTTCAGGCAAAACCAAGATGAGACGGCATCCAGGAAATGAGCAGGATTTTTGAGGCTCTGTTTTCCATTGTCTCCTTATATGGCTGTGAATGCGAGAGGAGTAAGTCTGCCCTTTCTGTCGTTTCCCCAAGGTGTCTGCAGCATTGTGACGTATTTGTAGGCATATCATTGGAAGAATGACCATAAGAGACCACATTTACCAGGTGTCCGCCCGGTGTCCTGCGCCGAAATTGGTGCGCAAAAGTCAGCTGCAAGTATTTTTCCATGGAATTTAGAGAAGAATGCAAGCTTCCACGAACGATATATCAATGAAGAGATATGTGAAAAAACACCTTGAGGATTGATTCCAAACAACGTTTGCCATGTTTCAGTCAATATTATGGAGTTAATTCGGGAAAAAGTTTGACGTTGTAGGTGACTGAATTTTCGGTTCGTTTCGGTAGCCAGATGCGATGTACAAAACGGAACGATTTCTCCTACACACAGACGCTTTCAGGAAAAACTGCGCATTTGGTATGTAACTGAGAGTCTCCTCATTGAAAACATCCGAAGCTCTTCAAAGGTAAATGATTTTATTTATTTGGTTATCTGGTTTTTGTGAAAATCTTGCGTGCTAAATGCTATTCAAAATGCTAAGCTAGCTTTGCATACTCTTACACAAATTAGTCCATTTCTATGGTTAAAAAGCATATTTTGAAAATCTGAGATGACAGTGTTGTTAAAAGGCTAAGCTTGAGAGCAGACGCATTATTTTCATTTTATTTGCGATTTTCAGAAATCGTTAACGTTGCGTTATGCTAATGAGCCTGAGGCTTTAGTCACGATCCCGGATCCGGGATGGGGAGTTTCAAGAGGTTAAATGTCTAGTTTTTATTGAAATAATTTAAACATTCTGTGACCTTATGGTTGAACCCAGATTGACATTTGAGAGCCATAACGTTCTATCTGCGATTGCACCCCCCTAAAAATGTTTTTAGGATTTTTATACTCTTTTGGTACTTTTTTTTTTTTTTTTAGATAACGACCTTAATGGTTTATGAAAGAATTCACTACAAAACAGTTCTGGGATGTGAAAACTTCGATGCTCAATATCTCAGAACTATGCTTTGCGCAGATAGAACCTTATTGTCCCAAGGTTTCCAGTCTTGCCAAAGCTGTGTTGACTTCCCTTGTGACGTATTACCCATGAGCTGTGTGGAATGACTACTGTATATTTTAACTCATCGTGTTGTATATCTACTAGGTGAGGAGTCGCGGTCTCCCGGACGACGCAGCGGGGCCTATCCGGATCATCGACATCGAGGGCATTGACGTCAACATGTGCTGTGGGACCCACGTGTCCAACCTCAGTCACTTACAGGTGGAACCTCCAGACCATACACAACTCTCAAACACTGTCACCTTTACATTATGGGGTTATGTTTATGTCCTAACCACACCGCCTCCCCTCCTACTTTGCTGATGGGTTTAATATGTAGCTCACCTCTTGTATTTTTAATGTAGCTTAATATGGCTTTATGGATGTAACGCTTCTCTCACTTTTGACAGAATTGAATCTGTGTTTTAGGTCATAAAACTCCTGGGGACTGAGAAAGGAAAGAAGAACAAAACTAATCTGTTATTTCTAGTGGGAAACCGGGTCCTGAAGTATGCTGAGAAAAGCTACAGCACAGAACGCTCACTGGTATCCCTCCTCAAGTGAGTTCTGTGAGGCAATGCTGAATGTGGCAAGAACTTAATGTGCTATAAATTATATATAGTGATTTAAAAATGCAATAATGTTAAGAAATAAAGTCTCTAACACTTGATTGGACTGTGTTTGACAGAACGGGCCCAGATGATCATGTTGATACAGTGGACAAGATCCAGAAGACTGTTAAGGGTCTACAGAAAGTGAGCTATTGAAAACCTTCTGTTGCTCTGAAATCCCCCTATTCTGCCTTCAATTTAATCATTAAACAAACTCTGTTTTCATTTGACAGAGTAACCTGGGCCTACTGAGAGACGTGGCTGTTCTAATAGCCCAGAACTTCAAGTCCAACCCAGAGAGGGGCAACTTCTTTACCTTACACAAGTGAGGGTCTCCACATAGAGTGCGGCAGGTAGCCTAGCAGTTAGAGCATTGGGCCAGTAACCGAAAGTTCGCTGGTTCGAATTCCCGAGCCAACAAGGTGAAAAATCTGTCGATGTGCAAGGCACTTGACACTCATTTGCTTCAGGGTTGCTGTGCTTCTATGGCTGACTGCAATAGCGACACATTTCACTGCACCGACCCAGTGTATGTAACAATAAAAACGTCTTATCTTTCTTTACTTCTATTTTTTGATGGACAGATGATATGACTTGGCTGATAGTCTGTCATTGACAATTTTAATCAGTTTATTAAAATAGTCAAGATCCTTTTTTCTCTGTTTAGGAAGGAGGGTGACAACGAGTTCATGAGCATCATAGCCAATGAAATAGGCACTGAGGTAAGATTATTACTCTTTATGTTCCGTGTCTAATATGCTTTAGTGAAATGCATCTAAGGTTTACTGTAAGTAGTGTTGTACCATGATTCATGTACCATGAAATTAAGAGTAGTTGTGTTGTGAATACTTAAAATACCATTATCCCTCTTTTTTTTTTTTTGTCTCGTAGGAGACGTTGGTTTTCTTGACTGTTGGAGAGGAGAAAGGACCAGGGCTGTTCCTGCTGGCAGGACCCAGTGGGAAAGTGTCTGAACTGGGACCACGGTAAGAACTGATTGGGCTCGGCATTAGGAAATCCATTTGATTGGCTCCTGTTCAGGAGCTTGGATGTTTTGAGTTTCGACTTGATGTAAAGTGGTCTCTTATTCTGCAGGATAAACTAAATAGTATTTCAGACTCAAACAGACTCGTGCTGTGTCTGTATTTCAGAGTGCTGGAGATGCTCCAGGGCAAAGGAGCTGGGAAGAACGGGCGCTTCCAGGGCAAAGTAAACAGCATGGCACGCCGAGGGGAGGTGGAGGCCCTAATACAGGAACACTGCAAGAACGAGCAGTAAGGATGACTGGAAACTCAAGCACATGATGACCACAACTACATACAGACAACATAGGTGACCCACTGCAGTTCTCGACCAGCTTTCCTAGTAGGTTGTAGCTTTGCTAAGTAATGATACTTCTGACCTCGGTGTACAGTCTAAATCAAGGAACTGTGTACATGGAGTGTACAAAACATTAAGAACACCTTCCTAATCAGTTGCACCCCCCCCCCCTTGCCCCCAGACTAGCCTCTGCAAGGTGTTGAAAGCGTTCCACAGAGATGCCTGCCCATGTTGACTCCAATGCTTCCCACAGTTTGGGTGGTGGAAGCACACAGGAAACTGTTGCTTGTGGGAAAAACCAGCAGCATTGCAGTTCTTGACCCACTGAAGAGGCTCTGCATTGGGACCTACTACCATATCCCGTTCAAAGGCACTTACATCGTTTTGTCCTGTCAATTCATTCTCTGAATGGCACACGTACACAATCAATGTCTCAAGGCTTAAAAATACTTCTTAAACATGTCTCCTGCTCTTCATCTACACTGATTGAAGTGGATTTAACAGGAGAAATCAAAAAGGCCGTGCTTCTAGCTCTTGGGCAACTTTGCAGTATTTTGTTTTTATGTGACAAGTAAAATTTGATTCGAATCACCTGGTCAGTCTCTCATGGGAAGAACATGTGTTCCTAATGTTTTGTACACTCGGTGTACATTGTTACTATATCGTATAAATGAATGAAAACAACAAAAATTGGCTAAATCGTCTTAATTTAAGGCAAGGGTTAGGCATTAAGGTTAAAATAAAATGTTATGGCTTTGGCTGTGCCAGCTAGTGACCACTGCAGAGCTGCATCCACGACAAGATTAATTTCAGTAAAAGTCAACCTGTGCTTTGCTAAGCAACGATAATTCTGACCTCAGAGATGACCACAGTGTACAGTCTAAATCAAGGTGCTGTAAATATTATGAATAAGAATACTAGATATATTCATGAATACAAGTCATGGAAAATGTACAAATTAACATGTTGGACTAAGGAAGCACACCCATGTAATGCATGATTAACATTGCATTAATTTTGAATGTTTGAAGTTATCCTTTTAAATTGTATTTGTTCTGTGCTTATCAGTCTTTTTTTTTGATTATTTTGTATATTTCACCTTCAGTAAAGTATATACATTTGGACAGTCATTTTCATTTGGTCTGCAGTTGCATAACCAAAAGAAGGACTGACCTTGTCAATTAACTTGCCAGTCAAATATTGATGGTTTGGCCAAGGCTGTCAGTTCTACGTATTTGCAGGGAGTGACGGCTGTGTGACGTGTGAACCTGTGTAATCAGTGAGCGTGAGGCCAAAGTCCAGGGTTCCATATACAGATGTAGGCTCTTCATTTGATCACCCTGTTGCAGGAATGCAAACTTAGTGTATTTGAGCTTTACAAATGCTTCTAAACCTTGTAATTTACACTGAAATGTCAGAATTGATTTGCCCTAACAATTTTTTTTAATCAACCCCTACAAACGTATTTCCTGTTGACAACTGGTTTGACTCATATTGTTAGCTACTGATTTTGGGGTTTGAAAACCATGTCATGATTGTGCAGCAGGTAGCCTAGTGGTTAGTGTTGGGCCAGTAACCGAAAGATTGCTCGATCGAATCCCCGAGCTGACAAGGTAAAAATCTGTTATTCTGCCCTTGAATAAGGCAGTTAACCCACTCTTCCTAGGCTGTCATTGAAAACAACAATTTGTTCTTAACTGACTTGCCTAGCTAAATAAAAATGGTCATTTTACCATGGCTGCATTTTCTAAGTTTTTGTGGACTTATGGTTTATCAGTAATTTGTGTCATTAATGATAGGAAACAAACAATGTAGAATGTGTCTGAACTGATACCTAACAGTATGTTTAGTAGTGTTAGATAAATAGCACATGGTAAGGGATGTATTTGAAAGGTTTTTATTATAAATATCTGACAATTTCCAAAAATATTTAACAGGAAAAACACAGTTACAAAACAAATATGAACATTGTTATATATTACTTTCTTAGAACACACTGTAAAGCAGGCCACTAAAGTTTTGGGCTCATATTCTCCTGGACTTTAGTTTGCTTTATCTTTTTTCAAAATGAGGTTTAGTCAAAGCAACTGCAAGGAAACATTCACTTTCTGGGCTCCTGAGTTCGCACTGAACTACTTCTAAATTACATTTTTTTTTTTAATACAATTAAATCAGTGTCTTAATTGCCTCTGAGTAATACGCTGGATAGTTCTTTCATTTCAGTGTCCACACTAAGCGTATATAGGAAAATAAGACATTTACAGTGACTGACTGTATGTATGGTAGACAAAGACCACAATAGATTGTTCATCTCTTTGGCTATTTGGGAAGAAGGTCAATATATGGAATGATTAAAGATTGAAGCACCAGTGAACACTGTTCAATTCTGGAGTGAGCTCCATATACATAAGTCTATGTGCGTCAGCCGTCAACGACCTCACAGATGCTTCTTGCTCTGTACGCTACTCAATGCTCCTGACATGCAGTAGGGGATGATGCTCACGGTTGCCAGGGGGACAGTGGCGCTCTTACAGAAAGACAGAAGGTAGAAGAGGGCGGCGGTGTGAGTGGGGGGCTTGAAGGAGTCAAAGAGGTGCAGCAGGAGCAGCGAGGTAACGATACATCCCACCCTGAAGGGGGTGCTGCTGTTCTTCTTGCTCTCGGTGTAGAGGGGCGAGTGCACGCCCAGGCCCAGGCCAAACAGGGTGCCCATGTTGCGCAGGAGGCTGGCGAAGGGAGTGGAGTCCATGTGGACCCATTCAGCCCTCACACACCACTTCTGGGCTTTTTCCAAGGTCCACAGCAGGTCCACGCCCAGAGAATTCAGCAGCACGTAGAAGCCAACAGCGAAGGAGAGCAGAAAGAGGGTGGTGTAGATGTACTTCTTCAGACTGGCTCCGTAGATCCACTGGGTTCTGTTGAAGGCCTCGGCCACAACAATACCTGGAAATCAAATAGACGTCATATTAGCATCGTGTAGTTGAACAATCTGCACATTTTGTGCCATAGTTATGAGGGTTGTTATAAGGGCTTTATACTGACCTGTGATGACTCCACAGACGACTTGGTGGGGGAAGTGGGCAGCAATGAAGACTCTGGAGAGACAGACACACACCTGGACTGCCCAGAAGAATGCCCACAAAGTGCCCCGCAGATACCTGCCCAGACAAGGGCGATAGGGCGAGGAATTGTCAGCAAATACGTCATATGCGTTTTGAAAACTGTCTGGCTGCTATAATAGTGTACAAGAAACCTCGACTACAACTAAACGTGTGTGACACTACAGGTGACTAGTCTTCTACCACTGCACATGTAATCAGTTTAAATAGACTGTTGCTTTCTTTATCAATTTCCCATATCAATTTGGCTACGGTTTCACAACAAAACAACTCGAATGCACTCTGGCACATCCCCTTCCCTTCGACAACTAAAGTTAGTTTTTCATGGTAAATCATCAGCTACGGTGCCGCACAGAGAACATTGATAAGCACTGAACTAAAAATGGTAAACAAGGATAAGATAATTGAGGACAAGAGAAGGAGGGGTTGAATGCTCTGGAACTTACATGCCCTTGGTGGAAGCTCTCGTCTTCTTCTTGGTCAGCATGATGGCTAGGATGGAGGTGACCAGTGTGTAGTAGATGCTTGCGGCTCCCATAGCGTGACCAGAGGGACTGCCTACCAGAGAAAGGCATACTTCAGTCCATGATCATAGCACTTTATTCAAGTAAAATGAAAACCCAACAATACTGTAGAGGATTCTAAAACATGAATATTATCAACATCATGAAAATGATAAAGCTTTGGCTATATTCATTGATTCGCAGCATATACATTTCATATCATAAGGCACTATGGGAAAAAATAAATGGAAGTAAAGTGATGCTTCTTACCTGGGCCAGTCTCACAGGTCATGGGGTATTGTTCAATGTGAGGTGCAGTGGTATTGCTGTAGTAAGGTGTTTCATGAACCCACCAATACGGCCTCTCGCCAAACAGAATCCTGGAAGGAAAGCACAAGCCACTTAGACTAATGCAGGGAATTTAATTATCACATTTTATTTTATTAAATTGACAGGGACAGTGCACACACACAGACATTCACACCTACATTTCAATGTGTCCAGATGTAGCCAAAGGGACACATTTGATCAAGTTCTAAATTGGTATCCCAGTAAGCATATATTTGAAGGGTACCTATATAATGACTTCATAACACACTCAAACCATACATAACAGCAGTACATAAGCTCAGCTGGACTCACCACTTGAAGACCAGGTTGAGCCAGTCTCCGATCACTGCCACCCAGATGAGTTTGATACCCACTGACTCCCGCAGGTGGAACCAAAGGGGGAAGAAGATGAAGAAGGTGTTCCTGAGGTCAGCAGCCCAGGACACCCATAGGAACAAACCCTGTGCATCCTTATAGTTGGTCTGGAGGTAATTAGTGGTGCTCACCCCATAGCTCTGAAAGGCATCCGTGACTGCCTCCATTTTCCAACTTTCCCTAGTGAACTGTCCGTCTAGGAAGCCAATGTGAGATGTGTTGCAGAAGGAAAGCACTGTAGCTATGTAAGAGTCTGCCGGTTGTTTTTATACCAGAGGGACCCACCACCCAAAGGCATGCACAACCTGATCTTTGAACCTTGCACATGTGTAATAAAACACAACAGGACAGGGGAGTTTGTGAGGGTTGTACAGTACTAACAGGAGAGACCATACAAACAAGTACAAAGGAGGGGTAAAAACAAAAGTCAATCAGTGTCTCTGTGTCGCTCACCCTGAAACAGCATGGAGACAAAAAAGCGAAATTTATGATTGACCAGTGGAATTCACAATAAAACCTAACAAATAGCCTACACAATAGTTTGTGGCAAAACAAGCCAACCAAGGGGATGTGTGGACAACGGCATTGCTTTTGCTTTTCTCTATTGAAATGCAAAGTCCAGTGTTTTTCTTGTAATACAGTAAGTTGTCATTGTAAGACCATGAAATGGATAAGATAGGAACTAAAAGAGTCACGTGTACCAACTTACTAAGCCCCCTTTTTGGCCAGTTTCAAAAAAACACATTTAAAAAATAAGAAATGTAAAAAATGTCATATTATGAAAGGCTGGAAGAGATCGAGACCAGCACACTGTCGAAAAAAGGAATACATCCAAAACTGAGGCTTGAACGCAAAACAAAAGGCGTTTATTTTATATTATGAAAGGCTAAATAAATGTTGACGATGTGCAAAATCCTCCCATTCCTCAACGACCTGCAGATAATCTGCCAGTTACACAATGAATTTCTGATGATTTTGTGAAAATTGTGGTCAGTGTCCTGTGGCTAGCCCACCTGTCAGTTACATAAGGGAATCAATCATTAAATAGTGTGGGACTTACTCCAGAGATGCTGAAAAGATAACTGACCAATAAAACTAGGTCCTGGATACCGTGCTGTAAACAAGTCTGATTAGACAACCCCCAAGACAGGACTCACCTTAGGCTGTAGCTTATTGGAAAGAAATAGTAAATTAACTTATCATTACAGCAGGTCATAAGGTCAGTGCATTTTTGATTGATTTCGTGCCATTCGTTTCACATGATAGCGATGGATGTGGTTGAAGTGGTAATGACATGAAAAGGTCAATCAATAGGTCAATCAATTTTCATTGGCCTGCTTAACGTGTTCTTGCCACAATCTTTGCCAAGAGACGTACAGTCCTGGAGTGGAAAAACATTCACCCACTATCACACAGACATCCTGTTTCAGGGGCTAGCTTATCACTCCAGAGCAGAGAACTTCTGTTTACCGGTTTGGGAAACAGGAGCTCCATGTTGGGTTGTAGGCTAAAGGTCAGGGAGCCTGCCTACAACGTTCACTTGAAGGCAAACAAATGCCCTAACCTTGAATAAAGTCTGATGGGAACAGACCGTCCTGGAGCTCCAGAGGAGCTCTACCAGCTTTGGTGCACCGTCCCTGGGTTGCTGATCTGGATCCACACTGCAGTCATGGATCTTTTCCACAGCTGAGGGTGGAGGTGGCCATCCATCTGCAGACCCAGTATGGGCATTATGAGGGATGGTTTAGCCTCTACAGTGGCAGACCTGCATTCCACCTTCTTCTGTTTCTTCCCAAGCTGGTTCTATCTGCACAGGGACGTGGGGGTCAAGCTCATCTGGGTGGCTGCCATTGGGGACTGGCTCAACCTGGTCCTGAAGTGGTAAGGAATGGGTTAAATCAGGTTTCTGTCATTTTGTAGGTCATGGATTTTTACTACAAATTTGGAATAAATACACATGAACGAGACCTTGCGTTGTCTTGAAGATAAATCCTATAAAATACACATTTTTCATAAAACTACACTTTTTAGAGTTGGCATTGTCATTATATAGTCATTACAAAGTTGTAACATTTCAAGGAGTTGAATGGTGTCCTCTCTCTATGACAGGGTTCTATTTGGAGAGAGACACTATTTGTGGGTCCAGGATACCCACTTCTATGGGACAGACACAGCCCCTGCTTAAAACAATTCCACATCACCTGTGAAACTGGACCAGGTCGGCAATGCCATAGATAGACCGATGTGTGCCAGAGTATAGCAATACATATCACTCAACATACCTCAAGAATATAGTAGTATTGGGAAGTGGAAGCAAAATTGTCTTAGTATGTAATAAATGAATGATCATAGGGCCATAACAACCTTTGCACTTTAGTATTGATTCCCATTCAGCAGGGTAAATACATAGAGAATAATCTTATCTGGAAAATGAATTCAGTTGGAAGTGTACAGTGAATTCCAGTGGAGGCTGGTGACTTGGAAAATTGAGGAGGATGGGAGACCCACGTAGATGTCAAAGTGTGTTTCAAAAATCGTCAAGAGTAATAATTTTCACTTAAAGCATTTAACAAAGACATTTATAGTACAATATAGGGAATGGGAACGAGAGGGCTACTTACACAGTGTTTGGAAGGGATCACAGCAGTGATTGAATGAGGGTATGAGGTATGAGTTAAGGTGTTCGGAGGCTTGACTTCAGTGCAGGACAGGATTTGTCTAGGAAGACAAAAAACAATAACACAACACACTACACAGTTAGACAAAAGAAGAATGAGTAGTGTCCAAGCAAGGACTAAAATCATTGTTGTGTAATAATGTGATTGTGTATGTGATTGACTCTAAATACAGTAATGAGAGAAAATTGATAGGGGTACGCACTGTGCTTGAAGAGGAAACATTCAATGTGCCAGTGGATGAGCGGGCACATGAGACATGGCTTCAGTTCATGTCAGGAGAGAGTTGACAATGGTAGTAGAGTGGACTGGTCATCACCTCTTAATCAGGGAACAGGAGGGGACTTAGCTTGAAAGACAAATAGCAGATACATTCCATTACAGCTGCGCCATCGAAGGTTTGAACAAGTTTCTCCCTGAAGTTAAACATAGAGTTCACATCTTGCCCACTTGACACATCAAAGTAGCCCAAGAAACGTTCCTGAATAAAGCCCTGATCATCCACATACCTGACGATAACTGACAACTGCAAGCAGACTGGTGGCACCATAGGTCCCAGAGCGGGGAAAATTGTTACACCCTGGGGCCTGGAGTTTTTCCTTATCTGTTAACCTAACCAGGAAAACGCTGGACCCTATAAGGTATGACAGTGATTCATCAGTTGCAAAAATATTTTATATGGGCTATGATGAGACCAGTTTTTCCTAATCAAGTCACATGGTTTTAAAAAAAAACGGGAGAAAGAAAAACCTCCTGGCCCTGAGGTCGATGAAAACCTTGTTAAACTGCAGCAACTTTAAACTTGTTCATATTCATTATATTTAGACTAGATTAGGAAGGGGATTTCCTCTACCTAGACACAGACAACAACTGATAGACAACAGAACTCACAGGGTTGAGCTTTATGAATGTTTGCATCATACAGTTCTATGCAACTGTAGGCCTTCTAAAAAAAAAACTCACATCTGTCATCACTATTGATTGATTAATTCCAGTTAATCATTTTGGATTGAAAACGTATTGACAGCCTAGTCAACCCAGTTTTGAATATAAACTACATTTGATCACATTCACAATTTCTCCTGACACACAAATGGACTACAAATACATAACGTTACCAATTAGTTTACCCTGACCAAGTGGATCGCGCACATAGGCTGTATGCATATGCTCTTATTAGTAGCCTACAGTTGATTAGACTGAACAATTGTCTAGTTTTCATCTCATACAGCATGTCAGATCTCTAATGTTAAGGTGTAGCCTAGGCTGATGCAACATTTATATCGTGCGTTTTTTGCTTGTGTCTGTCAGGAGTGAGTATGTATTTTCATCTTTGCTTAATAAAAGCCGGAGGAAAGTGGAATGCCTACTTGAGCGCACGCGGGAAAAAAAATGCGCTGCGTCAACATCTTTCTTTAATCTAACTTTCAATGGATGATCTAATGATACTATCAAATCATTCGGAATTGATTTCGACATCCCAGAAAAGACAGTAGAAAGTTCGATATGTTCAGCAAGTAACGAATTGTTACTGGGGGATTATTATTAAACGTTCCAGGCCATACTTAAACATTTAAAACTAGATAGAAAGTATGGAAAAACTATCATGGATCTATATATTTGCAAATAACTCCCTTTTTTTCTGGCCTTCAAATAGATTTTGACAAACAAATCAGTACAACAACAAAAAATTGTGCTGCACTCCATTGAATTTCAAAATCCTAATGTGGCCCTCAAGCCCAAAAGGGGGAGGTACGGTCTAGGCTTGTTTTGGAGCAGGGCCTTGTGTCTTGTTCATCTCCAGGTTCTTGCAGGTGGGGCTGTGGATGCTGCTGTGTACAGTGGAGCTGCTGGTGTGCATGTCCAGAGTCTACATGGCTTTCCACTTTCCCCACCACGTCATCAGTGGGGTCATCACGGGTCAGAGAACCAGGACTCTAGATGTCTAGATTTCAAGATGAAGACACTTGTACCCCGCAGGTCCTGCTAACCTGGATGCTACTGCGCTGGGTTGGTTATTTTCTTTTCATTTTGTCGTCCTTTCCAGGAACTCTGGTGAAATGTGCAACCAGGCCTAGCATGTAGTGTAGTGTAAAAGTTATTGTATCTTATTTCAATGATCTTGTAGCTTGATAACAAACTCCCTGGTCTCTATCCATGGCAGGTATCATGGTGGCTGAGTTCTTCTCCAGAGTGCAGTGTATCTACAGAGCCAGTCTGAAGAAGTATTTCAACACCACCATCTTCCTGCTCTCCTTTGCTGTGGGTTTCTACGTGCTGCTGAAGGCTCTGGGCGTGGACCTGCTGTGGACCCTGGAGAAAGCCCAGAAGGGCTGTGTGAGGGCTGAATGGGTCCACATGGACTCCACTCCCTTTGCCAGCCTCCTGCGCAACATGGGCACCCTGTTTGGCCTGGGCCTGGGCGTGCACTCGCCCCTCTACACCGAGAGCAAGAAGAACAGCAGCACCCCCTTCAGGGCGGGATGTATCACTGTCTCCTTATTGCTGCTACAGATCTTGGATGGCTTGATGTTCCCCTCTAGGAACCAGGCAACGTTCTACGTGTTGTCCGTCAGTAAGTGTGCTGCTGCCCTATTCATCCCCACAGCTCTGGTTCGCGGAGGACCCTCCTGGATCTTCCCAGGTTAAAGTGGGGCCGCTAAGCTGAAATTTTCATAACAATCGTTCACTTTGTGAAAAAAGTGTAGAAAAATGTACACTGAAGTAATTTCAGTTGCTTTGGCAACACTATTGTACAAACCAAGGACTATGGTGGAAGTTGAGTGTAGTTGTCACCTGGAGGTGTGTAAATCTGTTGGACTATCAGAAACTGTTTTGATTTGACAAATGAATTGGCTTGCTAAGCTCATGAGCAGAGAGTGGGAATGGGTATGGGAAGCAAGAACACCTCAAGAGCTTGGGAATATAAGGCTCTATCTGCAAAAAAAATATTCTGAGATAATTGGCTTTAAAGTTTTGAACCCTCATTGGTTTGAATGGTGTCAGCTATTTTTTTTAAATCTTGTATTCTTTTGAACTTAACAACATGAATTGGGGTATTTGGAGTACTATATAGGTAGAGAACATTGAACAGAACAAGGGTATGACAATAACAAAATGTTGACAAAAATGCAGATAGAAGCTCTAGACCTGTTTCTTCAAATAGATTGCTCTGTTTGTTCCTAATTAAATGTAAATGTTACATAAAGTATATGCAATCCAGTGTATAGCAACATATCATTTCTGGGGAGACAAGTGAAAACATGTGATTCAGTAGAAAAGTTTGGAGGACAGTGAGCAGCTGAATCTTCTGTTACAGTAAGCAATGCTAGAAGACTAGGCTATCTTCAGCATTGTGAATAAGTCTTCCACTGTCTCAGAGCATTCATACCGGAGTTTCTCTATTTCTTTGTGGTGGTTATGTCTCTCGGGTTCAACTTGATGTTAGTGAATGACACTGTGCTGGTGTGGCTCCTTCGATGACAACAAGAGGACAAAGGGTGATTATCAGGCCCTGGACTCTGGACCCTGAGCGGTGAGGATCAAGACTGGTTGTACTATAATGTACAATAAGTGTTTGCATTTTATTTACTAGATGATGTTGTGAACAGGGTTGCCTTGATTAATGAGCAAAAGCCCTTTTGCTTGGTGTACACAAAGATATTTTTTTTAAACTTTGAGTTAGTTTTTCAGAGAAAATTACCCAAAATGCCAATACTGATTAATTAATTATTACTAGGGACATTAAACATTTACTACTAGACGACCGACCCACAGCTAAATACATAGCAACACTATTTACCTCATGCCCACTGACGTTGGGAGTTTTGGGCATGGAGGCTCAACGAGCAGCACTTTTTGTGTACAGAACGATGACCATGTGTATCTGTGCATTAGTGATACATACCAAGTATACTGCTTCAATCAAACATACCAGCAATAATCAATAAATACTTGACTATACATTGTCACATGTCAACACTACTGTACAATAGTCTACTTTATTAACTTGACCCTGATATCAAGTCAGTGACAATCCATCCTATCATTGCCAAGTATTGTGACGGACATGCATATTTCCTATGGTGACTTAATATTGTACATCCATCCAACCCCATGTTGTTTCCCTCATTCAGCGCTTATCTTCAAGTGCATCGTGGGTTTTCTTCCTATGCTCACCTCATAAAACGATATAGTATATCTATACAGTACAGCTCGATTTGGAAATCTCCCAGTAAATTACCATAATTTTCAGAAATGTTGGTAATCTATTAAAAATACCTTGGTAATGTATACTAGAATAACATAACACATAAGATATACATGTTCTTGTCCTTATAGTGGATATACCATATGGTTGAAGAGAAAATTGCTTAATCAATGAAAAAAATAATCTAATGAGCAATGACATAATTAGCAATTAACCCTGCACTCTTCCAACTATTTACTTTTTTCACAACTGTGGTCGTGACTGTTTTACAATGTAAATGAAGGTTGGGTTTGTTTCAATCCTGCCCACACAACCACAGCTGGCAGCACACAAGTAATTATCAATTCTGGGTGCAGCTGCACAAGACATTTTTGGTTTACTTTGGTCATCCCTATGAGGCTAGTTAGGGACCATCGGTAAATTGCACAATGTACATGGGACAATATGTAAACATTTCAATAGCTCAAAATTTCAATGACTTAATATAAATTGTCGAAATTCGTATACAAATATTGAAAGTATTTCATTAAAAAAAATCTAAAGGTGTGCAACATGAAAATATTGTCTTATTTGCATTGTGTAATTGATTGACGGTCCCTATCTAGCCCGGAGATAGGCTATCCAAAGTTAAACCAACTTACCATGGTCGCACACCAGTCGGCTGAAGCTATTTGGCAAAAAATAAAAAATAACATCATACCCCCAAAGTTAAACCAACTTACCATGGTCGCACACCAGTCGGCTGAAGCTATTTGGCGAAAGAATAAAAAATAACATCATACCCCGAAACCAACTCAGGTTTGAATTCAGTCATGGTAGCCATCATTTCTTAACGAACCAAATTAGGAAGTGCAGTCGGCCTTTAAAGATCTATCAGTGAGTAGCTATGTTTCCATTCACTTGTGGAGTGATTTTTTGTCGACATTTAGAAAGTTTGCATAGAAAATAGTTGCAACTGCTAGGGTGTGCTTCAAATCAAATCAAATTGTATTTGTCACATGAGCCAAATACAACAGGTGTAGTAGACCTTACAATGAAATGCTTACTTACAAGCCCTTAACCAATAAGGTAGTTTTAAGAAAATACACCCCCCCCCCAAAAAAAAGGTAAGAGATAAGAAAAACAAATAATTAAAGAGCAGAAGCAAATAACAATAGCAGGGCTATATACAGGGGGAACAGGCACAGATCCAATGTGTCAATGTGCGGGGGCACCGGTGTCGAGGTATTTGACGTAATTATGTACATGCAGGTAGGGTTATTAAAGTGGCTATGCATAGATAATAACAGAGAGTAGCAGCAGCGTGTGTGGGGGGGGGGGGGTGCAAATAGTCTGGGTAGCCATTTGATTTGCTGTTCAGGAGTCTTATGGCTTTGGGGTAGAAACTGTTTAGAAGCATCTTGGACCTATACTTGCTGCTCTAGTACAGCTTGCCGTGCAGTAGCAGAGAGAACAGTCTATGACTAGGGTGGCTGGAGTCGTTGACAATTTTGGGACTTTCCTCTGACACCGCCTGGTAAAGAGGTCCTGGATGCAGGAAGCTCGACACCGGTGATGTACTGGGCCGTATGTACTACCCTCTGTAGTGCCTTGCGGTCGGAGGCCGAGCAGTTGCCATTCCAGGCAGTGATGCAACCCATCAGGATGCTCTCGATGGTGCAGCTGTAATAACTTTTGAGGATCTGAGGACCAATGCAAAATCTTTTCAGTCTCCTGAGAGGGAATAGGTTTTGTCATGCCCTCTTCACGACTGTCTTGGTGTGCGTGGACCATGTTAGTTTGTTGGTGACGTGGAAGTCAAGGAACTTGAAGCTCTCAACCCACTCCACTACAGCCCCGTCGATGAGAATGGGGGCGTGCTCGGTCCTCCTTTTCCTGTCGTCCACAATCATCTCCTTAGTCTTGATCACGTTGAGGTACAGGTTGTTGTCCTTGCACCACCCGGCCAGGTCTCTGACCTCCTCCCTATAGGCTGTCTCATCGTTGTTGGTGATCAGGCCTACCACTGTTGTGTCATCAGCAAACTTAATGATGGTGTTGGAGTTGTGCCTGGCCATGCAGTCATGAATGAACAGGGAGTACAGGAGGGGACTGAGCACGCACCCCTGAGGGGCCCCCGTGTTGAAGAGCAGCGTGGCGGATGTGTTATTACCCACCTTTACCACCTTGGGGTGGTCCGTCAGGAAGTTTAGGATCCAGTTGTAGAGGGATGTGTTTAGTCCCAGGGTCCTTAGCTTAGTGATGAGCTTTGACGGCACTATGGTGTTGAACGCTGAACTGTAGTCAATGAATAGCATTCTCACATAGGTGTTCCTTTTGACCAGGTGGGAAACGGCAGTGTCGAGTGCAATAGAGATTGCATCATCCGTGGATCTATTGGTGTGGTATGCAAATTGGAGTGGGTCTACGGTTTCTCGGATAATGATGTTGATGTGAGCCATTACCAGCCTTTTAATGCATTTCATGGTTATAGATGTGATTGCTACGGGTCGGTTGTCATTTCGGCAGGTTACCTTAGTGTTCTTGGGCACAGTGACTATGGTGGTCTACTTGAAACATGTTGGTGTTACAGACTCAGACAGGGAGAGGTTGAAAATGTCAGCGAAGACACCTGCCAGTTGGTCAGTCCATGCTCGGAGTACACGTCCGGGTAATCCGTCTGGCCCTGCGGCCTTGTGAATGTTGACCTGTTTAAAGGTCTTACTCACATCGGCTGCGGAGAGTGTGATCACACAGTCATCCGGAACAGCTGACGCTCTCATGCATGTTTCAGTGTTACTTGCCTAGAAGCGAGCATAGAAGTTATTTAGCTCGTCTGGTAGGCTCGTGTCACTGGGCAGCTCTCGGCTGTGCTTCCCTTTGTAGTCTGTAATAGTTTGCAAGCCCTGCCACATCCGACGAGCATCGGAGCCGGTGTTGTACAACTCAATCTTGGTCCTGTATTGACGTTTTGCCTGTTTGATGGTTCGTCGGAAGGCATAGTGGGATTTCTAATAAGCTTCCGGGTTAGAGTGTCGCTCCGAGAAAGGGGCAGCTCTACCCTTCCATTGAATTATCTTGTGTCGATCAAAACAGCTGGACATAATGAAGTCACACCAACAACAACAAAAATTGTCGTAAATACGTAGTGTCGGATAAAAATGTTCTGGTTGAAGTGTTTCCATTACCCATTTAGGCAAATTACGCATAAAGAAATTGCAGACAGCCTGTAGGCTATGCCCTCCCACCTATCTGTTTCATGTCTTAGGTAGCCCGTGTAAGCCAGCATGAATAGAACGCAATAATTGACGAATACTTGCCATATTCTAATAATTATCATGTTTCAACGCATCAGCACGGTCGGTGCCTGTCAGGACCCGGTTTCGAACCTGGGTCTCCGGAGTGAGAAACAGTCACTTAACCAACTGAGCCACGAATAGACAGCAGAACCCAGAAGATGAGGCAGACACAGCAGTACTTAAGACGGTGTATTTAATGAAGAAAAAATCCTAAAAATAAAAAATGGCAAATCCAAAAGGTGGAATGAAAAACACAAAAAGATCTAAAAAGAAACTCACCAAAACTAAACTAAAACAAAAAACAGAATACCACAAGAACGTTACCCGGAATCGACAAGAGCACACAGAACACTAGGGCAGGGTGCCAACATACAAACACAGAGCACAGAACTGAGGGAAACAAAGGGTTTAAATACACTCAGGGGAAACAAGACACAGGTGCAAACAATAATGGGGGTCAAGGGAAAAACACAGGGACAAAAAGCACAATGGGGACATCTACTGACAAACAACTGGAACAACCCTGGCCAAATCCTGACAGAATCCCCCTAGGAACGGCTCCTGACGTTCCTACCAGCTCTCTCAGGGTGGAGGACCCTGAACTGACGAATGAGGTCAGGGTCCAGGATGTCTCTGGCAGGAACCCAGGAGCGCTCCTCAGGACCGTAGCCTTCCCAGTCCACCAGATACTGCCAGGACCGCTGCACCCGGCGGGAATCTAGTATCCGGTGGACGGTATAAGCCGGCTGGCCTCCAATGACACGAGGCGGAGGGGGAGGTCTGTCTGCCGGGACAAGGGGAGAAAAACAACAGGTTTTAACAAAGACACATGAAATGTGGGATTAATCTTAAGGGATCTGGGTAAGTGTAGGCGATAAGAAACTGGGTTAACTCTCCTGGCAACCTTGAAGGGACCGATGTATTTTGGGACAGCTTGCGAGACTCCACCCGTAGAGGTAAGTCTCTTGTGGAGAGCCAGACTCTCTGGCCGGGGCGCAGGGTAGGCCCGGGACGGCGACGTCTGTTGGCTTGTTGTTGATACCTCTGTGAGGAACGCATCAGATTAAGACGGGTCTTCCTCCACATAAGCCGACAGCGTCTGACGAATCTCAAGGCTGAAGGCACACTGACTTCTGCCTCCTGGTCCGGGAACAATGGAGGAGCATAGCCAAACTGACACTCGTGCGGGGACATACCAGTGGAGGAGGAGCGCAAGGTGTTGTGCGCGTATTCGGCCCAAACAATAAAGGATGACCATGTGGACGGGTTGTCACGAGTCATACATCGGAGGGTGGTTTCCAGCTCTTGATTCATCCTCTCTGTTTGGCCGTTGGACTCCGGATGGTACCCTGAAGATAGACTGGCAGAAGCCCCCATGAGTTGGCAGAAGGCCTTCCAAAACCTTGAGGCGAACTGGGGACCTCTGTCAGAAACCACATCTTGAGGAATGCCGAAGACTCGGAACACATGATTAATTACCAACTCAGCCGTTTCCTTGGCAGAAGGTAACTTAGTCAGAGGGACGAACCTGGCCGCCTTTGAAAACCTGTCGATTATGACTAGGATAGTAGTATTGCCATGGGATGGAGGAAGTCCAGTAATAAAGTCCAATGAGATATGGGACCAGGGTCTGTGGGGAACAGGTAAAGGGTGAAGGAGTCCTTGAGGGCGGAGGTGAGAAGATTTGCCCTGGCAGCACACGGGGCAGGCATTGACGAAAGTGGCAACGTCTTCTCTTATGGTAGGCCACCAGAACTTACGCTGGATGAACTCCAAGGTGCGACCTACGCCCGGATGACAGGTGAGGCGAGAGGAGTGCCCCCACAGAAGGACCTGAGTCCTCACTGCCTTGGGGACAAACAACCGATTGGCAGGGCCTCCTTTAGGGTCCGGTTCGCTAGCTTGAGCACGTCTCACGGTATCCTCAACTTGCCACGAGATCGGAGCCACAATCTTAGCAGCAGGAAGGACAGGCATGTCCGTGTCATCTCGAATGGCAGGAGCGTAGACTCGGGACAGGGCATCCGGTTTGAGATTCTTCGACCCGGGCCGATAGGTGAGGATAAACTGGAATCGATTGAAGAAAAGAGACCATCTAGCTTGTCTAGAGTTCAATCGCTTCGCCTGCTGGATATACTCCAGATTTTTGTGGTCCGTAAGCACTTGAAACGGGTGAGAAGCCCCTTCGAGCCAGTGTCTCCATTCCTTCAATGCCATCTTAACCGCTAGGAGTTCACGATCCCCACATCGTAGTTCCTCTCAGTCGGGGTAAGCCGGTGTGAGAAGAAAGCGCACGGATGAAGCTTCTTGTCTTCACCCCTCTGAGACAGGACAGCTCCGACACCAACCTCTGATGCGTCTACCTCCACCACAAATGGTTCATCCGTAGTCGGTAGTATCAGGATGGGAGCAGAGAGGATGCGCTGCTTGAGTCCTTGGAAGGCCGTCTCAGCTTCTCTTCCCCAAAAAAACCTTGCATTGCCACCTTTGGTTAAAGCTGAGAGAGGAGCTGCCACCAAACTGAAGTTCTTGATGAACTTGCGGTAAAAGTTTGTGAAGCCCAGGAAACGCTGAACATCCTTAACGGATTTGGGGGTGGGCCAATCCGCTACCGCCCCTACCTTCCTAGGGTCCATTTGGATTCGACCGGGTTCCACTACAAATCCCAGGAATTGTACTCGGGATGAATGGAATTCACATTTTTCCGGCTTAACGTACAGATGGCTGTCCAGGAGGCGTTTGAGTACTTGTCTGACATGCTTAGTGTGTTCTTGAAGGGAGCTCGAAAAGATGAGGATGTCATCCAAGTAAACGAACACAAATATGTTAAGCATATCCCTAAGCACATCGTTTATGAGCGCTTGGAACACCGCTGGGGCGTTGGTCAGGCCGAAGGGCATCACCAAGTATTCATAGTGACCAGTAGGCGTGTTGAAAGCGGTCTTCCACTCGTCACCAGGTCTGATCCGCACAAGATGGTATGCGTTCCGCAGGTCAAGCTTAGTGAAAACAACTGCTTCCTGGAGCAGCTCGAAGGCTGTGGCCATAAGGGGTAGCGGGTAACGGTTACGGACGGTTATGTCATTGAGTCCCCGGTAGTCGATGCAAGGACGTAACCCACCGTCTTTCTTGGCCACAAAGAAAAACCCTGCTCCCGCCGGGGAGGTGGATGGACGCATGAGGCCTGCTTCCAGAGAGTCCTTGATGTAGGTATCCATAGCAGCTCGTTCGGGTGGAGATAGGGAAAAGATCCGACCCCTGGGGGGCAAGTGCCCGGAAACAGGTCGATGGGGCAATCGTAAGATCTATGGGGTGGTAGCATGGTGGCCCTCTGTTTGCTAAACACCAGTTTGAGGTCATGGTAACACTCGGGAACTCGGGTCAGGTCGATGGATTCTAAAGACTCGGGAGTAGAACTCGGGGAATTCTGGAAAATACAAGTAGCTTGGCACGTAGGACCCCACTGCTTGATAGTGCCCACAGACCAGTCGATGTGAGGGTTATGGCTGTGAAGCCAGGGGTATCCAAGGACGAGAGGGAACTCGGAACAGGAGATCAAATGAAAGTTCATCAATTCCTGGTGTTGTGAAACTGAAAGTCTCAAGGAGGTAGTGACATGAGTGACAAGTCCAGATCCCAAAGGGCTTCCATCCAATGTAGTAACCCTCATGGGGTCACTTAAAGGTTCAGAGGGAACGCCATTCTCCTTCGCCCAGACACCATCCATGAAGTTACCTGCGGCTCCAGAGTCTACCAAGGCTTGAAGGTGAAGCTTGTGGTTGTCCCAGGAGAGGGTGACTGGAATGAGCAGACGGGAGTTGGACGGATGGGAGGAGGTTATGTTTCCCGTTACAGTTCCCCCGGTCTGTACGGGACAGAGCGTTTCCCTGGAGCCCGGGACACGTGGAACGGAAATGGCCCGGTTTGCCGCAATATAGACAGCGTCGCTCCCTCATCCGGCGGTCTCTCTCAGCCTGGGAGATGCGTCCAATCTGCATGGGTTCCGGTGGAGCCAGTGATGATAAAGGTGGGAGCTCGGAGCTGGGACTGATAGGGGCTAGAGGTCTACGGTTGAGTTCTCTCTCTCTCAGACGCTGGTCAATGCGTGAGGCCAACTTGATCAGGGACTCGAGATTGTCCGGTGGTTCCCGAGTGGCCAGTTCATCTTGGATAGTGTCGGAAAGGCCTTTCAGAAAGCACACCGTGAGCGCCTCGTTGTTCCAGCCACTCGCTGCTGCTACCGTGCGGAACTGGATGGCATAGTCCGTCACGCTGCGCCAACCTTGATGGAGAGTCAGGAGCTGTTTGGCTGAGTCAGAACCACTGCTTGGGCCTTGAAACACTCGTTTGAATTCCTCAGCAAAGGCAGAGTAGCTGGCACAGCAGGAACTATGGGCATCCCACACAGCAGTAGCCCAGGCCAGGGCTTTTTCCGACAGCAGGGTGATGATATATGCGATCTTAGACCGGTCGGTGGGAAACGACGAGGGTTGCAGCTCAAAGGAGAGAGAACATTGAGTGAGAAACCCTTTACAAGCACTTGGATCACCTGAGAACCGTTGGGGAGGTGGAAGACGAGGTTCAGCCAGGGGTTAACTGCCATGGGTACGTGAACTTGAGGTACTGGGACGGGAACTGTTGCCGGGGTAAGTCGATCAGACATTTGCTTAATGGAAGTCAGCATCTCCGACAGAAGATGAGAATGTCTTGCCATTAAGGCCTCTTGCTGAACCAGGGCGGCTTCGTGGCGTTGGACAGTCTCCTGGTGGTGGGACAGCGTGGCAAAAAGGTCCTGGAAACTGGCTGCCTCTGGGTTCATTTTAGGCTCTGTGTTTCTGTCAGGACCCGGTTTCGAACCTGGGTCTCCGGAGTGAGAAACAGTCACTTAACCAACTGAGCCACGAATAGACAGCAGAACCCAGAAGATGAGGCAGACACAGCAGTACTTAAGACGGTGTATTTAATGAAGAAAAAATCCTAAAAATAAAAAATGGCAAATCCAAAAGGTGGAATGAAAAACACAAAAAGATCTAAAAAGAAACTCACCAAAACTAAACTAAAACAAAAAACAGAATACCACAAGAACGTTACCCGGAATCGACAAGAGCACACAGAACACTAGGGCAGGGTGCCAACATACAAACACAGAGCACAGAACTGAGGGAAACAAAGGGTTTAAATACACTCAGGGGAAACAAGACACAGGTGCAAACAATAATGGGGGTCAAGGGAAAAACACAGGGACAAAAAGCACAATGGGGACATCTACTGACAAACAACTGGAACAACCCTGGCCAAATCCTGACAGTGCCATGGTGAAACTTGCACTCCTGTAGATATGAAATAATATATATATATACTGAACGAGTCAAAAGTTTGGACACACCTACTCATTCAAGGGTTTTTCTTTATTTTTACTATTGACCTATTGAGTATACCTGTTTTACAGCTTTGTCATTATATCTTTCATATTTAAAACATCTTATTTTATTATTTTCTATAGGCCTATTTTGCATGTTATTAAAATGACCTAAAATCCTTAAGTTTCCAAAATGTTGGTAGTTTACTTACATTTCCTAATAAGTTACCGGTAACATTCCCTCCCTTTGCAACCCTGAGTTCACCTAACATGTGTGTGCATGTGTGGAAGGGAATGCCACCAGTCTGTGAGGAGAGAGGGAGTGTTCTTGAAGGGCTGACTTACATTCTGCCAGTGCATGGACAGAGAGTGACTGAAGGTGTGTCAGCTCCACCACCACCAACTCATCCAGAGGTCGCCCCCTGCCTGCACATTGACTACGTCAGGATAGGACCTGTTGGGAAACACACACACTACAGACTCCAACATACTGTAGATGTTCAAAATAGAGTTAAAGGTCCAATGCAGCCATTTTTGGCTCAATATCAAATCATTTCTGGTCGATTATTAAGTACCTTACTGTGATTGATTTCAAAACCCAATCTTGGCAAATGTATGTTTGTCATGTAAACTAATGAGGCACATTTATACTACGAGCTGATGTAAAGGGACGTTTTCCAATCAAATACAGTCTGTGAAACATAACATACCCTGTGAAAGTAGCCGCCCTTTCCTCTTGACTTCCGTATCATGTACCCTAATCATTTAATGAGCTTCATGACTATATCATACATTTTGTGAAAATGGGGTCATTTAATATGTATGAAATTGTATTTGTTTGTGAATTAATTTACTTCTACCAGATAAATGCCTTTTATTAAGTTTTTGCGCTGAAGAACATTGCGCTACGTTTTTGTCCATTCAAAAAGCCTACAAAAGTTAAAAAAACGTCAAGGCTACTTCCTTGAAAATGATGTGTCAGTTGCATAGCTTATTATGTTAAGTGATCAAGATGCAGTTCAGTGGAATCAGATGTGTGACCTTCCTTGAACATCAGCCTTACATGTACCATTTAGCTCCATCTACTGGGTGACAAGGGCATTGCTGAAACAGCTTTACATCGGTCTCAATATCATATATATATTTTTGGTCACATACACATATTTAGCAGATGTTATTGTGGGTGTAGTGAAATGCTTGTGCTCCTAGCTCCAAAAGTGCAGTAGTGTCTAACAATTCACAACAATACACACAAATATAAAAGCAAAAGAATGGAATTAAGAAATATATAAATATTAGTTTGAGAAATGTCAGAGTGGCATTGACTAAAATACAGTAGAATAGAATACAGAATGTACATATGAGATGAGTAAAGCAGTATGTAAACATTATTAAAGTGGCCAGTGATTCCAAGTCTATGTATATAGGGCAGCAGCCTCTAAGGTGCAGGTTTGCGTAACTGGGTGGAAGCCAGCTATTTAACAGTCTGATGGCCTTGAGATAGAAGCTGTTTTTCAGTCTTTCGGCCCAGCCCCAGCTTTGATGCACCTGTACTGACCTCGCCATCTGGATGATAGCCGGGGTGAACAGGCCATGGCTCGGGTGGTTGATGACCTTGATAATATTTTTTGCCTTCCTGTGACATCGGATGCTGTAGGTGTCCTGGAGGGCTGGTAGTTTGCCCCCGGTGATGCGTCTCGAGAGCCCTGCGGTTGTGGGCGGTGCAGTTACCATACAGCCCGACAGGCTCTCAATTGTGCATCTGTAAAAGTTTGTGAGGGTTTTAGGGGCCAAGCCAAATTTCTTCAGCCTCCAGTGCTCCCTCTGCTGTTTCCTGAAGTCCACGATTAGCTCCTTTGTTATGTTGACGTTGAGTTAGAGGTTATTTTCCTAGCACCACTCTCCCAGGGCCCTCACCTCCTCCCTGTAGGCTGTCTCATTATTGTTGGTAATCAGGCCTACTACTGTTGTGTCATCTGTGAACTTGATGATTGAGTTGGAGGCATGCGTGGCCATGCAGTCATGAACAGGGAGTACAGGAGGGGGCTGAGCAGAAGTGGAGGTGTTGTTTCCTACCTTCACCACCTGGGGGTGGCCCGTCAGGAAGTCTAGGACCCAGCTGCACAGGGCGGGGGTTCAGACCCAGGGCCCCGAGCTTAATGATGAGCTTGGAGCATACTATGGTGTTGAATGCTGAGCTATAGCCAATGAACAGCATTCTTACAAAGGTATTTCTCTCGTCCAGATGGGATAGGGTAGTGTGCAGTGCGATGGCGATTGCTTCGTGTGTGGATCTATCTATGGCAGCCTTGCAAGGGTTAACACGCTTAAATGTATTAATCACGTCCACCAGGGGGAAGGAGAGCCCACGACATTTACATTTACATTTAAGTCATTTAGCAGACGCTCTTATCTCATATACACTTCCTGATGAACTCAAGTAACCGTATCCGTGTATTTGTCAATGTTATTCTCAGAGGCTACCCGGAACATATCCCAGTCCACGTGATCAAAACAATCTTGAAGCATGGATTTCAATTGGTCAGACCAGCGTTGAATAGACCTTAGCGTGGGTACTTCCTGTTTGAGTTTCTGCCTATAGGAACGGAGGAGTAAAATGGAGTCGTGATCAGATTTACCAAAGGAAGGGCTGGGGAGGGCCTTTTAGGCATTTTGAAAAGTTGAGTAACAGTGGTCCAATGTTTTTCCAGCTCAAGTACTATAGACAGTTGATAGATTGATAGAACTTCAGTAGCGTTTTCCTCGAATTTGCTTTGTTAAAATCCCCAGCTACAATAAATGCAGCCTCAGGATATGTGGTTTCCAATTTGTATAAAGTCCAGTGTAGTTATTTGAGGGCCATCATGGTATCAGCTTGAGGGTGAATATACACGGCTGTGACTATAACCGAAGAGAATTCTCTTTGGAGGTAATACGGTCGATATTTGATTGTGAAGAATTCTAGGCCGGGTGAACAAAAGGACTTGAGTTCCTATATGTTATCACAATCACACCACGAGTAATAAATCATGAAACATACACCCATGCCTTTCATCCCAGAGAGTTCTTTATTCCTGTCTGCACAATGTACTGAGAACCCACCTGGTTGTATGGATGGGGACAGTATATCCTGAGTCATATTTCCATGAAACACAGTATGTCACAATCCCTGATGTCTCTCTGGAAGGAGTTCCTCGCCCTGAGCTCATCTACTTTGTTGTCCAGAGACTGGACATCAGTGAGTAATATACACAGAAGTGGTGGATGGTGTGCATGCCTCCTGAGTCAGACTAAAAATCCACACCAAATACCTCCTCTGCCAGCGGTGTTTTGGAACAGACTCTGGAAGTTAAATTGCCCTGGGGGGTACGAACAAAGGATCCAATTCAGGAAAGTAGTGTTACCGCTAATCCTATATACAAAAGTTATTTCCAGCTGTATGTAAGAACACGGAAAAATTCTGGGCTAATAATGTAAGAAATAACACAAAAAAATTAAATATTTCAATTGCTTAGGAGCTAGAAGCAGAGCTGCCATGTCGGCACAATCACACCAAAAGGTTACATCAATGGTTTGTATGAGTATAACGATGTCTGTATTACTTGGCATATCTTACCTCTGAAGAATATAAAGCATGATGAACACATTAGTGTTTAGAAGTAAAACCATTCCAAAATATATATATATTTTTTTTATTCAGTTAAATGAGTTGAAGAAACACAGCAGCATTAAAATGTCGTCATGTCTCATTTTCATTGAACAATCTAAACAATTTTACCGACAGTGTGAAATAACTGTTCTGATTCGAGTCCATAATATTCAGCATAAAGTCAGTCAGCCGTTACCACCATCACCAGGGTAATTGAAAACCCAGCCGCTAAAAAGCACTTCTGCAGTGACCTACATAGGACTGTCTCCCATCGCGCCATAGAACATTCAATAAAGCAGTAGACAAAACAGTAAAAGTGGTCTTGGACCATTGCAAAAGTTTCAGAAAAGACAGCGAGATGCATGGACAAAATGGTTTTAATATAATAAAAAAATACATAGCGTTCTTTTCCCGGAGCCATTGCTCACGGTTCGTCGAGAGACCTCATACTCTTCGAAGGATTTTAAAACAATGACCATATTTTACAAATCAAAAGATACCGGGACCATGGTTTCCTGGATTGTACTGATCTGGTAGTGATGGTCTAGCTCTAGTCCTTCTGCTACTTTGACAGCTGGCAGAAGAAGGGAACGGGAAGTGTGGCTGGGTCAGTCTCAGTACAATGCTTCAGCATTGCTGCTCCTAGGCTTCTTGATCTTGTCAATGTTCTTCAAGATCATGTCGTATAGCGTTACCTGTAGCAGAGCAGATTCAGGATTAAAAAACACAATGTGCTATCGTGTGGGTAGAAATGGATGGTGAGGAAAACTATTCTTGTACATAACAGGATATTTCACTCACGTATTGATTTCTCAGCTCTGAAACTATGACCTTGAGGCTGATGTATTTCTTCTCATCAATCTCCGTCACTGTGCGCCGGTAGTCCTCCTGTTTAGAGAAAGAAAGAGACTTAAGGTAAATAGTAATGCAGGTGCATGTAAATAATGCATACTAGGGTTGGACAATATCCACATTTTCATTATGCTGCTTTGCCCTCAGTAAATGCACAGTGTAGTGACAGGTTTCTGTCTGGAAGAAGCTTGCCAACCAGACCTGCAGTTAGCAATCACACTTACCACATGTGGGTATTTTGCTATTTTGGACACTAGCTTTGCTCTTGTGATGTAGTATCTATGGGCAGACAGGATACAAGATGGTTACATAGCCTACCACAGTAAGACTAATTGTAAAGACCGGGTTGAGGTTAGTACCCAGATATCTGGTCGAGGTACGATGCTGCTTCCCCCTCCACTGTTCGGAGTTCAGCTACTGTCTCCTCCTGCAGACACCAAATCAGTGGTGGAGCCATGGTTCAATGTAGCATACACTTAGATGAGACCTTAGGTACAGACAACAATACAAATGGTGCACCTTTTAATACATATAGACTCTAGTAGTCTAAATCCATTGCAGTTGTGCATCCTGATTAGAGGTAGACCAATTAATCGGAATGAAGGATTAATTAGGGCCGATTTCAAGTTTTCATAACAATCTGTATTTTTGGACACCGATCATGGACGATTACATTGCACTCCACGAGGAGACTGCGTGGCAGGCTGACTACCTGTTATGTGAGTGCAGCAAGAAGCCAAGGTAAGGTGCTAGCTAGCATTAAACGCATCTTATAAAAAACAATCAATCTTAACATAATCACTAGTTAACTACACATGGTTGATGATATTACTAGTTTATCTAGCTTGTCCTGCGTGCATATAATCGAAGCGGTGCCTGTTAATCTATCATTGAATCATAGCCTACTTCGTCAAACGGGTGATTTAAAAAGTGCTTTCGCGAAAAAAAAATCTGTTGTTGCACCAATGTGTACGTAACCATAAACATCAACGCCTTTCTTACAATCAATACACAAGTAAATATTTTTAAACCTGCATATTTAGTTAATATTGCCTGCTAACATGAATTTCTTTTAACTAGAGAAATTGTGTCACTTCTCTTGCGTTCTGTGCAACAGAGTCAAGGTATATGCAGCAGTTTGGGCCGCCTGGCTCGTTGCGAACGGTGTGAAGACTATTTATTCCTAACAGAAACAGCCAACTTTACCAAACGGGGGATGATTTAACAAAAGCGCATTTGCGAAAAAAGCACAATGGTTGCACGAATGTACCTAACCATAAACATCAAAGCCTTTCTTAAAATCAATACACAGAAGTATATTTTATTAAACCTGCATATTTCGTTAAAAGAAATCCAGTTTAGCAGGCAGTATTAAACTGGGAAAATTGTGTTTAGCAGGCTCGTAAGCATTCATTCAAACAGCACTTTCGTGCGTTTACCAGCAGCTCTTCGCTGTGCTTCAAGCATTGAGCTGTTTATGACTTCAAGCCTATCAACTCCCGAGCAAGTTAGCGGGGTGCGTGCTAATAGCGTTTCAATCGGTGACGTCACTCGCTCTGAGACCTTGAAGTAGTTGTTCCCCTTGCTCTGCAAGGGCCGCGGGTTTTGTGGAGTGATGGGTAACGATGCTTCGAGGGTAGCTGTTGTCAATGTGTTCCTGGTTCGAGCCCAGGTAGGGGCGAGGAGAGGGACGGAAGCAATACTGTTATACTGGCAAAACTAAAGTGCCTATAAGAACATCCAATAGTCAAAAGGTATATGAAATACAAATGGTATAGAGAGAAATAGTCCTATAATAACTACAACCTAAAATGTCTTACCTGGGAATATTGAAGACTCGTGTTAAAAGGAACCACCAGCTTTGATATGTTCTCATGTTCTGAGCAAGGAACTTAAACGTTAGCTTTTTTACAGGGCACATATTGCACTTTTACTTTCTTCTCCAACACTTTGTTTTTGCATTATTTAAAGCAAATTGAACATGTTTGATTATTTATTTGAGGCTAAATTTATTTTATTGATGTATTATATTAAGTTAAACAAAAAGTGTTCATTCAGTATTGTTGTAATTGTCATTATTATACATTTTTAAAAATTAAAAAAACTAAATCGGCTTTTTTTGATCCTCCAATAATTGGTATCGGTATCGACGTTGAAAAATCATAATCGGTCAACCTCTCGTCCTGATGTACTATGCCGACTGCTCCTGCATATATTATTTTGTAAAATGTACTCTGTTAATAGTTCACTGAAGTGTGCTGCAACGTACTGGCCGCCTACTTATCTTCTTTAATACATATAAAGTAAACGTGGCACCTGAATTGAAACCCCAAAGTTGTTGCCATCTTCTATTCTTGGGATAAGCAACTGAACCCACATTTTTACCTGAAGAATAAGACAGACAAATTATCAGGGACTGCAGATAATGGGTAATATGTACTCACCTAAATGTATGGTATAGATTAAGGCAAAGCCTGTGGGAAAGCGCGATGTACCGTGTTACATTTCTCTATGAGTGTCCTAATCTCTGGCTTGACCTTCTCGATCAAGTCCACCAGCTTGGTGTTGCTCTTCATCATCCCACTAGGCATGATAAAGACCTTGGTGCCAGCCACTGTAGGACAGGAAGAGAAAATTGTTCCCGTGTGGATCAGTTGGTAGAGCATGGCTTATAGCGCCAGGGTTGTTGGTTCAATTCCCACAGGGACCAGTACAAGAAAGTATGCACTCGCTATTGTAATTCTCTCCGGATAAGAGCGTCTGCTAAATGACTACAATGTAAGTGTAATATGAACAAGAGAACATACTTCTTACCACTGTAGGCTTGACCAGATGTAAACACCAGAAAATAAAGAAAACACTCAAAATATGCATGTAGTGTTACTCACCCTTGTCCTCCCCAGTACCATCTTCCATTTTCCTCTTTTTGGCATTTTGCTGCGAAGAGGATATCAAGTTGCTTACATCCGTTACAATTACAGATTGCATTTGGTCATCACAGGGTGTTTAATTCCATTCCAAGTCTCACCGCTTCAAGTCCATCGTGGAGGTTTGAGAGTAGAATAGGGTCTGGCACTGTCAAGTTGATTTCTGAGTGTATCTCTTTAAGTTCACAGATGTTTAAAATGGGATCCTGCAAACGATGGCCCACAACACATACACTCTAAAAGGGAAATTGGAGGTCATTTGACTAATCACTTACATTGTGATTACATAAATAAGCTTACCTTGAGAAAATGGTCAAGTTCCAATAACTTATTTGGGAAAAAACTTGCAACTAGGTTCTCCGCCTGTGAAACAAGCAGTGTAGTTGGAATATGACATTCAAAGCTATAATATCTAGATACTTTGTTCCCCCACTGAATACAGTAAACACCCGAAAGAAAACTCACCTCCCCAGTAATTCGTTGTCTGAAAACATCGACCTGTACAAAAACAACAACTGTCATATTACAGGAAAATAATTAAATATTCAATAACCAGCAGGCATGTTTGAATACAACATGTGATTGGGATTCGATTAGGATACTGTCTGCAAGACATTGCTCATCATCAGTCAACGTCAATTCAATATGCTATAGGTCCACGTCTAAAAATTGTGTTGAATTGAGTTACCAGGTTACCTTGACACCGCTAGTTATTAACTAGCTAGCTACCAATACTCGCCCCTTATGGAACATGCGGCACAAGCAATAACCCTTTTATGTAAGGAAGTGCACCTGTTAGACGGTTTCCCTGTTCCATTATGCCAGGCACGGGAAGAAAGCAAGTTAGCTTCAGCACTTTGCCTCACTGACTAATAATTGCTAGCTAGCTAAAATTACAAGCAACTTCTCCTAAAATGTCGAATGAATTGTGGACGTAAATTACGTTTTACCTTAAGATTAAGTTCATTGTCCACCTTGAGGAGTGAATTCATCTTCTTTAACCACAAATGGCAGAAATACGATTGTCCTCAATTTGGGACTAAACGTGTCAGCCACAATTGTTGTCTAAAAATGAGTTATTCAACATGAGACAACATGACATACGAACACGCATGCACAGTAATGGTGCTTTCAAGACAAATGGGAACAAGGAAAAAAACAAAGTCAGATCGTGACGTCGGTGATCGATTTCGAGAAAGATACCCCCGTTTTCGACTTGGAATTCCGAGTTAGACGACCGTTCAAACACCTGTTCCCAGTCGTTTTTTCCGAGTTCCCGGTTATCGTGAACGTACTGAAGATATTTCCGAGTTCCCAGTTGTTTTGAACGCGGCATATTTATGCACTGAACGCGAAACCGTATTTTTCAGCTGACGATGTAAACAAGAGGATTGGCGAAGGCGAGAACTCGTTCTGTCCACTATAATCTTCAATGATTCTCCTTATTTAATCACAAAAAGCAGCCATGGGGCTACCTGTTACGATTAAAGTGAATTTCAGGGGGAATGTAAAGAAATTTGTGGCTCCAGATTTGGATAAATCGGAATGGGAGTCGGTTGAAGCCTGGGCAAGTAGCTAACGTTAGTCTAGCGCTGGCGCAGTTTAGCTACAGACAAGTTAGCTGCATTCTTCGAGCCTAGCAGGCCTAGCCGTGGCCTAGTTAACACAAACGTTGGACCATTTAGACATTTGTCTGCAAATTATCTCTCTAGCAACAAATTTGAGTATTATTATTATATGTGATGTGATCCTGTTATGCTGATCCTGAATCATCATGCTATGTTCTTTGAATTGAATCTGCAGATAAAAGCATCGTTTGGCATAAGCCATTTCCAAGTGAAATATTTTGATGAGGACAATGAGGAGGTGAGTTAAAAAGTATTTTATTCTATTGTATATTATCTCGAATGTAGGGCAAAGTCCTCACTCTGCTCGATCATTCACATGGTTCCAACATTTCTGATGTAACGTTACAGCAACAATAGTATGGGACAAGGGATACATTAACAGATTCAAAGTATGTTTTTTCAGAAGGCATTCTGTAACACTAATCACTCTCTTTGTTTCAGGTTTCTGTTAACAGTCAAGGTATGTAAATTAAGTGATAATCTTAATATAGGTGTGAAATGTATTCTCAGCTAAATCACAATGATATGCCATTACTTTTCTCCATCTTTAATGTGATGGTTATTAGTTTTTAGCTTTCCCGTTCATAATTGAGAGGTCACACCAACACAAACATATTCTCTGATCTCTTTTGTTTGTCTATATTTTTCAGGGGAATATGAGGAGGCGGTGAAGGTATTCAAACTTACATGTTTTTACATTTTTTATTTCAAAGGCAAAAAACAACATTCTGTGAACTAGTTCTTCCAGTCAGTAAAATGCTATATATAATTGCTGAAAGTGCTATTTCCTCCAGAGTGCAGAGAAGCAGGGGAACCAGTTGCACATGAACGTTTACAAGGCAAAGCAGGGTCAGGCTGGCGCTGGGCCGGTCAAGGCCCAAGATGTGAAGGAGCTGAAGGGTGACCTCCGGCCGGCCCCTCCGTACCCCTCCAGGGTCAAGACTGTGGACAAAGGCACACAGGTCACCCCTGAGCGAGATGTTGTAAGAGCACCACACACGGCTTTCAATGTTGTCTGAATGTAAGAGAAGTTATATCATTGTCAGGTTGGTATAGTTTTGCATGAGTGATACAATCAATTGATTTTATAGGTGGTTGTGAAGGACAACAAATTGACCAAGCCAGAGGATAAACCACCCCCAGCTTGGTTCAGATCTTACATGGAAAAAGTAAGTCCATATTGAAATTAGATTCTTCATTGTTTCTTTATATTTCAGAATAATAAACCCAAAAATTGACTTACATTTTTTTTTAAATGTAGAACCAGTTTTAACGGGATCCCTCTCTCCTGTCAGTTCAAGGATGAGGTGGTAAAGGAGGTAGTGGAGAAAATGTGTAACGACTTCTCTGGCCAGTGCTGCACCCACAAGGCTCCTGACCACGACGGGCCCCTTGAGGCCCTTGGAGCTGTAGGTGGAGTCAATGTCAAGGGGAAAAAGATCAGCTCCTCCTCCACGGGGCCCCCTGCCTACACTTCATTGGGCTATACTCCTGACTGCAGCAAATGCAAGAGACCAGCCTCTGATGGAGCGTATCAGTGCAGGTAGACCCATCACAACAATAATTTAGCAATATTATTACGTTATTAATAATCTCATGAGTTGAAATAAAATAAAAGGTTAATTTAGCTGATTTCTCATGAAATGTCACTTTCAATTAGTAATATAAATAGCATTGTTCTTGCCTTCTTTTTGGTGTCCTGTTTTTCTCCAGTGTGTGTCCATCCTGCATCTTATGTGAGCTGTGTCGACACAGCCACGACCCCAGCCACAACCTGGTGAGAACTAAGACGCCCCTCTCCATCACTGAGCACGGCATGTCAGGAGAATTAAGGTTAGTCTGCTGGATGTAGAAGCCTGCCCTTACTGTGATGTTGTCTGTGTTACTTTTATTGTTAGGAGAGGAGATGTTCAGCTTTCACACCTCCCACTGTATTTTTAAAAAATGTTTTAAACTTCTGTATTTTGTTTGTACTCAGGTTCCCAAGGCGAGGAGACAGGACGGTGCGCAAGGCTGAGCGTCAGCGCCTCAAAGCTGAGAGTAGGCAGCTCAAGGCCGAGGTGAAGGAGATCAAGAAGAAGCTGAGGCTGGAAAAGAGGGGCCTGCAATGGAGCGGCCCTGCTTCTACCTCGGCCAGATCCAATATGGCCACCACCCAGGCTCCAGCCCTGGCCCCTGATCCTGCTGCTACCCAGGCCTCAGAACCATCCCCAGGTCCTGCCCCAGACCCCCAGGCCTCCAGTCCAGAGTAAGCGCCACCCTGGGAGGGCGTCAGGGTGCTGGGTGTCTCTAGGCCCAGCATGGAGAGAAAAAATCAAATAATTTCTCAAGAAATAGGCCATCTTTGTAATAGTTGTAATAGAGTTTATCGCTGGTGGATGATGGAACTACCCCACGTGTGAAACTGCTGCTGCTGCTTCATAGATTTCTAAACAATAAATAGCTTTGAGCTGCAAAAAGGATCCTGCTGCTTTTATGATTCATAGGGGAAAAAAGAGGGATGGGTCTGAAGCCGGGGCTGTTTTCAACAATGCTCTGTACACTTGAAACACTAGGGGTCCCGAGGTCTCCCACACCACCTTGGTGCCCACTATGGCTGCCTTGTTTCTGGATGAAAATCTGCCTGATGGGACCTTCCTAGAGCCCGGCACCAAGTTCATCAAGTACTGGAAGATGAGCAACTCGGGCACCATCAACTGGACCTCAGAGACCAAGGTACCCCCGCCAATAGGACCCATCTCAGTCCCTAACCTGCATACTAGAACGATCTCAATCCCTAACCTGAATACTAGAACTAACTACACCTAATTGTAACTATTAATTACATGTAATTAGTACTTACTGTCTGATTAACCCAACCAGTGCTACAGCCCTTTGAATTCAGTGTAGATTCCCTGTGTGAATACAGTGTTAAGTTTTCTGTTGAATTGTTTTTGTCTGGATCCTTCTGTGTGTGTGTGTCCCTAGCTGAAGTGCATGTGGGGTAACCTGGCCCTGGCGTCGGAGGAAAAGCGCGAGGTGGCCGTGCCCCTGCTGCAGCCGGGCCAGATGGGCGTGGTCAGTGTGGCCTTCGTTGCCCCGGTGATGGAGGGCCCCTACACCTCCCACTGGCGCCTGGTGCACTGCGGAGAGCAGTTTGGCCCCCGCGTGTGGTGCAGCATCGTGGTGGCCCCCAGCACCAGCCGAAACACCAACTGTCCTCAGAGCAAATGCCTGGCAAGTCAACCAGCTCTGTCCCATTCACATTTCTTTTGCCAAGATACACACTAGTACAGGGCCAGATCTACTAAGCATATTTAACATCTGGTACAAAGCAAGAATATTTTGAGATTGCAGACCCTGATACAGAGATGGATTTACTAAGCATCAGGTAAAAGTTACAGGAATAAAACATCAACATCCAGCCTATTTCCACCGCTATTAGTGTCATTATATCATGTGATTTACGTTCTCCCACGGTGCTTCAGAAGGACGAGCCCAGGCCTGTGGTTGTGGAGAAGGTGGAGGGATGGTCCAGCTCCAGGGACAATGGACTGGCCATGTCTGTAGACTACTGCCACAGAGACTACTACTTACCCTCTATAGACCTGCTCACTGCACAGGTGGGGAAAGACTAAGGTCACGGCATGTTGGCTTTGCCACAAAGGTAGACTCAGTAGTATGATATCACCATAGACCACAGGGCTACTTCCTGCTTTATTTAACGACTCAACAATATTTGTATTATTTTTAGGATCTGTTGTCCTTTGAATTGCTGGATATGAACATTGTACAAGAGTTGGAGAAAGTTCCAAACAACACTCCAGTTGGTAAGAAATTATATGATGCCACCACAACGCATGGAAAGATATATTTTTGTGGGTCTTTTTTCAGATATTCCCGAGAATTTCAAGACATAATGCTTGTGTTGATGACTGAGATGAGTTTGTTTTTGTTCCATTGGTAGATCTGACACCCTGTATGTCCCCTCTGCCCCACGACGGCCCTCTACTGGAGAACCCAGGCCCTGCTCTGTTCCAAGACATCACTGAGACAAACAGGGTCAATAACCTGCTGGGTAAGACAGAGGGCAGAGGCCAATGTTGTGGTCTTTCACTTTACTCTTTTATCCAGTAAATAAGTGACAAGTCTATATCAAATTGTGAGTTTTGTTTATGATTAACAACTATGGATTTAAGAATATAAATATGCTAAACCTGAGGCTTTATGACAGGCTCTAAGGCAGGTGTCAGCTTGAGTAAAAGAAGTTGAGAAAAAACTCTTTGATCAGTGTTGACCACATATCATACACAGTCCTAAACTTTGTATTGTGTGTGTCGTGGTCAGGTGTGAAGAGGGAGAACTCGGACCCCCTTGGCCACGAGGATGGGGATGAGGGGGACATCAGCGGGTCTCAGTTTGTGTGTGAGACGGTGATCCGCTCTCTCGCCCTGGAGGAGGCTCCCGACCACAAGCCCCCGCGCAGACATCAACCCAGCTACTGCAAGCCCAAAGGTGAGGTTTGGTTGAATTTCCCAGCAAAATGGGAAAGCATGACTGAGTGACCATGATATGAGACTCAGTTGAACGAAAAAGTATGGCTGTTCTGTCCACTCACTAGCTGTGTTTTTGGTCTTATTATCTGACTGTGTAAAATGGTGCAAGTTAAAAACTAAAGTAACACCAGTTGTTGTTTTTTTTAATGTTTGAAGCACTCCCAGCTGTAGCCCCGGGACCTGTCTTTGACTATGAGAGGAAAGTACTTGACACTGCAGTAAGAGTGGCAGGACCAGATGTGCTGATGGGGGTTATGAGAGGTCAAGGTTCACCTCCAGGCCTTCCCCAGATCACACTGTCAGAGGAGGAGACCGTCACAGGTAAGAAACAACTCTCAATACAGTCAGTCTGCTTTTGTAACTCTCAAGTCAAAATGCACCAATTACACATTGGCAATTGTAAATTATCACGAGACATAATCAGAATTTGTTTTGGTTAATCCATATTTTCTTCCTCATTGCATTGTCCTTAGAGGTGCTTTTGGCCCCAGAGGTTGAAAATGTGTACATGGAGCTGCATGCACTGAAGGAGGAAGACAAAAAAGCCAGAAATGATGTGAAGGAGGAGGAGGAGGATGAAGAAGATGAAAAGAATGTGAACTACGATGAGATGGAAGAAGACGAGACAGCAGACTGGGATGAGGTGAGCAGCCAGATATCCACCTTGTCCTCGTCCTCCTGCGAAGACTACGTCATCGTCATGCCCGACTGCTTCGACACCAGTCGGCCGCTGGGTGAGTCCATGTACAGCTCCGCCCTCTCTGAGCCTGTCACTACTGCAGCCGCGGAGCAGGAGGAGGATTCGGACTCGGAGCGTGAGGAACTGGACAGGGTCACCCCAGAGGGGGAGAGGCAAGAAGGGGCCGGGGCTGCAGCCTTAGTCACGGAGGCTCCAATCCACAGCAGTGTCAACCAGATGCTGTGTGCCTCACAGACACTGGACGCCGTGCCCCTCACCCCCGAGGTGGTGCCCCCGCCCATCCCTCTCCTGTCCCCACAGGCCCTGTACACACACAGGTGAGAGGGCTCTCTGACGCAACAGTACTGTATTAGCTTAGATATTACAGGGCTCAACACACACATAGGTGAACAGGGGGCCATGATATTACAACAGATCATATGTTACTGTTCTATCACATGTTTGCAATGTGTTTTTATTTTGAAGTGTGCAAAATGTTCAGTATCTAGTAGGTCTATTGGAATTATACTATACTGTTGTCCACTCTCCCTTATCTTCGATTAGTATATTAGGATGTTTTTGTTCTGTTTCCCAGGTCTGAAGCGGTCCATGTTGCAGAGCCAACGAGTCAACACGCTTCTGGACCAGTAGAACCATGCGAACCAGCGGTCCGTTTAAATGGTGAGGGTTAGACACGGCGGGCCGGGAAGTGTCTGCAAAATACAGCCTTTTCCTTGCATGAAGCAGACCCACAATGTTTTGGAAGCTCTGATCACACGGAGGACTCATTTGACACATTGATACATGAGTCTTGGCAGCTTTTTAGCTGGTCTTGTGGACCACTTTACTGTCTGTGGCCACTGGCCAGAAAGGAAACATCTGTCTCTCTTTGGAGAAAGGGGAACTAGATGTTATTTCAAGGCTTCTTACTTCAGCAAAACATCTGACTGTGTTAATGTATAGCTCTCTCATCCAGAATGTGTTCCACCCCCCCCCCCCACCCAATATATATATATATATATTTTTTTTTTTTTTCAAGCATTTCGCTACACTCGCATTAACATCTGCTAACCATGTGTATGTGACAAATTTGATTTGATTTATATTTCAGTATCTAGTCAAACCAGACTGGCAGGCTCCGACAGTGTCTTGGAGACGTACAACTCCAGACCCCGCAGCTACCCCCACCGAAGGTGAAACACCTTCCTACACAATATTAAGCCTAGTTTAGTTTTAGAAATTATCTGCACATCTATTGCCATAAAAAAAAATATATATATATAAATGTTCATCATTTGTGCTAGATGGGATGCTTGGTTTTCTACCAAAAATATTTGTATTTGAATGCAAAGTTTTAAAATCTACTGGTCGTTCATTGGTAATAGGCCCTACAGTATGATACAACACTACATTTTAAAACCGCTTTAAATAGAAGATATTTAAAGACCTTTTGAGTGATCTCATCGGTGATATAACAACTCTTGTTGATACACATTTTGTGAAAGCTAACTGGCCCTGGAACAGATAGTTCCCTTTAAGTATAGTGGCTGACCACATTCTTCCTCTTCTATAGGGGCCAAGGCGGTATGACTGAGGGACTTGTCAAGGGGGCTTTGTCAGTGGCAGCGTCTGCCTATAAGGCTCTCTTCACTGGACAGAGCTGCTCCACAAAGGTATGTCCCACATACAGCACAGTCAAACACCTTGTCGCACACTGCCATGAGAAACTTGACTCAGCTGTGAATATGCTGTATGATAAATGGTTATAATATCATGAAGTGATTATTACATACAATTGTGAGTTATTTATCCATTTTAAAGCATCTTTACATTTTGGCATATCTTCTTGACTTCCTGTGCACTTTTAAAATGACAAACCAGAACTAACCTTTGACCTGGCTCCCCTATCCCCTTCACCGCTGCAGCGTGGTGTGGATCCGGCCAGCCAGGACGCCTCCATGATGGCTGTGCTGCTGGAGATGGGCTTCGGGGACCAGCGGCTCAATCAGCAGCTTCTGAGGAAGCACAAACACAACCTGCTGCACACTGTCAATGAGCTGGTCGCAAAGGCCGATTATGAATGGGGCGCCGCCACACGCTACTGATGGGCCAATAAGCCGGGCCTCTACGCAACCCCTGACCTCTGTGACACCCAATGAGAGAGAGGGCTTTTCATTATGCCACTGATGTCACTGACATGTTAGGTAATGGGCCCTACCTATTGCCACGTTCATATGCTACTTGGAACTAGGAAACTCTGAGATTTCCAACTTCCTGATTCATTGAACGCGGCACGTGTATAACTACTACCAGTTAGCATGTCGGAAATGTCAGATTCCTAGTTCCAACTAGCTGCTGAATGCGACATATTGACAGGGCTAGGGTAGGTTCTCTGTCCAAAGAGAATGGAGGGTGTTGGTATTGAATGTAACCAGAAGTCCACTTTTATCCTTTGCGGATGGTATTGGGACTATTGTTGTTTTGAAGGACTTACAGGGTTGATTCACAGGGGAATTCAATTACATAGGAATACTAAAGAAGGCAGATGTCAGATTCCTTTTGATTTCTGTTAGATATAGTAGTGAATCGGTCTAAACAATGCAATCTTGTATGTATCAAAAGTACTGTTATTTTAATGTTACTCAACATTTGACCTGTGGATTGTGTTATGAACAGCCACTGCATATTAAGGAAATAAGCTGTTTCTTTTTAAGAGGTGCCTGCATGTCAGGTTTAAGTATATATTAGTTATGTAGTTGTACTATAGGAGTCACAGCTATAAATGTTGGCTCTGCGTCCCACACATCCTCATGTTCAAACTTTCACCCTGTAAGAATCAACCTTGTTCATATATTTACATCATACAACACTACGTATATCCAACCGTTAACATCTATAAGAGACATTCCTAAGTTTGTTCATGGAACTGAGTTTCTCATAGTTTTTATTGTATTTTTATGCATATCAGTAGTGACTGGTTCCTGTGTTACTATGGTGATCTTACATGAATGGTCATGTGAGTGCGTAGGTTTTAATCACTGTATAATCCCGTTATGTTAGTTTTTGCTCTGTATTTTTTCATTTAAAGAAAAATGTGATTTGTAACTGGACACATTATGTTTGTGATTGTGATATTTCTTCAAATACTCACCCTTTAAAGGAGCATGCTTTGGAAGAAATGCAGAATATTTTTCCTGTGCTTGGTTAAGGGCTTTCCTTTCATTCAGCATGTAAGTAAGTACCATGCAATTGTCAGTTAGCCAATAAACAACTTGCACAATTCTCCTTAAGTGGCTGAAATGTTGTATTTTCAACATGGCTCTTTGAATGGCAGGTCAGCATTTTTTTGTAATGAATCTTGTTCTGGAGGTAATCTTCATTAACTTCACAATACCTTTACGATATTTTAGGATGATTTGGACATGAACGAAAATGCTAATATAAACTCAGCAAAAAAAAGAAACGTCCTCTCACTGTCAACTGCGTTTATTTCCTCAAACTTAATGTGTAAATATTTGTATGAACATAACAAGATTCAACAACTGAGACAAACTGTTCCACAGACATGTGACTAACAGAAATGGAATAATGTGTCCCTGAACAAAGGGGGGGTCAAAATCAAAACAGTCAGTATCTGGTGTGGCCACCAGCTGCATTAAGTACTGCAGTGCATCTCCTCATGGACTGCACCAGATTTGCCAGTTCTTGCTGTGAGATGTTACCCCACTCTTCCACAAAGGCACCACCTGCATGTTCCCGGACATTTCTGGGGGGAATGGCCCAAGCCCTCACCCTTCCCATCCAACAGGTCCCAATGGGATTGAGATCCGGGCTCTTCACTGGCCATGGCAGAACACTGACATGCCTGTCTTGCAGGAAATCATGTACAGAACGAGCAGTATGGCTGGTGGCATTATCATGCTGGAGGGTCATGTCAGGATGAGCCTGCATGAAGGGTAACACATGAGGGAGGAGGATGTCTTCCCTGTAACGCACAGCGTTGAGATTGCCTGTAATGACAACAAGCTCAGTCCGATGATGCTGTGACCCACCGCCCCAGACCATGACAGACCCTCCACCTCCAAATCGATCCCGCTCCAGAGTACAGGCCTCGGTGTAACGTTCATTCCTTTGACGATAAACGCAAATCCGACCATCACCCCTGCTGAGACAAAACTGTGACTCGTCAGTGAAGAGCACTTTTTGCCAGTCCTGTCTGGTCCAGCGACAGTGGGTTTGTGCCAGTAGGCGACGATGTTGCCGGTGATGTCTGGTGAGGACTTGCCTTACAACAGGCCTACAAGCCCTCAGTCCAGCCTCTCTCAGCCTATTGCGGAAAGTCTAAGTACTGATGGAGTGATTGTGCGTTCCTGGTGTAACTCAGGCAGTTGTTGTTGCCATCCTGTACCTGTCCCGCAGGTGTGATGTTCGGGTGTACCGATCCTGTGCAGTTGTTGTTACACGTGGTCTGCCCTGTAGCTCTGTTTTAGGCTTCTCACAGTACGGACATTGCAATTTATTGCCCTGGCCACATCTGCAGTCCTCATGCCTCCTTGCAGCATGCCTAAGGCACATTCACACAGATGAACAGGGACCCTGGGCATCTTTCTTTTGGTGTTTTTCAGAGTCAGTAGAAAGGCCTCTTTAGTGTCCTAAGTTTTCATAACTGTGACCTTATTTGCCCACCGTCTGTAAGCTGTTAGTATTTTAACGACCGTTCCACAGGTTCATGTGCATTAATTGTTTATGGGTCATTGAACAAGCATGGGAAACAGTGTTTAAACCCTTTACAATGAATATCTGTGAAGTTATATGGATTTTTACGAATTATCTTTGAAAGACAGGATCCTGAAAAAGGGACATTTCTTTTTTTTGCTGAGTTTAGGTACAATTGACTTGGATTTGTGCCACAAATGCTTAAAAGCATTTGAAACAGTGACCTGGTAAACAAAACCAAAGCATGGATTGCGGTCATTCCTTGTCCATAGACTGCTTACAGGGTAAGGAAACCAACATGTAATTTGGGGTGGACTATCCCTTTAAATTCTGCCCGTTGGTTGCACGGAAAAAAAAAGTTATGTTCACTCAGTATCTTTAGAAATTGGACATAGGCCTACCGACTGCCATGCATTGCTTTGCCCAAGTCATAATCAGAATCAAGATCTAGGTACATATAATAAGCGTTGTTGTGGGTAATGCCAGTAATTTACCACCAAGTGGCAGCATACATCATTCAGACACGACGTCTGCCTTTCAAATGCTTCAAGTAGGAAGTGAATTCGTCACTTCGCCAGACAGACTATGTTGGAGAAAATCCAATATTCGTTAATCGTTGACTGGTATAAAACATATTTGGCTGTAAGGATTTACCATATAACAATTAGCAGCACTGAAAATCTGACGGACATCAGGTTATAAGGTAAGTGCGCAGAAGCATATCAACTTTCCACACAGTCAGCTGAACTAATGCTTTGTCATTGTCCTTAAATTCATCATTTAATAATGTCAATGTTTTCAATGCTTAACTAATTGATAGGCCATCTAATGTGTATGTCATTGTCTAATTCAGGTAGCCCATTTTAATTAGAGTTATATTATATATTTTCAAAATTATGAAGATTTGTCATTTGAAACAACATTTATGTAAGGAATGTAAAGTATGGATGAGAGATACAATGCGTAAATGCTGTTATCAAGTGGCATTCCTGGTTTGTACTCCAAATCTATATAAAGGAGAAAGTGTTATTTAAATTACAATGGCCTACAACCTTAGAGATATTGTGGCAAAAAAAAAGCTCATTCATCTAAACATCTCATCTAACACAACGTATTAAAAATAAGGTATCGCTTTATCTAATCTAGCAGCAGGCAATCATAGACGTGCAATCAGTCCGAGATAAGAGACAGTGATGCTACGGTCTTGTCTTTACAGCAATGTTGAGGACTTTAGCCTCCTATGTCTTTCTCTCCTCGTGTGTATCAAATGCAGGGACATTATTTTATAGAGGCAGGTTGAAGGTTTATAGTGTTGCACTATAAAGAGCAGATCAATATTCTTTCAGGTTTCACAAAGAGGTCCAACACCAAGGTGCTTTATAGAAAGAGCAATACAGCTTTAGACAATATCAGTCCTACTTGTTCATGTGAGAGAATGCATGGCTGATGCCCCCATTTTTAACAGCAGACAGGGGTTGTTTCCTTTTCTCCCAGAAGATAGGACGGTGTTTCAGACCATGGTCACTGTCGGACACCCCAGTGCCTCCAAGGAGGGCACTGAGGCCATCGTGCCTCAGGAACAAGATCCAGAGAAGAGAAGATTTCGGTCCCACTCCCAACTATATGGAGCCATCGGGGACAGCATAGGCAATGTAGGAGATACTTGCCCGACTTGTCGGGGAATAGGGCGTATTCCAAGAAGTAGGTGGCACACTTCTGCCAGACTGACTTCTGCCAGTTGTTCCTGTGATTAACTTACATTTCAATAATGTGGCTATTTCCATGTTGGTATTCTAAGACTTGCTGATGGGATTCGGGAAGTGTCTTCCTTAAACTATTGATAACCCACACTTGATTTAAGAGAGTAACCCTTCTTACTGTTCTCTGTATAGAACATGATCAGCTAGTGGCAGTCATCTCATGTTCAGACAAAAGACTGAGGCCCGGCCGCACGTAAGTGTGTGTGTGTGTCTGTTTTTGTGCATCTGATTGTGTGTGTTTGAGTGCGTGAGTGACTGTGTGATGTGTTTTACCCATACGTGACACTGTATACAGTAAGATTCTTTGTGAATTTAATCAAAATATAATATTTAGCTTCATAGTTGTTAACTCAAATTTTCCAGGAAACTCTACGTGTGTATCTCGGTGGTGCTGTGTCTCCTGATCTGCTTTCTGATCCTCTTCTTCCTCTTCCCACGGAGTATCTCACTATCCCCTGTCACCGTCCAATCAGTGATGGTCTTCTTCACCCCAGACAAAGTTGAAATGCAAGTCACTGTAGGTATATCAAAGACAACAGGTGATCGCTCATCGTTTGGTCTATTGCATGAGGTTAGTGTGATCAAACTGTGCGTTTCCTCTTCTAGAATGTTTTCAACTTCACCAATGACAATTTTGCGGAGATGGAAGTCTTGGACTTTGATATGCAAGTCCTGATCGATGAAACCGTGATGGGCAGAATCAAGATATCTAATATGACCTCGGTCAAATCACGTTCAGAGAATTTGGTGAGTTTGATATTGTTGTTTTAATATAAATCATAATGGATCAAGTAGCCTAGCGGTTAAAAGCGTTGGGCCTGTAATTGAAAGGTCGCTGGTTTGAATCCCAAGCCGTCTAGGTGAAAAATCTGCCGATGTGCCCTAGAGTAAGGCACTTAACCCTATTTGCTCCTGTAAGTCGCTTTGAATAAGAGTGTCTACTAAATTACTAAAATGTAAAATTACACAATTGTCGTACTGTCGTGCAAAGCACTTTCCTTTCAGGTCCTATATGAAACAATTTGACCTTTAATTCCCGATCTAATTGAGTTTTCTGGTCTCCTTTTTTATGTTCGTACAGTATACTGTTGTCATACCCATAATAATTGAGGACCCAGGCCTGAAGTAAGCATGATGTTTATTATCACTTATATGTTCAATATCATTACCATCACTACTTCTAAATTAGGATGGAAATATAGTATTATCTGTGTACATTATGGTACATTACCTACTCTTGGCTAGGACTTACAGTGCATTCGGAAACTATTCAGACCCCTTGAATTTTTTCACATTTTGTTATGTTACAGCTTTATTCCAAAATGGATTAAATTGTGTTTTCCCCTCATCAATCTACACACACTACCCCATAATGACAAAGCTAAAAAACATGTTTTTAGAAATGTTTGCAAAAAAACGTGGAAAAAGTCAAGGGGTCTGAATTTTATATATATATATATATATATATATATATATATATGCTAATAAATGTCTTCGTAACTCTTCTGTTTCAGTAATTACTGCAAGTCAACCTCCATAAGGATTCACACCTTGTTCTTACTTTTGCAGTGGGTATCACACTTTTATTTTAAGATATGTTAATTAAAGAACCAACTATAAACACATCCGTTTCACTACATACACTTCAAGACACTTCAGCATCTGACTACTAGGCTGTAGCATGCCTAGCTTCAGTGCTAGTCTATAGTATGCCCCATTGACTTCCTATTTCAACATACACTATAGTGAAACGACCCTGGGTTTATAAGCGCGGATATCGACTCTGTCGCTTGAGCATGCTTTTGGGCACAGTCGATAGCGCGCTGGACTTCGGGCTAGAAGGTTGAGGGTTCGAGACCTGCTCCCTGCCTGTTTCATTACAATATATACACAAGAATGTGGACACCCCTTCAAATTAGTGGATTCGGCTATTTCAGCCACACCCGTTACTGACAGGTATATAAAATTGAGCACACAGCCGTGCGATCTCCATTGACAAACATTGGCAGTAGAATGGCTTTACTGAAGTGCTCAGTGACTTTCAACGTGGCACCGTCATAGGATGCCAGCATTCCAGTTAGTCAAATTTCTGCCCTGCTAAGTGCTGTTATTGTGAAGTGGAAACATCTAGGAGCAACAACGGCTCAGCCTCGAAGTGGTATGCCACACAAGCTCACAGAACGGGACTGTCGAGTGCTGAAGCAGGTACCGCGTAAAAATGGTCTTTCCTCGGTTGCAACACTTACTACAAGTTCCAAACTGCCTCTGGAAGCAACGTCCGCACAAGAACTGTTCGCCGGAAAATTCATGAAATGGGTTTCAGTGGCCGAGCAGCCGCACACATGGCTAAGATCACTATGCACAATGCCAAGCGTCTGCTGGAGTGGTGTAAAGCTCGCCGCCATTGGACTCTGGAGCAGTGGAAACGTTCTCTGAATCACGCTTCACCCTCTGACAGTCCGACGGATGCCAGGAGAAAGCAACCTGCCTGAATGCATAGTGCCAACTGTAAAGTTTGGTGGAGGAAGAATAATGGTCTGGGGCTGTTTTTCATGGTTCGGGCTAGGCCCATTAGTTGCAGTGAAGGGAAATCTTAGCGCTACAGCATACAATGACATTCTAGACAATTCTGTGCTTCCAACTTTGTGGCAACAGTTTGAGGAAGGCCCTTTCCTGTTTCAGCATTACAATGCCCCCGTGCACAAAGCGAGGTACATTCAGAAATGGTTTGTCGAGATCGGTGTGGAAGAACTTGACTGGCCTGCACAGAGCCCTGACCTGAACTCCATCAAACACCTGTGGGATGAATTGGAACGCTGACTGCGATCCAGGCCTAATTGCCCAAAATCAGTTCCCTGCCTCAATAATGCTCTTGTGGCTGAAAGGATGTAAGTCCCCACAGAAATGTTCCAACATCTAGTGGAAAGCCTTCCCAGAAGAGTGGAGGCTGTTATAGCAAGAAAGGGGGGGCGACTCCATTTTAATGCCCATGATTTTGCAATGAGATGTTTGATGAGCAGGTGTCCACATACTTTTGGTCATGTAGCACATCTCGACTGGAACTGCCCAGACACTCAAACATACATATCCTGTACTTCTAAGAATGATTTACAAAGTCGTTTTGCTGACTATTCTTGTCATTTGCCTTGAAGACCTTTGGCGAAGTAAACATGTATTGACCAACTTCTTTTCACCTAAACAAAATCTGAATTTTGCTTTTCAAGACCCAACACCCAAAATAGGAATGCTTTCAGCCTTTTCAAAACGTGGATGAATTCCCCTTTTCAAGCCACGTGTTCAAAATATGTCACTCATTTGTTTCATGTCCGCTTGGGATCAATCCGGCTGTAAAAACTAGTAACAGTGTAACTATAGTCATTCCTTTTAACTCATAAACCAACCCAATGTTCAGTCATTGCATTCGTTATTACCGAAAAAGGTAGTCGGGAATAACAAATGTTTGAGCTTTGACCATTTTTCACATTTTGAAACAGGAGACTGGGCACTTGCAGATTTCAAAATGTCCGCCTTAATATTCCCTCTTTGTCTTTCACAGAATGACAATGAATGTGTCCTACCTGGCTCACTCAGAGCAGCTGTCCAAAGACACCTTTGAGTACATTGACTGTGGAGCCAACACCACCATTCCCCACCCTATCGGGCAAATGATTTTTGAACGATGAAAGCCTGGCAACGAAGGGATTCCCAAAGTGAAAATATGTATTATAAACAAGATAGACTCATCAAAGGGAAATGTATACGTATTGTAGTAGACAATATTAATAATTCTAGTATTGTCCTCTGCTCTGCCCACATTATTTGCTGTGCAATATTCTTCTAAAGTAGTTTTCTGAATGATTTATGAACTGTGAAAGTACACGTTGGTTGTTTTAACATAATTGTAGGGATTTAGAACATATATGAGATGTGTGATAATGATTCAGAATACAAATTAAATTCCACAAGACATGTTATGTGCACTTTAAAGTTTACTGCATTGATATTCAGTATGCAATTGGCTTGTAATTCCATTAACCTCCATTAACCTTACAGTATATAACAAGGTAAATAACATTTCCTAAGTGTTGCCATGATTCGACTGTAAGAGGAAGTGACAACTTCCTGGACAGGGTGTGGACTCGGACTATTTGCACACTTGGAACTTTTGAGGGACTTGGCTGAAATACCTAGCACCTTTTCCGCTTTTTAAAGTATTTCTTTGAAGACACTGACATGGCCCCCCCAAGTAGTGCATGATGGTTACAGCTACCGCTACAGATGTTGATGTACTGTAGGAGCGGTTATTGTTGCCATTGAGAGCCTCTAACAATAAGGTGGTGCTGTCACTCTGTCCTTAGCAACCACTGCTGTGAGTACTGGATGGACTGAAACACTGGACTGAAACACATCAAACAACAATCTTCATGAATCTGATGTCATCAATGCAGAGTTTTGGATTTGTCCTTTTAGAAAGAATCCCAATTTGAGGTTAAATCAAGTTTCTAGAATATTATTGAATTTCCCTGTCAATCGTCACAACATGATTAGTAACATAAATAGGCCATATTCTACTCTCAATTTCTTAGATTGAAACCATGAAAGCTGCGCCCTAGTAACTAGAGGTCCTATGGTAGTAGAATGAACATGTTTGGCTAAGGTTGTCCCCATAACTCAACAGTGTGTGATGCAAGAACGGAACTCACTATCTGTCGTCAATCTGGGCACTGTAGCTGTCTTTGTTAGTGTGCACAATTCAGTTAATTGCATAGACATGAGAATACCTTAACCCAGCGGCACATCCAGCACAATGGGTAGGACTGGCATGTTTGGCGCCTCAGGCTGGCTCTCTACCATCAGAGCAGGTCACTTCACATCCTATACATCCAAGAGAGAAATCATCTCTTTATACACATTGCCAAGGCTCTGTGATTTAGTCTACCACTGGAATAATATTGTGACCTTGACTGAAATAGCTACGGTATCAACAATGTCCTACTGTCCTATATATCTCCTACTTTAATGTCATCGCTAATTATAGGATCAATGGCCCTCCCTGCCTTATGAGTGATAGTCACGTGGCGTTCTGCCTGCGCCGTGCTTCCCACGCTGTGAAGAAGGAGGACGTTTACAGTATTGGACCACATAGCGTAATCTGCGCATTGTAATTACCCTGATTGATGAGCACTCAATAACCTGGGCTCGTTTGGGTGGTAAGGCGAATGTAACCGACTGTCAAAAGTCGGACACTACCCACTGGACACACCTCAATTTAACTCCATGTTGGTTCAAATGATGTAGAAGCTATGGGCAATGCCTACAGATAATTTGTTCCTTTAACATGGTGGGATCAGTTTGCACCTGTAAAATTAATTATGTGAGAAATGGCGGAGGTAACCCATTTAACTTGTATTTTTTTTATCCGTTACATTGACATTTTACTGCAAAAGTAATGTTTATGTGCCCTACGTCATCATGCACAGCCTTTTATCTGCAACAAATCAATTTGATGGAAACACATCTCTGGTAGGAAAATGCACATACTGTTTTTATGCAGATTTTCGAATATTCACATAAAAATCTGTCGCCAATTGAACGCAAACCTAGTTACTGATGTGGTTTTCCAACAGCAAGGCTCAGTGCAACATGGCAGTAGTGTTGCCAGTAACCACGTTTCCATCCACAGTTTTTATGGTAAAAATACTTAATGACCTTTGATCACATGAACTTTGTAAAGTTCATGCAGTCAACATGTAGGTGCAAGTCAGGCAATTTTTTATCCACTTTGAAAGGCCGTGAACTTCACAAAAGTGATCCACTCGAACGCGCCTCCTATGATGCAATCCTTTGAAGAGGCATAAAAACTGCACGCACCGACTAGCTACATCTAATCACAGAATCGAGTTGAATATAATAGAATAACTGTTTGCGCAAAAATACATAAGATCAATTCACAAACTGCATTGATTATGTATACTAAAACATAAATTGTAATTTATTACTTTCCTAAATAGACAAAAATGCACCTGCCAATGAGCTCTCCAGACAGCAACAACAGGACAACATCAACTGCCCTTACTGAAGACAGATCTGACTGTGCTTCTGGTTGTGGCATCATGACATGATAATGACAATGCAAGATTAAACAAAACTGTTTTGTTCAATGAATTCCATTCCATTCTTACCCAGTGTGTGGGTAGTGGTTATGTTTGACACAAGGTGGCGCCAAAGTCTGTCCATACCATAGAATTAGGAATTAGACAAATTTATAGGATCTCTATGGTCCATACACTCAGCAGGGGAATATATTATTGAGTGACGTCACCTCGGGTTGTCGTTCTAACAGTTGTGCGCGCTATTCCACTCCACTGTTTATTGCTCCACCAGTGCAGGGAGCAGACGGACAGATATGAGCGCACAGAGATAAACTATATTTGGATGTATGAATATATGGATGTGGTCGCTGCGCTAGGATTATGCCATATTTGTACATTCAAGAGGTCTAGAAGGTAAATATATTTGACAATAGTTTTTATCAGGTTATTTATTATACGATTTTATACAGACAGAGATAGGGTATCTTACTGCAATGCCGTCTGAGTTGTAATGCTATGCACATGGTTGGTGAGAGCGGTTTCATTCCAATAAAATGTCTCACTCATAGAAGGCAAATCTGCAGTTTTATCACATATTTCATTCCTCAGATTGGTGCCAGAATTACAGTCAGGCTATTTTCTTCAATCTGATGTTCTCACAATTAAGGAGTTGGGATGGAAGCCTATGGAGAAAATATGGGTTGTGTTTATTGAAGTTGTGTGTTTCTCTTTAGAAACCAAAGCCTCATAAAAACAATTGGATTATAATCGCAATCATATCCCAGCATTAACTGCATTCAGTGTGCAAATGCATAGATATTCCCTCATTCATATTAAACTTGTAAGCATTGTGCCCCAAAAGAGCCATTGGGATTTGACTGTATCACGAGGATTAGAATAGTGGCAAAAAATACAACTAAAACAACCAGCCACCAATTAAATGTTGTCAGCCCTACTGCTCCTTACAATTTTAAACCCAAACCATCATTTATCTTGATCAATTCAGAATTAAATTGTGTTGTCTGGACATTTCCTATGACCAACAATAAAATTGACCTTATCTTGGGCTATGGCTGTTATGGTTGTCGTTTTATTCCAACAAAGGATAACCAATTGGTCTCAATTGTTGCTTGGCTAGTTGCAATTCAATTGAATAACAATTGCATTAGTCATTGATCAGTCTCATTATTTGCAAACATATCAACTAACCATAGAAGCAATCATTAATGTGTTGTATTACAGTGTCTAATGACATTTCCTGCCTGTGTCATTGTTTATTATTGTGTAATCACACATCAATTGTTGTGATACCTGTCAATCTCATTGTCTAGTCTTTAAATAGTAACTCATTTTTGTGTTTGTGTTTTGATAAGGTCCACAGTCCTGCGGCCATCCAGTCTGTCACCTTCACCTTTGAAGAGGGTGCCAATGCCAACCTATTAGAAAGGATTAACCAGAATTTGCCACCTCACATAAAGAGGTGAGAATATCCCATTGCCATGGGGAACCAGCTGACCGAGATAGCCCCCAACACCCCTTTCCTGCAAAACTTCCAGTCCTTACACGTTGTGGTGATTGGCCTGGATGCGGCTGGCAAAACCTCTCTGCTCTACAGACTGAAACTCAAGGAGTTTGTCAAGACCATCCCGACCAAGGGCTTTAACACGGAGAAGATCAAGGTAGCGGTGGGCAGCTCGCGGGCCATCACCTTCCAGGTCTGGGACGTAGGGGGCCAGGAGAAGCTACGGCCCCTCTGGAAGTCGTACACGAGGCGGACCGATGGTATGGTGTTCGTGGTGGACTCCACCGAGACCGAACGTATGGAGGAGGCCAAGGTGGAGCTTCACAAGATCACCCGTACCTCGGAGAACCAGGGGGTGCCCGTCCTGGTGCTGGCCAACAAGCAGGACCTGGCCTCGGCTCTGTCTGTGAATGAGGTGGAGAAGGCCCTGGCTGTCCATGAACTGAATGCCTCCACACTGCACCATGTACAGAGCTGCAGCGCCGTGGATGGACAGGGCTTACAACCAGGCCTAGAGAAACTCTACGAGATGATCCTGATGAGGAAGAAGATGGTGAAACACAACAAACATAGAAAGAGATAAGCCTTTGGTTGTCCTGAGTTACAGGGATATTTATGTACTGACTATGTGACTCTTTGAGCAGAAGTCCCGCCCCTTTAAATAAAAAGGAGGGCTTTTTGGCCAACAAAGATGGCCCAGGGGACAGGAGAAATGGATTTGGCCTTTATGTGACATGCAGTATTGATACACTGTGTCTTTCATACCTTGTATTAGCCACGCAGCTGCCATTTGGATGCAAGAAATATGTAATAGCCACAACAGGATGTAGCTGCCTATGACATATTTTATCACACAAAGTTGGACTCACTTGTTTGCACCACAACACATTAGGAATATGATACTGAACGTTGAACTCTGTACTCTGGATTTACATGACACATTTACATGATATGAAGCTAAATGGTATAGATATCAAATGGGACACCAAGGCTATTACAGTATTATTATTATTATTATTATGAATTATTTTTTATTCCAAGTGCATTGCACTTATGCCACAGAGGTTAAGTTTCAGTTGGATTCACACTGTTTTCAGAAGTTGTAAACTGTTTGTAACACGGAATAATTAATAAATCAGCACACGGTGTTAAATATATATTGATATCTATTGAGACAATATCATAGTGTAAAGCTAACACAGCATGCATTTTAATGGGGCTTGGGACGAAATGTATTTAGCTGTATGCTGTTAAAGGATGGCAAAAGGAAGCCATTTTAAATCAAATTGTATTCGTCACATGCTTTGTAAACAACAGATGATGACTAACAGTGAAATGCTTACTTACAAGGCAGAGAGAAAGAAAATAAATAAATAATAGCAAAGTAATAATACGTGATAATGAAAGTAATAATAGATTCACAATGAGTAACGATAACTTGGTTATCTACAAGGGGTACCAGTGCCGAGTTGATGTGCAAGGGTAGAAGGTATTTGAGGTAGATGTGCACATATAACAGTAGCAGCAGCGTATGTGATGAGTCAAAAAAAGTTAGTGCAAAAAGGCTCAATTCACATAGTCCAGGTAGCTATTTGGTTAACTATTTAACTACATACAGTACCAGTCAAAAGTTTGGAGAAAACCTACTCATTCAAGGGTGTTTCTTTATTTGGACTATTTTCTACAGAATAATAGTGAAGACATCAAACCTATGAAATAACACATATGGAATCATGTATTAACCAAAAAAGTGTTAAACAAACAAGATATATTTTAGATATTAGATTCTTCAAAGTAGCCACCCATTGCCTTGATGACAGCTTTGCACACTCTTAGCATTCTCTCAACCAGCTTCACCTGGAATGTTTTTCCAACAGTCTTAAAGGAGTTCCCACATATGCTGAGCACTTGTTGGCTATTTTCCTTCACTCTGCAGTCCAACTCATCCCAAACCATCACAATTGGGTTGAGATCGGGTGATTGTGGAGGACAGGTCAACTGATGCAGCCCTCCATCACTCTCCTATTGGTCAAATAGCCCTTACACACCCTGGAGGTGAGCTTTGGGCTATTGTCCTGTTGAAAAACAATTGATAGTACCACTAAGCACAAACCAGATGGGATAGCATATCACTGCAGAATGCTGTTGTAGCCTTGCTGGTTAAGTGTGCCTTGAATTCTAAATAAATCACTGACAGTGTCACCAGCAAAGAGCCCTCACACCATCACACCTCCTCCTCCATGCTTCACATTGGAACCACACATGCGGAGAACATCTGTTCATCTACTCTGTCTCACAAAGACTCGGCGGTTGGAACCAAAAATCTCAAATTTGGACTCATCAGACCAAAGGACAGATGTCCACCGGTCTAATGTCCATTGCTCATGATTCTTGGCTCAAGAGAGTCTATTCTTATTATTGGTGTCCTTTAGTAGTAGTTTCTTTGCAGAAATTTGACCATGAAGGCCTGATTCACGAAGTCTCATCTGAACAGTTGATGTTGAGATGTGTCTATAACTTGAACTCTGTGAAGAATTTATTTGGGCTGCAATCTGAGATGCCGTTAACTCTAATTAATCTATCCTCTGCAGCAGAGGTAACTCTGGGTCTTCCTTTCCTGTGGCGGTCCTCATGAGAGCCAGTTTCATCATAGCGCTTAATGGTTTTTCAAATTCTTGACATTTTACGGATTGACTGACCTTCATGTCTTAACGTAATGAAGTAACGTGCCCTCTATTTTCTTATATGAGCTGTTCTTGCTGTAATATGGACTTGGTCTTTTACCGAATAGGAATATCTTCTGTATTCCAACCGTAACTTGTCACAACACAACTGATTGGCTCAAACGAATTAAGAAGGAAAGAAATTCCACCAATTAACTTTTGCAAGGCACACCTGTTAATTGAAAAACATTCCAGGTGAATACCTCATGAAGCTGGTTGAGAGAATGCCAAGAGTGTACAAAGGCAAATTGAAGAATCTCAAATATAAAATATATTTTGATTTGTGTAACACTTTTTTGGTTACTAGATGATTCCATATGTGTTATTACATCGTTTTGATGTCTTCACTATTGTTCTATAATGTAGAAAATAGTAAAAATATAGAAAAATATAGAAAACCCCTGTAATGAGTAGGTGTGTCCAAACTTTTGACTGGTATGTAAGTATGTAGCACTCTTATGGCTTGGGGATAAAAGCTGTTCATGGTCCTGTTGGTTTCAGACTTGGTTCATCTGTACCGCATGTTGTGCGGTCTATGGCTATGGCTAACAGTCTATGGCTGGAGTCTTTGACCATTTTTAGGGCTTCCTCTGACACTGCCTGGTATAGAGGTCCTGGATGGCAGAGCGCTCGGCCCTACTGATGTGCTGGGCTGTAAATACTACACTCTTTAGCGCCTTGCTGTCGGATGCCAAGCAGTTGCCATACCAGGTGATGATGCAGCCAGTCAAGATGCTTTCAATGGTGCAGCAGTAGATATTTTTGAGGACCCATGCCAAATATTTTCAGCCTCTTGAGGGGGAAGAGGCGTTGTCGAGCCCTCTTCACAACTGTGTTGGTGTGTTTGGACCATGACAGATCCTTAGTGATGTGACACAAAAGAACACAAAGCTCTCAACCCGCTCCACTACAGCCCTGTAGATGTAAATGGGTGTGTGTGTGTGCTCTGCCCTCCCTTTCCTGTAGTCCACCATCAGCTCCTTTGTCTTGCTTAAGTTGAGGGAGGTCTCTGACCTGCTCCCTATAGGCTGTTTCATCATCGTCGATGATCAGGCCTACCACCGTCGTGTGGTCAACAAACTTAATTATGGTGTTGGAGTCGTGTACAGCCATGCAGTCGTGGGTGAACAGGGGGTACAGGAGGGGACTAACTACGCACCCCTGAGGGGCCCCCGTGTTGAGGGCCAGCGTGGTGGATGCATTGTTGCCCACCCTCACCACCTGGAGGTGTTCCGTCAGGAAATTCAGGATCACGTTGCAGAGGAAGGTGTTCAGTCCTAAGCTTAGTGATGAACTTGGAGGGCACTGGTGTTGAACGCTTTGCTGTTGTCGATGAAAAGCGTTCTTATGTAGGTGTTCCATTTGTCCAAATGGGAAAGAGCAGTGTGGAATGCAATAGAGATTTTGTCATCTGTGGATCTGTTTGGGCGGTATGTGAATTGGAGTGAGTTGTGTCTGGGATAATTGTTTCTGGGATGATGGTGTTGATGTGAGCCATGACCAGCCTTTCAAAGCCTTTCATGGCAAATGATGTGAGTGTGATAGTCACTCAGAAATGTTACCTTGGCGTTCTTGGACACAGGGACTATGGTGGTCTGCTTGAAATATGTAGGTAATACAGATTGGGTCAGGGAGTGGTTAAAAATGAAATGTCAGTGAAGACACTGCCAACTGGTCAGCACATGCTCTGAGTACGCCTCCTGGTAATCCGTCTGTTGAAGGTCAACCTGTTTAAAGGTCTTGGTCACATCAGCTCCGGAGAGCGTGATTGCACATCTGGAACAGCTTGTGCTCTCACGCATGGTTCAGTGTTGCTTGCCTCGAAGAGAGCATAGAAGACATTTAGTTATCTTCATTTGATCATGCATTAGGAAATGCGAATTGTAGTGTTTTTGAGGTGTAGAATGCTTTGGAAGTTTGTAATTGCCACATTAAATTGTCGGACTGGATTTATCCTAACTGAAAATGTATCAACCTGTCACATTCTGACCTTAGTTCCTTTGTTATGTCTTTGTTTTAGTTTGGTCAGGGCGTGAGTTGTGGTGGGTAGTCTATGTTCTTTTTTCTATGTTGTGTTTATGTATTTGGCCTAGTATGGTTCTCAATCAGAGGCAGGTGTCATTCCTTGTCTCTGATTGAGAATCATACTTAGGTAATTATTTTCTGTTGAGTGTTTTCAGCACTTTACAGGTCTGTTTCGTTTTTTTTGTTTATTCACGTTGTTATTTTGCATTTCAGTGTTCAGTAAATAAAACATCATGAACACATACCACGCTGCGCATTGGTTCGATCTCTCATACTCCTCGTCAGAGGAAGACGAATGGCGTTACACAACCCCACGAAAAATGTCCATTCATTATTATCCACATAATAATTCACATGTCCTGTTTCTGCAGGATTATTTTCCTGCTGTGGTCAAACGGGTCAAATTAAGATCAAAACCTTAGACCCTAGACATTTTAATAGGTGTAGTAGGCTGAGGCAAAAATATCCTTCAGGTATGATTCTAATTTGGTTTATGCACAGTACTGAGAGCTGTATGATGGAAAGGTTACTCAAAACTCAAATCCTGCCCTGAGGTGATGTACAGAACATGACTAGTTTTCACTTCTGTACCAGTGATAGTCTCACTGCCAGTGCCTGAGCAAAGGGAATGTCCTACTGCAAATCAGCCAGCACTGAAAGAGCAAAGTTCACCATAATCCCACAGAAAGAATAAGTAATATTGCATAAAAGAACAAGCGCTCTGTTGTTTACTGTTATATATGCATTCCTACTGCTCTCCAGCATGTTCTCCACTATTTGCATTATATTCCTTGGCATAAAGACACCGGTAATAATGATATGAAGGGCTCTTTACCTCAAGTAGCTCTTCTCCTCTATTAATGGCTGAGTCAGAAAGTGGGCTATGGAGAGCAGCACCCACTCCCAGTCCAAATCCATTTACTATGATTTCCACTCAACTAGGCTGACAGCTGCTTACATTGTAATTAAATCAATTAGTAGTGTGGTTGTGGAAACTTGTGGGCAGAATCAAACAGCTTCGGGGAATAATAAAGATGGATAACAGTGGGCTTTGGTGACTATCGCAGAGCTACAATAGTGTCAGAAGGTGAGTGTCGCTGGTGCATGAAGTTAGGCGCAGGAGAGCAAAATGAGTGAGCACCGTACTCAAAAAATAAAGGCACAAGGTAAACAAATACACTTGACCAATAACCCACTGTAAATATTACGCACGGGTGAACACAGCACCCTTCGAAAAAACCAGCCATCATGAACCAAACTGAACATAGAAATAATCACGCACAACAAACATGGGGGAAACAGAGGGTTAAATACATGAACATGTAATTGGATAATGAAAACCAGGTGTGTAGAAAATAAAGACAAAAGCAATGGAAAATGAAAGATGGATCAGCGATGGCTAGAAGACCGGTGACGTCGACCGCCGAACGCCGCCCGAAAAAGGAGAGGGACCGACCTCGGCGGAAGTCGTGACAAATAGGGAACCTCTTGAGTCAGTAATGAATGTGATTGGTCATTCTATAAATCTGACTAACCAATATGCATAGAATGCAAGATTGCATACTTCAAGTAGAGGCTTTGATTTAATCAGACGAAAGTGTACACTTTAGAGCTTGTATATACTTAATTATAAATACAATAGTGAAAATTCATTAAAGGAGGACTTTAAGGACAGGGGCAGATTACCGAAAGGGGCACACAGGGCACGTGTGTATAATTGCAGGAAATTAGCTTTAAAACAGCTAAATATTCTCTCAGACTCATGGCAAAATGTGTATAATTGCAAGAAATTAGTTTTACAAAGGCTAAATGTTCTCTCAGCCTCATTAAAACATTTGAAGAATAGCAAGAACTTTGCTTTGAAAAGGCTAAATGTTCTCTCAGCCTCCTGGCAAAATGTGTATATTTGTAGGAGATTAGCTTTAAAACAGCCAAATGTTCTCTCAGCCTCATGGCAAAATGTGTAGAATTGTAGGAGATTAGTTTTAAAACAGCTAAATGTTCTCTCAGCCTCATGGCAAAATGTGTAGAATTGCAGGAAATTAGTTTTAAAACGCCTAAATGTTCTCTCAGCCTCATGGCAGAATGTGTGGAATAGCAGAAAATTACCTTTAAAACTGGGGTTAAAATTAAATTGACCAGCTAATTGAATGTTATCTTATAGCGGATAAGACACAAGCCACCTGCTGAGAAAGTCCAATTAAGAAGAACAAACATGCACTCTCCCTCCCCTTCTGTGCTAGATATAGAGACATACTGGCTGCCAAATAGATATGCTTTATTCTAAATCCAACTACAATTTTGGAAATAGTCCTTAATGAAGAAACAACGATAATATTTCATATTATTCAGTCCAAATTATTGGCGAAGATGTTGTTTTGTTTGAGTGCACTCAACTATAGAGAAATATTTGGCAGATGGAACATTGGTTGAAGCTGTTGATTTCCTGATAAAATTAAAGAAGGTTTTCTGAAGATAGAGATTCTAGAGGGAAATCCAGCAAACTCAACAATACTCCCAATTGAAAATGTTTGCTATTTTTGGACTTTTCTATCACTGTTTTCTCCTAAAGGGTTTCTTTTTTTTATCCATTTGGGTCTGTCCCAGATTCCATAATGTACTGCAAGCCCATTGGCCAATTTCCAGATATGAAGTTATGCAGTGAACAATGAACCAATCTACAATCTACATTCCCATGCAATGATAATGTGCATTCTGCCAACTAAGTGTTCCAGCTTCTATAGAACACTGTACATTTGTCTCTGATAACGACTGATAAGGAGTTAGAGTATGTATCACCCGTTGATATACAGTAAGCTACATCAACCTTACCACAACCTTATTTCAACTGTACCACAACCTTATTTCAACCGTACCACAGCCTTATAATAACATTAACTGACGCTGATTTGCAACGCAAAAGTCTGTTGGCTGCCAAACAACAGTCTCTAGAGTCTGGGCCTCTGTACATTAACACAAACCATGACTGTGACCTGCATGATCTTACACACCAAGTTATTCACAACAATCTGTTCATTAAAACTTCTGAGCGGTATTTGTGGAGTCATCCTGACACAACAGCTGGTAACTGGAATTCATTAGCCTAACCTCAGAAAGGAAGTTGCTAAACTGACACAGAGTATTTCTCAACTATGGAAACTTCAATGACTTCAAATGGCAAATATTAGCATTTTGAATGCATGGATATGACTAGTTTTAATATAAAACCAGGAGAAGTGAATGCCTCTTCAAAAAGGTAGCATCATTTCAATATTATACGCATGGCTGGCTTAGTTAATGCCTCTAATGAGAAAGGGATCCTGCGGCGGATGTAAATATGTTCTCTCTCCTTCAACCTCCTTCATTTTCCAATGCTGGCTCATTTGCTAGGACAAACACAAGTGTTTGCGGGATTATGGGAGATTAAGCAGAGGAATCACGAGCTGACAGGTGGATCCTGAAAATAATTTTGTACTCTTTGAAGACCGGCTTATCCAATATCCAAAGGGTTCACCTTTGTTATTCCCCATCTATCGCCCACCTCTGACTGTATTCTCGCCTCAGGTTTAGTTCACTGCATTGTGTTGTGATGCTGTCTTCTACAAACCTGTCCAAGATGCAGTATCAGAATCTCAAATGGGACTCACCTGGGTAAATAACGAATAGAAAAAAATTAAGATTAAGTACATTTTCTGGCACAAAAGCTCTGTAAGGATATGCAGTTACTCAGTGCAGCAAGTCCAGCTTCTAAGTTTCCAGACAGCAGTGTGCATTTGGAGACAATACCATGTAAACTTGAGCACCTCAATGGTATGCCGTGTTTTATCCAGAGTGTTTTATCACATGAAGACCGCTAGGTTTCAGAGGAGCCCCTCTTTGGAACGGCAAAAAAACTACAACTGGCCTAGACATCATTTTAATTTACCACGGCAACCGTGAGGCACTCACCAATCGGTGATCTGAGTGGGCAGAGGCAAGAGTTGAATTGATTTTGTGGTTGGATTTCAAAATTGTCCATTTCAGCAGGGTTACCAAGGGGCCGCCAGAATATCAAAGGAGCTCCAATCAATACGCAAACCCCTACTCCTCCATCTTGTGGTAATATTGGTCTAAATCTATGCGAAAATATCTTGGATTTCACTGATATTTGGATTGAAGAAAGCATGCTGACATAGAGCTGGTGGTGAAAGTGGTCTTGTATGACAGCTTGTGTGTAGTGAAGGGTTTTTAGGGTGAGAGGGGGACACTGAGGTACATCACTCATTGGCTGATGTTAGAAGGTTGGATTAATCCTATTTTCTTTCCCCAAAGGCCCATAAAAGTGCCACTCTGGGCTCAATGAGAGTACACCCATAGAAAAAAAGGTGCTACCTAGAACCAAAAAGGGTGCTTCAAGCTGTCCCCATAGGATAACCCTTTGAAGAACCCCTTCTGGTTCCAGGTAAAATTGTTTTGGGTTCCTTGTAGAACCCTCTCCACAAGGGTTCTACTGTACATTGAACCCAAAAGAGTTCTACCTGGAACCAAAAAAGGGTTCTACTACAGGGACTTTTTTCTAAGAGTGTAGGGACTATAGCCAGTATGGGAAAGAGTGATGGGGGAAAAAAAATAGTCCCAAAGGTGCTTGGGAGTTTGGGTCATACATTCACCATGAGCGTATTCACTATAGGTTCCTTATGACTTGTTTTGCCTCAGTGTCTATTGAGGAAGGCAAGAGAAAGCACCCAAGCCCATATTTATAGGTCTTGAAAAATGAGTTTTAACACAATGTTGGTACTTCAATGTTCCACGAGAGATTGAATGTTTGCGTCAACCCATCGCCTTTGCCTGTGGCAGAAGAAAATAGGTTACCCAGCGCCAAAACACATGGATTCAGCTGTCTCCTTCTCCATGTATTTGGCCACAGGTAACTGACACAAAATATTTTCATATGAATAATTGATATTGCTACAGGAAGTCAGGCACAGACATTCATATTCATAAACACAACTTGTACCTCTGCATACTGTTGGCTGGGTGTGATTCATCGCTCAGGGGAGGCTTTCTTACTCAGACACTGTTAGCCTGGGACTTACATGTATCTTTCTCTGGCTGAGGCTACCTAGAATAATGGTTTTGGGGAGGTTTATGAAATTGTGTTTTTTAATTCATCTAAATTCAGCTGAGACCCAGCCAGTCCCCCAGAGGTCTCATCTCCTCACGACTGGGCTACAGACAACCCATCTGGAGCATGGCCGCCCTGTCTGGCTACTGTTAATCTCTGCTATTAATTATATGCAGACCGGAGGAACTGTAGGGGCTGATTCACAAGAGGATTGCTCTGGACTGGGTGTGATCTGTTGCTATTTTTTCTCTTGTTGTTGTTGTGTTATTGGAACAGGCAGGTTTGTAAATCTGCTGAATATGTGGGGAAAGTATGCATTACTGTAAACACTTTTAATCCACTTCATCGATTTGTACTGAAATGAATGTAGAATATACATACACATATTTTACTCATATAATATACTGGTAAGCACTGTATGTGCATAACAACGATGAATGAAGTCACATAATGACTTGCACAGAGACAAATGAATGTAATCCAAATGAATGCACCTGCCTTGGGCTCTATCCAGTGCCTCTCCACTTTTCACAGAGATCAGGCTCACCGCAGCATCCCGTGTGTGATCCCTCCATCCCTCCAGTACTGTGTCGACCGTCCCTGACTGAAGAAATATGTGACTTCTCTCATCTCCCCCAGGATCCTGTCACTTCAATTAGTGCTACAGCCTTGCTAGCCATGCACACTGTAGTACAAAGTGCACACTCCGCCTCTGCATGCTCCGTCAGCCGTGAATACTGGTGGGTGAGCGAGACCTTGTTGAAAAAGGGAGTGCACGTGTGAAGGAGCGCCCATGTGAGCCGAGGAGCTCACAGGACAACTCTGGCTGTCAGCAACTTTGGAGGGAACCTCTCACCCTTTCCTGGTTAGATTAAAAATACCGCCTCGCTGTTACTTAAACATCTCCCATTGCCCAGGACTAGATCTATTTCTGACCTTAACTCTCCTCCCACTGTAGATGAAAGCTAAATGCAGAGGATGGTAGCAGTAGCGATCGGGCTGTTTTGTAAACTAGCGGCTTTTACATGTACTATTGGTAATATTTGGGCCCTGACATGGGGGAAACCAGCCTTATGGATCTGTTGCGATTTAAACAAATACTGTAGCTCCAAGTGCAAACACGCTAGGAGATAATGCAGAACTTCTAGTAAAATCACATTAGAATTCTTAACACATTTGAACTTAAGCTGATAAGCAAAGAATAATGCTGTCCTGTTTGATCCTCTTTGAAATGAGCTTTTCAGAATTTGACAATAGTACTGCTCCTTCACATCCTTGAGTAACTGAGTGTTTGAGTCAGGTGACAAACCAACCATTCAGGTACAGTAGCTCTACATCCTGTGAGTGTAGCGTGTCAGGACTGGATTAGACTTTGTGGTAAGGCCCAGGGTTTCTGGCCCGGACTGTGAAGGGGAATCCATGCGGAGAAGATCTGGTATTTGGGCCCTTGTCTCCCCTTGTCTCTCAAAGGAGACATCAATAGTGCTTCCTTTGTTCATCACAGTTGCGTTCCAGTCTTTTAGAGGCCATTAAGCTCTGTTGTGGTCTCCTTTTTGATTGTTCAGTCAATGATTTTACTGTTGGAGGGTTTTGGAACAGACTGCCAGCTGGTTCGGTTCAGAGACTGGACATCACGTTTTACCCTAGACTGTGATCTACAGTACCAGTCAAAAGTTTTGACACACCTACTCATTCAAGGGTTTTTCTTTATTTGGACTATTTTCTACATTGTAGAAAAATAGCGAAGACATCAAAACAAAAACTAAATGCCACTTAATTAAGTATGATCCCCAATTAGAGACAATGATAGCAAGCTGCCTCAAATTGGGAATCATACCAAAACCCCAACATAGAAAAAACAACATAGAACCCCACATAGAAAATATAGTCACGCCCTGACCTACTCCACCATAGAAAATAAAGGCAGGACAGTAAAAACAAATATAAACTAGACTACCACCTTTCTACCTCCTCCCATGTTGTCACTGGATCGCACCTCGGCTCTGCCGACCACCCTGTGTGCTGCCCCCCAAATTTTGGGCTTACTCTGTGGCCGCGTCATCGCTGATCTCAAAAACATTTACCCCCCCAAAGGTGCGGACACCGGCCGCAAAACCTGAAACCAAAAGGGAGGGTTATGGGGGAGTCTAGTGTCGGTGGCAGCCCTGGTGCGGGACAAAGAACCGGCTCATCCCGCAGATTCAGCCATAGACCCAGGCTGAACCCTGTGACTGGACTGGACCTAGATGCAGAAGAAGACTCCTGCCATGGAGCGGGACTAGACGCCATGTCTAGACTGGGCATCGGGGCAGAGAAGGGCTCCTGCCATGGAGCGGGACTAGACGCCATGTCTAGACTGGGCATCGGGGCAGAGAAGGGCTCCTGCCATGGAGCGGGACTAGACGCCTTGCTCAGACTGGGCATCGGGGCAGAGAAGAGCTCCTGCCATGGAGCGGGAGACGCCATGTCTAGACTGGGCATCGGGGCAGAGAAGAGCTCCTGCCATGGAGGAGGACGACGCCATGTCTAGACTGGGCATCGGGGCAGAGAAGGGCTCCTGCCATGGAGCGGGACTAGACGCCATGTCTAGACTGGGCATCGGGGCAGAGAAGAGCTCCTGCCATGGAGCGGGACTAGACGCCATGTCTAGACTGGGCATCGGGGCAGAGAAGGGCTCCTGCCATGGAGCTGGACTAGACGCCATGTCTAGACTGGGCATCGGCGCAGAGAAGGGCTCCTGCCTTGGAGCTGGACTGGACGCCTTGCTCAGACTGGGCATCGGCGCAGGGGAAGGCTACGGCCATGGAGCTGGAGGTTCCGGACTGTTGACCGTCGCAGGAGGTTCTGAACCGTGGACCGTGTCAGGAGGTTCCGGACTGTTGACCGTCGCAGGAGGTTCTGAACCGTGGACCGTCTCAGGAGGTTCCGGACTGTGGACCGTCTCAGGAGGTTCTGAACCGTGGACCGTCTCAGGAGGTTCCGGACTGTGGACCGTCTCAGGAGGTTCCGGACCGTGGACCGTCTCAGGAGGTTCCGGACTGTGGACCGTCTCAGGAGGTTCCGGACTGTGGACCGTCTCAGGAGGTTCCGGACCGTGGACCGTCTCAGGAGGTTCCGGACCGTGGACCGTCTCAGGAGGTTCCGGACCGTGGACCGTCTCAGGAGGTTCCGGACCGTGGACCGTCTCAGGAGGTTCCGGACCATGGACCGTCTCAGGAGGTTCGGACCGTGGACCGTCTCAGGAGGTTCCGGACTATGGACCGTCTCAGGAGGTTCCGGACCGTGGACCGTCTCAGGAGGTTCCGGACCGTGGACCATCTCAGGAGGTTCCGGACTGTGGACCGTCTCAGGAGGTTCCGGACCGTGGACCGTCTCAGGAGGTTCCGGACCGTGGACCGTCTCAGGAGGTTCCGGACCGTGGACCGTCTCAGGAGGTTCCGGACCGTGGACCGACCATCTCAGGAGGTTCCAGACTGTGGACCGTCTCAGGAGGTTCCGGACTATGGACCGTCTCAGGAGGTTCCGGACTATGGACAGTCGTTGGAAGCTCTGGACTGGGAACTGTCGCCGGAAGCTCTGGATTGGAGATGGTCGCAAGAGCTTGATGCGTGCGGCCGGTACAGGTGGCACTGTACAGGTGGCACCGGACTGGTGACACGCACTTCAGGGTGAGTGCGGGGAGAAGGAACAGGACGAACTGTGCTGTGAAGGCGCACCCGAGACCTGGTGCGTATAGCTTGCATCAATGGTACCAGTTCGATGACACACTTCGCATGGCGAGTGCGAGGAGCTAGCACAGGACGTACTTGGCTGTGAAGGCGTACATCTGGGCGAGTGCAAGGAGCAGGCACAGGACGTACTGGACTGGGGAGGCACACTGGAGGCCTGATGCGTGGGACCAGCACAGATTGCACCGGACTGTTAACACGCTCCTCCAAACACCTGCGTTGCCGTATACTCCTCACCAACTCCATTCTCCGGTATCCCTCCTCGCACTGTTGCACTCTCCCTGGGTCGACCGACCACCTTTCTACCTCCTCCCATGTTGTCACTGGTTCACACCTCGGCTCGGCCGACCACCCCGTGTGCCCCCTCCCCCCAAAAAAGGTTTGGGCTGTCTTTTGAGCTTACTCTGGCCGCGTCGTCGCTGTTCTCCCTTCTCTTCCTTGCTTCTCCCACCAAGGAAGGCGATCCTGTCCTGCCAGGATTTCTTCCCCAAGTCCAGGATACTTTCTCCACCTGGGTACGCTGCTTGGTTCTGTTATGATGGGATATTCTGTCACGATCGTTTGTAGAATTAACGTACCAAGGTTCAGCGTGCGTAGAGTTCTACATGTTCTAATAAAGAAGTGAAACTTTAGCCAAAGACAAAACAATAAACAATAAACTAACAAACAACGAACCGTGACTACAACACTCACTCAAAACAAAACAATATCCCATAACCCACAGGTGGAAAAAATGCTACTTCAGTATGATCCCCAATTAGAGACAACGATAGCCAGCTGCCTCTAATTGGGAATCATGCCAAAACCCCAACATAGAAAAAACAACCTAGAACTCCACATAGAAAATATAAACTAGACTAACCCCCCAGTGACGCCCTGACCTACTCCACCATAGAAAATAAAGGCTCTCTGTGGTCAGGACGTGACAGTGAGAGGCTCGACGGGGACCGCTACAGTTACATATCGAGATATAATTTTTTAGGATAATCATATCGTTTTGACAATATCGCCAATTTATTTTTGCACTAGTTAGCTGTAAAACTCCTTCCTAGCTTGTTCTCCATCTTATTTTAAAAGATTAACAGATATAAAAGATTTCGAATGAAACTCCAAGATTATTATTTTTTTAAAGACAAGACGTCACCTCATTTCACCTTTTTATTTTCCGCTGGGCAGGCTGATGCGTTTTGGCAGTTACGCCATCATCAGAGCATCAAGAGATATTATAAAAGCACTCATTAGGCTAGTACTATGGCCTCATCCGTCTTGTCTTTACATGGTTATGCTATACATTAGCATTCGGGGTATGGCTGGTATTTGACCTCTGTGTCCATGTGTGACATGTACAGAGCACTCCCATCCTCCTTTAATCCTATTATATTACACAGATGAGTGTTGCCAGGCATCACTGATTTCAGAGTAGGGAGTCAGGGGCCAGGGGTCAAAAAATGACCATGAATCAGACCGGGGAACCAATGGATTGTGAACTCTCCGAGACTCTATGCAAGGCAGTCCAAAGCTCTGGCAAACATCAGAAAGATATCGTAGTACAAGGAAAATGTGAGAAATGTCATGGATCCACAGTATTTGTTAGTGGTAGGGAATGATGCTGGGACAGCCATTTGTAGACACTGATCATATTGTATATAAAAAAGAGGTAGCCCCTCCTGGGACTCAAAGCCCAAACCAGCGATTGTCAATAGTGTTGCTAGGTGTTGGGTTAAGATCACTACAATATGCCATTTCCTGAGACAAAATGCACCACCATGTTGTCTATTGCAGCCATTTCCCTATTACTGTAACAGAACAGAAAGTTATTCTGAGTGAATGTCCTGACCGTGTCCTCCTGCACACTCATGTAAGGCCCAATGAGCTGTAATCGTTAGTGACATGGTCAGTCTGAACTTTTCCCTTCTCTTTCTCATTATAAGCCTGAGTGGAAAGTGGAAAGGATATAAAATTGTCCCCCTTAGCAACCATTGAAAGTCAGTTAGTACCCAGAGACACTGTCAATGGCAGACTACAGCTCTGTAAATCACTGGTGTGGAGTGCTCTGAAATACATGACCTGATTTGCCCTGACACAAACTCATTTTCGCGACATTCAACATAACATGAATAATATCACTGTGATAATAGCTCAAACCTGGTCTACACTGTACCATTCACCATGACTACAGTTCAAAAATATATTCTAAAAAATCCCATTGAAATCACCAGAAAATTCCAGACATTTTAAAACACCTTATTATATGTGGTGGCAATAGAGAAAAGCAACAGACCTATACTACAATCATACAGTAGCTGGGTGGCTAAACAACAAAACACAAATATCTATTTTCTCTTCGCCACCTTGGCATGCTGTTGCCTCTCCCTGTTTATTAGCTATGCAGAGTCACTTTACCCCTACCTACATGTACATATTACCTCAATTACCTCAACAAACCTGTACCCCTGCACATTGACTCGGTACCGCTACCCCCTGTATATAGCCTCAATACTGTTATTTTGTGTTACTTTATATAATATATTTATATAATGTTTGTTTATTTAAATATTAAATATTTTCTTACTCTGCATTGTTGGTTAAGGGATTGTAAGCATGTGTAGCACAGTAAGGTCTACTAGTCCTGTTGTATTCGGTGCACGTGACAAATAACATTTGATTTGATTTGATTGGCTAAACAACAAAACAAGACTCTCTCTCTTTTCTCTTTTCTACTGCGGCAAGTAGTACTGCTCACAATTCCGTTCAGATACGTGCCAGGGGAGCACTGCTCAAAAGGTGAAGCGAAAGGACAAAGGAAAGAGTCTGTGTATCATATTGCTGATGTGCTGTCTGTGGCTAGGGCAGAGATGACAGGCAGAGGCCACAGATACAGCCGGCGCATATGCTCTCCTGACAGCTCCACACTCTACTGCAATGCAGAGGAGAGATAAGAGAGACAGGAAGTGGAACACATTATCACAGGTATTACCAATTGATACGGAACACCTACAGGGTATTATTCTGTTCTGTGAACTCTGATATGCAATTCTACACAGACATGATTGACACTTAACCAAGGTGCTTGAAATAGAGCTTGGGTCATTTTTAGGTCAGGAATGGATATCGTGCTCAGCTGTTTGCGACTAGTTACAGTGCATACGGAAAGTATTCAGACCCCTTGACTTTTTACACATTTGGATACGTTACAGCCTTATTCTAAAATGGATTGAAAAAATGTTCCCCTCATCAATCTTCACACAATACCACATAATGACAAAGTTAAAACATACATTTTTGCTAATTTATTAAAAATAAAAACAGAAATACCTTATTTGCATAAGTATTCAGACCTTTTACTATGAGACTCGAAATTGAGCTCAGGTGCATCCTGTTTCCATTTATTATCCTTGAAATGTTTCTACAACTTGATTGGAGTCCACCTGTGGTAAATTAAATTGATTGGACATGATTTGGAAAGGCACACATCTGTCTATATAAGGTCCCACAGTTGACAGTGCAAATCTGTGCGACACAGGATTGTGTCGAGGCACAGATCTGGGGAAGGGTACCAGCAAATTTATGCAGCATTGAAGGTCCCCAAGAACACAGTGGCTTCATCATTCTTAAATGGAAGAAGTTTGGAACCTCCAAGACTCTTCCTAGAGCTGGCCGACCGGCCAAACTGAGCAATCGGGGGAGAAGGGCCTTGACCAAGAACCCGATGGTCACTCTGACAGAGCTCCAGAGTTCCTTTGTGGAGATGGGAGAACCTTCCAGAAGGACAACCATCTCTGCAGCACTCCACCAATCAGGCCTGTATGGTAGAGGGGCCAGAGGGAAGCCACTCCTCAGTGAAAGGCAAGACGGCCAGCTTGGAGTTTGCCAAAAGGCACCTAAGGAACTCAGACCACGAGAAACACGATTCTCTGGTCTGATGAAACCAAGATTGAAGTCTTTGGCCTGAATGCTAATAATCACTTCTGGAGGAAACCTGGCAACATCCCTATAGTGCTGCATGGTGGTGGCAGCATCATGCTGTGGGGATGTTTTTCAACAACAGGGACTTGGAGCCTAGTCAGGATCGAGGGAAAGATGAACGGAGCAAAGTAGAGTGAGATCCTTGGTGAAAACCTGCTCCAGAGCGCTCAGGACCTCCAAGTGGTGTGAAGGTTCACCTTCCAACAGAACAACAACCCTAAGCTCACAACCAAGACAACGCAGTTGTGGCTTAGGGACAAGTCTCTGAATTTCCTTGAGTAACTCAGCCAGAGCCCGGACTTGAACCCGATCAAACATCTCTGGAGAGACCTGAAAATAGCTGTGCAGCAATGCTCCCCATCCAACCTGAGCGAGCTTGATAGGATCTGCAGAGAATAATGGGAGAATCTCCCCAAATACAGGTGTGCCAAGCTTGTAGCGTCATACCCAAGAAGACTCAAGCCTGTAATCTCTGCCATAGGTGCTTCAATAAAGTACTGAGTAAAGAGTCTGAATACTTATATAAATGTCATATTTCTTTTTTTTATACATTTATAAAAACCTGTTTTTGCTTTGTCATTATGGGGTATTGTGTGTGTATATTGATGAGGAAAAAAACATGGCTGTAACGAAACAAAATGTGGAAAAAGTCAAGGGGTCTAAATACTTTCTGAATGCACTGTATGTCCGAAAGGATGTCAAAGTCAGATTGACATTACATGAAAAAAAGTTATGTAGCTCAGGGGAATGTCAAGCTCTCGTAACACACATTCTGATAACCATTTGAAATGCAGTACTTATATCAGTAAGGCAGGTCTGAAAAGGGGGCATGGGAAATGAATCAATCTCTAGCCCAGCATTTTCTAAACTCGGTCCTGTGGACCCCAAGGGGTACACATTTTGTTTTTTTTGCCCAAGAACTAGACAGCTGATTTAAATGATCAACTCATCAAGCTTTAAATATTTGGAACAGCTGTGTTGTGCAAGTGTCAAAAAAAATGTGTACCCCTTGAGATGCTGGACATTTCCCATGTCTCCCTTTCTCATTCATTAAAAATACACCACCATATTTTACAGTAGGTATGTGGTTATTTCCTGTTCATTGCGTTCTCATTTCGATGCCAAACCCACTACAGGTGTACGTGGCCAAAGAGCTGTATTTTCATGTCATCCAAACCCCTGAGTTTGTAAAAATGCATTGACACTTGGACTGGAACCGGTGTGTTGGTCAGATGACATTAAAATAGAGATCTGTGGCCACACACCAGTGGTAGGTTTAGCATTGAAATTAAAATGCATAATGATCTTTGATGTTATGGGGCTATATTGCTTCCACTGGTCCTGGGATCTTGCTAAGGTCAACGGCATCATTCACTATACCCAGAACCAGGACATTTTAGCCAAAACCTGGTTGCCTCTGCCAGGAGGCCGACACTTGGCTGCAAGTGGATCTTCCAGCAAGACAATAACCCCAAGCACACATCAAAATCAACATTTTGCAATGGCCATCTCAGTCTCCAGGATCTAAACCCCTTTGAAAACCTGTGGTTTGAATTGAAGAGGGCAGTCCATAAATGCAGACTAAGAATATCAACGATCTGGAAGGATTCTGTATGGAGGAATGGCCGAAGATCAAGGTGAGGTATTGAAAGGTATTGAAAACAGGGGTGTCAATATTTTTTAACCCTACCTTTTTAAGAAAAACAAGATGACTTGATAAACAACTTATCTTTCTCTGAACAATTGTATTAGTATAAAATAATCTAATTTCAGTTTTTTTATACAATATATGTCAGTATTTATCAAAGGTACTGTATATAGGAGGATCTTCTGGCCAGGCCTGACAGATGCCTGCTGGCAGGAATCAAGGCCAGTGAGTGCAAGTGCTGAGTCATTCACTCTGAAGAAAATAATAATAATGTGGCACATGTTTCCCGCATAAGTGTGTTTCTTTCTGCTAATAACAGTTCAGTCTTGTTCGCAGCGAGTGAGTGATGTAGGCTAAAGTGGAAAGAGATGGAGGAGAAGGAGTAGAGGAGGAAGAGGCCGGTAGAAAAACAATCTACAGAAGCTAAAGATAGCACATGCACTCCCAGTCACTCTGACCAGAGGCTCTCTCAAGGTTACAGCACACACACGCACACACGGCTTCTACATTGAGGGCCCTCATTGAATTGCTGATGTAGAACTACTGCAGGTCGGAGAGTAGGCTTCACAGAATTAATGGTGGGCTTACAGTATAAAATTCAAAAATGTACTGTATACATGGTTGACTGATACTGGCTGTGAGGAATATTACGTCATCTGTTTGTGATTATCTTGTGGAGCTATAGAACTGAACTGGCACTGAACAACTCCAAAATAGAGCTATGGTAGTAAACCTTTGTTAATCGGTCTGAGACACATGTCAGGCCCTGTGGCTGCTGTTGATAATGTGGGTACCTCTGAGGTGCGTGGTGGTGTAATGTGTTGGCCAGGTAGTCTAATATTTATTTAGGACCACTCAGACACCTTGTTTTAGCTAGCCGTCTAGCAGTCGCTCCTCACCTTTGACCCACTCCAGGCTTAATATCAGTTACCGCCAGAGCTGGGCGGCCCAATCCGCTCACTACGCCAGTTGCGTAGGGCCCCGCAAATTACGCAAAGGCCCCGCCTCCCCCTCGTGTCAAAGCGGGTGCCAATGTTTACAACTTCGATGAGAGGATGAAGCGGAACTATCCTTCTGGTCACGTAAAGATAGAAGAAAAAAACACCATGATAGTTAATTGAGGGAACAGCAATCAGGTAAACTTGTGTTATCTCCTCTCCAAGTTTGTTGTCAGCAAATAACAGTAACGTTAGGTGCTGTCTGGCTAACTTAGCTGGGCAGTGCATCTCTTGGTCAGTCTGTGTCTTCCTTGCTTGCCAGCCACTTCCAGGGCTGTGTTCTGTAACTTTGTGCCTGACAAAAGTGAGAGTGAAATTCAACTATTTATTACGTTTGATCAACAGGCAACGGTGTTTATAAACTGCAGCTCCGAAATGATAACCGCGTCACGCATGAACATGCGTTCATAAGCGCGTGCACGAAATGAAACTTGCGCTTTCCAGCAGCAACCTCTGTAGGGACCAGTCCAGACAATATATGGGCGCGGAGACACTCCTCATAGGCGCACATAATTTTTAAACAACACAATGATGATCTCGTCTCTCAGTCAAGGTTACGTTACAACTCTGGACTAATGCAAGATGGAAAGCAATGGATTGACATTGACTATTGATTTATATATTGAATTTCAAATATTGATTAGCTGGGCATACTGGGCAATATGGATGCACATCTCTCAGTACATAATAACCATCAAGTATTCAGCCAAACCATAGTATAAATAATATTTTAGATTTGAAAATGTATAAAAGGAAATCTGGGGATCCAGATTGAATGTGCCAAATGCAGCTAATAAAACTAATAATTGTATTGTTATCTATAATCAACCAGTACTAACACAGACCCAGTACAGCTGGCTTCAGCAAATACTAACACAGACACAATACAGCCATCTTCAGCAAGTACTAACACAGACCCAGGTAAAGTACAGGCAGCCTCAGCCAGAACTAGCACAACCAGAGGTGTACAGCCAGCATCAGATACAAGCAGCTCAGACCCAAATAGAACAGTTGCTGCCCCACCAAATGACCCAGCAGATTGGCCCCCAGTCTTAACAGACTTTATGAGGACTGAGTTAGTGCGCAGAGGTCCATTCAAACCAGGACTGGATTTTACCCTAAAGACAAGTCTAGATGTCAAGTTCGTATGAATACATCGGGAGACAGATGCAGGAATGCGTAATAGGTTTTTTATTTCACCCAAACGACGGCGTGCCGTGTAAAGGCACGGGAACGAAGACCAAACAAACACTTAACAAAACACAGGGTTGAAACCCAAACAAAAGAGTGAGGAGTACCTCGAATGAATAACACATGCGTACAATGATTATCACAGGGGACGAGTCCTGTAATCATCTGCGCAATCCACAAGGGCATGAAAGCCCAAAACACACAGCACAGGTCCTCACACGCACCAACGGACATTGTAACAATAATCGACAGCACCACGGTGAACAAAGGGCACATAGATACAAATACAATCAGTGGGAGTAGGAGCCAGGTGTGCACAATGAAAGTTCCAGAGGGATCCGTGACACTGGAAGAGGTATCCATTCAGGCTTATTACAGAGACAGCTGTCAAATGGGGAAAAGATTACCAGGAGCTGGCTTTCATACTCAATCAAAAACAACGCTGTGCATTGTTTTTGCTGTAAGCTCTTTTCTACAAAAGACTAAAGGTGTGAATGACTGGTCAAATATCAATGCCATTCTGAAACACCATGAGGGTCGTCCTGAACACACAAACAATATGATTAAGCGGAGAGAACTCGATCTGCGCCAAAGTCGGGGACAGACTCTTGACCAGGTTTCATATGACAATTTTGGAGGCTGAAAGAAAGAGATGGCGGGATGTCCTTGCACGTTTAATAAGTATCACCCAGTCCCTGGCTGAAAGAAATGCAGCATTCAGGGGTTCAGCAGACAAACTCTTCCAACCAGATAATGAAAACTTCCTAAAAGAGGTTGAATTAAGGGCAAAATATGACCCCGTTATGGAAAACCATCTCAGCAAAATGAAAGATGGAGAGACACCTGCTCATTACCTTGGGAGGCGCACACAGCATGAGCTGATACAGATTGTGAGCGACAAGATTCTGGAAGCAATAGTGACTCAAGTAAGAGACTCAAAGTACTTCTCCATTAACTCGGACCGTACACCTGACATTAGTTGCCAGGAGCAAATGTTCATTATTCTGAGAAGCGTGGCTTTAAAGGGATAGCCAGAGATCAAGGAGCACTTCCTCGGCTTTGTGAATGTTGAGGTTACAACAGGCTTGAATCTGTCCACTGTCATCTTAGATAAACTGAACAAGCTGAAGATTCCATTTGAATATTGCAGAGGGCAAGCTTATGATAATGGGGCCAACATGAAGGGCAAGCACCAAGGAGTACAAGGCAGACTGCTCCAAAAAAAATCCCAGAGCCGTGTTCGTCCCATGTGGAGCACATACTCTAAACCTTGTCATTGCAGATGCTGCCAAATCTTCAAAATATGCAGTTGGGTTTTTTGGGCATGTGCAAAAGCTCTTCACCTTCTTTTCAGCTTTTCAACACGTGAACATAACTGTGAAGTCATGGAGTGACACAAGATGGGAGAGGAGGTTCCAAAGTGTTCATGCAATCAGGTATCAGGCTTCTGAGGTTCTGGAGGTATTACTGGAAGCTAGACAGATTATCAACGATCCTGTGGTCAAAGTGGAGGCACAAGCACTTGCAGAGGAAGTTGGGTCCTACCGCTTCTTGATTTGCTGTGTCGTATGGTGTGAGACACTGACAATGACAAACAAGGTGAACAAGCTCCTCCAATCTGCCTCAATGCAGTGAATTTAATCTCAAATGCAAAGGCCTTCCTCACTACATTCCGGGAAAGTGGATTCTCTGAGGCCCAGATAACAGCCAAAAGAATTTGTGAAGAAATGAATGTGGAGGCTGTTCTGAAAGAGAAGAGACTGAGCAACAGTAAAAGGCATTTCAGCTATGAGTCTCCTGATGAACCAGTGACTGATGCACAGAAAAACCATGAAGTCAACTACTTCAACATTGTGGTCGACTCTGCTGTGACCTCCATGGATGAGAGATTTGAAACACTCAACCAGGTGAAAACCAAATATGGAGTGCTGCTGATCTTCAGCACTGCCTCTCAGATGTCCAGTGAATCTTTAAAGACTCACTGCATGGAAGTTGAAAACACTCTAACCTTCAGAGATGACCGTGACATCAGTGGAATTGATCTGGCACACGAGATTCAGAATGTACCTGATCTGCCATCAGATAAGATGACTGCCTTTGAGCTGCTTTCCTATCTCTGTGAGAACAACCTGGAGGAACTCTCTCCTAACCTTTTGGATAGCCGTGAGAAATGCAGTCCCCCTACCAGTAACAGTAGCATCGTCAGAGAGGAGCTTTTCAAAATGAAAGTTCATCAAAAGATGCCTGAGGACTTCCATGTCACAGGAAGGTTTGAGTGGTCTGGCCATCATGAGCATAAATCATGACGTGGGGAAACACATGTCCTATGATGACATCATTGATGATTTTGCCTCAAGAAAGTGCAGAAGAGGAACATTTTGATAAGATTTTAATTCAAACCATCAAATGTTTACACATTTAATAACATTTAAGATTGTATGACAGAAGTGCATTTGTGTAAATGACTGCTTAACTAACTATGTGACATACTTTCTTAATTTCTTCCAGACAGTCCAGATAGACTGGTGTCCATGCTGATGCTGAACATGCCCAGGCTGTAGAGGGAACCAAAGTTAAACACACAGCTGTAATGGTTTTATTTGACTATTTTATATTTTCTACAATTTCTTATTTATGTTAATGTTAATATTCACGTATCTTAAGATTCTATAGAAAATATTCTATTAAATAAATATAGTTTGTTTATACCTCAGTCTGTTCTGTACTGGTCTACTTATTCTTAGACAGACAGATGGAGCAAACTGTTTTAAAGGAGGGAGGATTGTAGTGGGAGCACTGGGTGTCAGGTGTGAGTGTGTGGCAATTGCAAATGGTTTACATGGCTCACGGGTCAGGTAGGAGGGCCCCCTAGCAGAATTTTGCTTAGGGCCCCAGGGAGGTCAGGACCGGCTCTGGTGGGATGGCTTATATTTAAACAAATGGGATCCTATTGCATAGACTAGAGGTACCGTGAAATAGATGCATAGAGGTCACAAATGAAAAAATAAACTAACACAATGTATTCCAGCTACCCTTGCAAATGGCTCCACAGTGATTTGCTCAAAGTCGGTCCAGTGTTAAATAAATACATTTATCTTTACGTAGAGTGGATCACAGAACATTGGAACATGGCCGGCTCATTTTCATAATGACTGACAATCACGAGGAAACCCGTACGGAAAGAGAAAACATATAACTAAATCCAATTAAATATTGGGCTGGGACGTAATCAGCCAGTCCAAGATAAAATGCTATGGAAGTTAGAAAAGCTATTGGGACATCATGCAATGCCTTTTTTTTAAAGCCATGCAACAAATAGAACAACACTCAAATACAGCATTAAGCTCTTATAAAAGCAATGACAAATGTTCATGCTCAGCTGTAGATTTGTATGTCTAAACATAGAAAATAAATTACCCAGTAGATGTTGAGTGAAAACAATGCACTCATTCATTCTATGTAAAAATCCAGTTACATACATTATACAATTCTGGAAAACAACGAGGCTATTAGCATGTGTAGGAGGCAAAATTGTACATATTGACCAGTCCGTACAGTGGATTGATAATGTGTAAAAATACATGCCTGCATGATGTTAGTTAAGTCTACTCCATGCAGTGCTTGACTTGGACTGAAAAAGGTTCCGGGACTCATTTTGGGTGGGGGTACTGTTTATATTTAGGTGCTGGAGCTCCACAATAGTTTTGAGCTAATATTCTATGAGAGGAACAGGAGCTCAAGCAGTAGAACATTTGAGGTGCCTGTATTCAGCTGCGGTTTACTTCTGCCCAAGTTGAGCACTGACTCCACTATGATCTGACCGCATCCCATTGTCGGCCTAGAAAAAGAGATTCCATTGTTTTATTGAACTTTTATTTAACTAGCCAAGTCAGTTAAGAACAAATTCTGATTTACAATGATGGCCTGCCTTGTTACTACCCACACTCCCACAAACACTTTTGCTGCGGTCAATATTTGATTACCCACAAACACAGATACGACTTGGCTCAACACTGGGTTGCTTTGATAATCACCTGATAGTTGAAATAGGATTAGAATTAATCGGGTTGAAAACAGGGCCATTGTTCAGCCACGTTGACACAGGGGTTGTAAATTAGATTGCAGAAAGTGCTAGAAATCCTTTCCACAAACAAGTCCATTTGCTGATGCCATTTATTCGCTTGGTTGCCTAGCGAACGCTGTAATTCCACACAAATGTCAATGTCAAAAGCCCAAAATGAGTCATCTTATCCTTTTAGGCACTAGCTAGATATTAGCTCATATGACACAAAAACCTTGTTCCGTTTATAAAATTATAAAATCTAGCCTGTAAAAAAGAGAGGCAGACAAAAGAATATGCTGTGTATGACTAATAATGGTTTTAATTAATTTTGCTTTATTGCGGGGAATAAGGCAAGGAATAATATTATTCTCAGTCAACCGAGTCGTGTGGGTGGCTATATACAGCCGGAATAATTCCTCTCTCATAGAATCAAAAGCCATTAACTGGAGGCCAATCCTTCCTGCGTCTGTAGTACAAGACAACATTGATTACCCCCTATGCATCTAGCTGCCACTTGTGGTGAACTGGTATGAGCCACTGGGCAAAGCAAGGTACGAGCAGGTCCAGTGGCTGCACACATGCCTCACTGCTATTGACAACAATGAGGAGAGAGGAGGAATGGAACAAAATAGTACAACAGATGCTCCTCTATGAGAGATGCCCGGTCCAAGCTGATTCAATTTAAAGTGTTCAATAGGATTTATTTGACTCCTCTGAGGCTGAACATAATAGGTTTGATAGAATCCAATCCATGCTGGAGAGTACAGGTGACATGATCCATATGGTCGGTAACTGTCCAAATTTGGGTACCTTTTGGCAGAGGGTAATAGACAAGCAGGATTTGGGGTATCCCCAATCTTTTCCATTACTGAATATCACTAAGGATTGTGAAGCTCATGTTTAAACTGGCTCCAAGTTGCTCTAACTACAGCCAAATTATTCACATTGAGACACTGGAGGGAGAAGGACCCTCCCTCATATAAAGGAATGGTACATAGCCCTGGCAGAAACAGCTTCATATGAAAGATTCACTTGTAATATTAATGGTAAATTCGATAGCTTTTTGGGCCATCTGGGGACCCTTTCTCTCAGAGATAAAAAAAGAGGAATGAACTGATAGACTACAGACATACAGTGGGGCAAAAAGGTATTTAGTCAGCCACCAATTGTGCATGTTCTCCCACTTAAAAAGATGAGAGGCCTGTAATTTTCATCATAGGTACACTTCAACTATGACAGACAAAATTAGAGAAAAAAATTCTGAAAATCACATTGTAGGATTTTTAATGAATTTATTTGCAAATTATGGTGGAAAACTTTTGTTATTGACCAAATACTTATTTATCTCACTACTTTGTTATATACCCTTTGTTGGCAATGACAGAGGTCAAATGTTTTCTGTAAGTCTTCACAAGGTTTTCACACACTGCTGCTGGTATTTTGGCCCATTCCTCCATGCAGATCTCCTCTAGAGCAGTGATGTTTTGGGAGCCTTACTGTTCTGGGCGGAGCAGTTGCCGTACCAGGTGGTGATACAGCCCGACAGGATGCTCTCGATTGTGCATCTAAAAGTTTGTGAGTGCTTTTGGTGACAAGACAAATTTCTTCAGCCTCCTGAGGTTGAAGAGGCGCTGCTGCGCCTTCTTCACCACGCTGTCTGTGTGGGTGGACCAATTCAATTTGTCCGTGATGTGTACGCTGAGGAACTTAAAACCTCAACCCAGTTGAGATGGTTTGGGATGAGTTGGACTGGAGAGTGAAGGAAAAACAGTCAACAAGTGCTGAGCATATGTGGGAACTTTTTCAAGACTGTTGGAAAAGCATTCCTCATGAAGCTGGTTGAGAGAATGCCAAGAGTGTGCAAAGCTGTCATCAAGGCAATAGGTGACTACTTTGAAGATTCTGAAATATAAAACACTTTTTTGGTTACTACATGATTCCATATGAGTGTTTTCATGTATTTGCTAATATACTACAATGTAGAAAATATAAAAAATAAAGAAAAACCCTTGAATGAGTAGGTGTGTCCAAACTTTTGACTGGTACTGTACATGGTTTTTACCCAAAATAAAAGGGCAATTTAGAGACCGGAAGGGCAAAGTGGCATGTGCTCTGCACAGGTAGAGCCCAATCTGTGCACATGGCAGTTGGGATGCACTTGTTTTAATATGAATCACAGGAGGTTGGTGACACCTTAATTGGGGAGGACGGGCTCATGGTAATGTTTGGAGTGGAACCAGTGAAAGGGTATCAAACATATGCTGTCCATGTGTTAGATGCCATTACATTCCCTCTGTTCCAGCCATTATTCTGAGCCGTCCTCCTCTCAGCAGCCTCCGCTCATATGAATGGAGAATAAGCTTAAAAGCATCCTATGCTAATTGCTTCACAATGGAATAATAACACATAGAGGGGGTGCATACAATGATAGAGTACTGCACATGCAGAGACCAACTTGATGAATGCATTTAAGGTCTTTAGAATCAGGTATAGTTTTTTTTCTTTTCTTCATAAGTAAGAGAGACCCCTACTGGTTAGTCAATGTCAGGAGCTGAAGTATTGAGAATTTAGTCCGGAATGCACATGCATTCAAAGGCAAAAACAGTACAAGACAGACACAACTATGCCACATTTACTATATCCTTGAATGGTATTGTTGAATAAAACAGTATGAACATTACAAGAGATACTCCTTTTGCTGTCACTAAAACGTTTCCTATCAATCAAGCCCACCCCCTCCTCCAAAGTCAGACAGAGACCCTGCTGGTGTGTGCTGAGATTATATCCCTCCGTGGGAAAGGTCTTTATTCATGGTTAACTGACATGTACTGCCCCTGCCTGGGACCAAGTCAAGGACAATGAAGGGCAAGAGTATGGCCCGGAACAGAAACTATCCCTAGCCCCTACCAATCCCCTAGTCACCTGTGTACTGCAGCTCTGAAAGGATTGGACTGGTATGCACATATTCCATCCAGCCAATCAGAGGGCAAGATGGAGAGACAAAGGCCTATGTGACATTGATTGGGGAATCTAATGGATGGCACCTGTAAATGTGCTGTTCACATTTCATGTTAACTTATCAAACTCATGCAGCAGCTAACATGATTTACCCTGAATAGAATTTGGATGGGCTCCTAGATTTACAGCTTGGACCCAGGTGGTGAACGTTCCAATCAGCTGGTCAGTATGAGGAATGACCCGGAGGAAACTGTCAATAGAGATGCTATTAAATCAATGCCTTGCCAGTATCCTATCAGCCAGATGGGCTCTTCCATATAGATCCTATTAAATTAGTATTGAGTATTCTAATTCATTATTCTATGGGCCCTTCCCTCTCAGCTAGAAATATCACTCATCTAGAAATATCATCTTAGATGGACTCACTTAAAGAATGAAGTCATAGATTAATTGACCTGATAGCTTATGCCCAATAGCATACACTGAGTGTACAAAACATTAGGAACACCGGCTCATTCCATGACATAAACTGACCAGGTAAATCCAGGTGAAAGCTACAATCCCTTATTGATGTCACTTGTTAAGTCCACTTCAATCAGTGTAGATGAAGGGGAGGAGACAGGTTAAAGAAGGATTTTTAAGCCTTGAGACAATTGAGACATGGATTCTGTATATGTGCCATTCAGAGGGGAATGGGCAAGCCAAACTATTTAAATGTCTTTGAACAGGGTATGGTAGTAGGTGCAAGGTGCACCAGTTTGTGTCAAGGATTACAATGCTGCTGGGTTTTTCACTCTCAACAGTTTCCCATGTGTATCAAGAATGGTCCACCACCCAAAGGACATCCAGCCAACTTGACATAACTGTGGGAAGCATTGGAGTCAACGTGGGCCAGCAGCCCTGTAGAATGCTTTCTGGGTGGGAGTGCAACTCAATATTAGGAAGTTCCTAATGTTTTGTACACTCAGTGTAAATGGACCATTATTACACAATAATATTGAAAGCTTATCTTACTGGTGTTTCGGATGTATGGTAAACAGCTGATACAGCTAGAGCTTAATCAGTATGAGCCCTGTATGTTTGTGTTGGAGTGAGAGAGAGAGAGAGAGAGAGAGAGAGAGCGAGAGAGAGAGAGAGATGAAAGCATTTCATGGAATAATGATGTTGCAACTCCATCTAGTGGTGATATGGGAAGATGCATAGACTGGCCAAAAGCCATGACAACAGCCAGATCCAGAAGAAACTGGAAGCCATGATACTGACCACAAAAAATAAAAAATAATATATATATATATATATTTTTTTTTTTTGACCTACTGTATACTATATCGTCACTAATAATTTATTTATCAAAAGTACTTCGTTACAGTCTACTATGTTAATTAAGTTGAAATATCACTAAAGCAAATTGATGGGCCAAAGTGGAAAGAGAAAGTTATGATGTAATAGATGCAATTTTTAGATGCAATATCTTGTTGTAGGGGTAAATGACATTTCTGGAGGTTTCAGTATGTAAAGGATGGGGTACACTGACCCCTTGTGGGGAAGAATATGGACTCAAAAATGAGAGAGCCTCGCTGTAGGCTACAGCAGGTGCATACACCTGTCACAGAACTGACTACTGTGTTGAATATTGACCTGCACATGTACACATTAACATGTTGTCCATCATTTTGGTAGATTATGTTAGAATATACAGGTAATTGACAAAATAAAGGAAACACTTGAGTAAATGAGGGATACAAAGTATATTGAAAACGAGTGCTTCCACACAGGTGTGGTTCCTGAGTTAATCAAACAATTAACATCCCATTATGCATAAAATACCCAGTTGCCCATTATTTTGGCTACCATGGCTAGAAGAGGTCTGTGATTTTGAAAGAGGGAAAGGAGCAAAGGAGCAGAGCAGGTTCAAATGGGGGGGTGGGGGGGGGGGGTGTGTCTGTCTCAGTCCAGCTTTTCAAAAGTTATCTGGATTCCGGCTATCGGATAAGATTAAATGCATAGAAATTGAATGAATAGAACATGACTCCCCATTCAAGTCAGTGACCTGTCCGTTCTATTCATTCTATTTTTATGCATTTAATCCTATCCGACAGGCAAAATCCAGATAACTTGTGAAAAACTGGGCTGAGATCTCAACCCAACTGAACACTTATGGGAGACTCTGTAGCGGCGCCTGAGACAACGTTTTCCACCACCATCAACAAAACACATCCATCCCTCTAATAGTGTGCCAGACACTTGTAGAATCTATGACAAGGCGCATTGAAGCTGTTTTGGCTGCTAGTGGTGGCCCAACATCCTATTAAGACACTTCATGTTGGTGTTTCCTTTATTTTTGCAATTCCTTGTATCTATCTTGGCACTTACATAATCTGGAAATATCAATCACATTCCGTTTTCCCCATCTATTGGTAGCGTGCTCATCCACGCTGTGTGATGCAGAGCCATAGAAAGGCCTATATGTCTATATAACTATAGCTCTAGTGTGACCTCACTGTCGGGTGCGATCAATGTAGTTTCGGTCACTATTCGTGGAGACTGACGAGCCTATAAGACCTAGACATGCAAGACTGGCTGTGATGCAACAGGGTTGTTTAACTTGGCAAAATCTTTAGGGCACCAATTACATTATACTGTAGTCATAAGACCTAATGTCTTACTTAAAGACCCATAAGACCCAATGTCCCAACTTAAAGGCCCAGTGCAGTCAAACTAGATTTGCCTGTGTTTTGTGGGGGGTACATATTTCCACATATATATTTGCACACTGAGGTTGGAATTATGCTCTGAAATTGTGAAAATTATGATAATGCCCTTTTAGTGTAAGAGCTGTTTGAAAAGACTGCCTGTTTTGGTGGGACAGATTTGGCATTCCATGGTGACATCACCAGGTGTTAAATTAGTTAATAGACCAATAAGAAAGAGAGTTCCAAATTTCTCTGCCAACACCAGCTCATTTCCAGTTTTCCACTCCCCACTCAGACGACTCGCAGACAGTCCAAGCAAAATTCTTGCTTGTGAAATGGAACTTAGCTAAGAAGCTATTTTTGTTTGTTTTCAATTAAAATGGTCAGTAAGGTATTTAGTTGTTAAATTAAAAAAAAAATGGCTGCATTGGACCTTTAAGTAAAAATGCATGGACATGGGTTATCATGACTGAATAGGTGAATGCATGACAGGCTATAGGTGCAATGATTCATTAAAAGTTACAACGGCAGCAGGTCTGCACATTTTGCAACAGTGTCACTGTGTCGACTGTTGGGTTATTCATTGCTTATGAAGGTTCTATTTAAGTCTTAATAAACTTCTTCTGCAAAGTCAATGATCAACCGCAACCTTTCTGTGGAATCATAAGACAATTATATTATTTGTAAAAAGTAGACAAAGGGCTATATTCCAAAGATGTCAAATATTGTTTTAGAGAGAATATGCTATGTTCATTATCCTGTTGGTTATTGCTACTTGTTGGATAAGCAATGGAAATACAATGGACCTCTCCACTAACAACCATTGTAATCTATAGAAAGCTTTTGCATTAGGCCTATATAACTGCTGAATACTGACCAAATGTTACTAGGCTTATCAAAATGTATGCAGGCAGAAATATCCCTTAGACATCAGTAGCAACCCTAATTAGCTAATTGACTCAATCAAGATGATTTTTTAAAACTGCATCGTGGATGAGTCTACTGTAACTGAATGACGGTGATGCTGTGGTGGGATGCTTAAATATCATCTTCATTCATTATGGTCACCAGTATTTTCCAGTAGTTTGTCGGGCGTTACCTCTTCCCAGCTTCAGCAAGAGCATAAGAGATGCCATTCGAAAAGCAAAACAAACGTAATTGAGTGGTCTCTCCAATGGCGCCCTCTCTGCCTTGTTTACAGCGTCTTCGTTTACCACCCTTGCGCGCGCGTGCCGCTGTCGTCAACCAATTCCTGTCTGGAGTGTCTGACCGCCGGTGGGCGAGTGGGGTGTGTCTGCAAGCGGAGAGAGCGTGCGATTCAGACTCCTTGTACACAACACGACTCGAGTGAGAATAAAATGCTGCAAAATCTGAAATTGACACGACTCAGAGTCTAGCAGCAATCTGACACTTTTTTGTTCGCCAGTTTGGGGAGAGACTGCCTGGAACCATGAAGAAATCGAGCCCGGCAAAGCAACAACCACCACCTCCGGCTGAAGTCACAGTGCCAGATAACGAGGTTACTGTGCAACAACTGAACGAGCTGTTGTCAAACAGCAGCGGATTTTACAGTTTACCAACACAGCATTTCAACGAGGTCTTCCCTAGAATATACGTTGGTAACGCGTAAGTCATTTTTATTTGACCAAAATTCTGAGGAATCTGTGCACGATAGTTTATTTTTTCCCCTTTAAACAAACCGTAACCTACTATATTTATCAGATGACACCGACAGGTAGCCTATTGCTTCATCGTCCCTAGCAACGCATCCCTATCTGTTCAGACATACACGTTCATGGCAATATTGAGCACAGAAAATGTCAGAATAATGTATATCAATATTTGCAGGCTATAGAATGTTATTGTTGACACCCATGAATTAAAACCCTATTGTAAACGAATATTTTCCAATTTAACAAATTGCAAAATTCCAGAAACAAAGGCTATCGCAACCTACCATCAATAAAAAGTGTTTTAGGATTCAAATGGATTTGACAACTAACAGTATGAAGGGGATTGGTGTTGATATGCAATATCTTCATTCATAATATTTGTCACGAGCATGGAAGGAGGCTGTTCTCTCGCTCAGAATAGATTAAAGAAATAGTGCATTTTCTAGAGGCACATTGCTCTGAGTAGATGAAGGAAAAAGTGAATATTCTAGAGGCACATGTTCCCTCTCGAACGTTCGTATTTGAAGGGCGGTACAAAACGCCCGATTTTATTTGAAACGACTCCATTATATTATCGGTACCATCTCGTCTGTGGATGATCTCCCGCGGTTTCATTCAACGCCCCCATTCTATTAGACATTTACATATACAGCAGTGCTGAAATAATCTGGGTTTAAATGTTCGTACGAAACAAAGAATCGGATATGGAATTCATACACACAATTTTCTCAAACTGTTGGATTGTGAGTGTCAATGTCGGCTATATTGATGAGGGAACTAGACATTGTGCAGCCTAAATGAATGAAGCAGACGAGACAAACATTTTCATTATTATATATTTTTTTTAACGAATGCACTCGCTCTTCAATCAGTTTAGTTCCACCTGTGTAAATAATGCTGATGTATGCACACGGGTCCCCAAGGCTCTACTTGGGTTTTCAATATTGTTTCAGATATTGAAACACCGTTTAATTGATAACACACCTTCGTCTCTCTCACACACACACACACTCTCTCTCTCTCTCTCTTTTTCTCTTTCTCTTTCTCTCTTTCTCTCTCTCTCTCTCTCTCTCTCTCGGGATTGGAGGGCTAGACTAGTCTCTCATGCTATTCCCTTAACTGGTAGTACCACCCATTAGGTGTCTTTTGAGTAGTGTCAGAATAATGCATAATCAGCCATCACTAATCTTGGGACAGGAAGCTTGTGTGCAACAGGGAGGGGCAATGTAATGCAAGCTTAACAAGAAAATTGTATTTGTTAAAACAATTCTAGTCTGTCTATCCACAGTATGGGTAACAGGGTTGATGTGTTTAGCTCAACCCGCTAACATTTCCACCACAAACCCCAGAAAATTGCCAAAAAGAGTAGAACCAGCCCCCCCTGCTTTTACATTATGATTTGACTAATTTGACAGATTTTTTTTTTTTTTTTTTTAAATAAACATTTTCATTGTGTAACAGGGTTGACCATAAAATGAATTGCTAATCACATTAAATAAATAATAACCTTCAGGAATAACTTTGTCAAAGTAACAAAATAGCTTGGTATTTAAAATAATGTTAAACATTTGGAGAAATGTTGGGGTTAAGTGGGTTAAAATCTTCTTAGAAGTCAGAGGGTGCATAGAGGGACATGTCAAAATGCTGAATTTTGGCACATTACCAAGTCTTTATTAAAATAAAAATCTGATTGAAAATATAGAATTTTCAAAGTGTTCTACAGTGCATAAAGTATTCAGAACCCTTGTATTTTTCAGCCTTATTCTAAAATGGAAAAACTGAAATATGACATTTACATAAGTATTCAGACCCTTTGCTATGAGACTTGATATTGAGCTCAGGTGCATCCGGTTTCCCATGGATCATTATTGAGATGTTTCTACATCTTGGTTGGAGTTCACCTGTTGTAAATTCAATTGATTGGACATGATTTGGAAAGGCACACACCTGTCTATATAAGGTCCCACAATTGAATGTGCATGTCAGAGCAAAAACCAAGCCATGAGGTCGAAGGAGTTGTCCGTGGAGCGCCGAGACAGGATTGTGTCAAGGCACAGATCGAGGAAAGGGTACCAAAACATTTCTGCAGCACTGAAGGTCCCCAAGAACACAGTGGCCTCCATCATCCTTAAATATAAGAAGTTTGGAACAACCAAGGCTCTTCCTAGAGCTGGCCACCTGCCCAAACTTAGCAATTGGGAGATAAGGGCCTTGGTCAGGGAGGTGACCAAGAACCTGATGGTCACTCTGACAGAGCTCTGGTGTTCCTCTGTGGAGATGGGAGAACCTTCCAGAAGGACAACCATCTCCGCAGCACTCCACCAATCAGGCCTTTATGATACAATGCTAAACCTGTTTATTTCTCATTATGGGGTATTGTGTGTATATTGATGAGGGAAAAAAAACAAGTTAATCCATTTCAGAATGAGGATGTAACAAAATGTGGAAAAAGTCAAGGGGTCTGAATACTTTCTGAATGCACTGTATACGATCTTACAGTGTTAGGCTTTCACAACGCAAATCAGAGAAACAGATCGTAATTTTGGTGCTCATAGAAAGTCATGAGTGCATTCAGGTGCATATTGCCGGGGTCACTTTTCTTCCCAATAAACGAACAGGCTCATTCTGTTCCGAACAACCCAGGGTGTGACGCCATGTCATCTTGTAACTGTACATCAAGCATAGTGATCAGAAACGTTGACACATTATGACATGAGTTTTATGATTTGGAAATGTGAAGTGCACATTTTGGACTCTCTGTGTTTGGCTTGCGTGTATGACCTCAAAGCGGTATATATTATAATCCCAAACATTTCATCTTTAAAAATACATAGTCCTCTTAATGTACAGAATTTCCCTCAGGGGGATGGTGGCAACTTCTTGTTGTGTGTGGTGCTCAAATTCAGAATGGCTGTCAATCAAAACCCATACAGCGCTTTGAAGCGCAGAGCCAGAGCTCTGACATCATGAATAGCATGTTACTGTACAGCCACTACGCTGCCATTTTCGACCCTTATACAGGTACGAGTGTAAAGGGCTACAATATCCAAGGCAGGCAAAATGCACTCATTTCGTGGAACGACCCAGCTACAAATGCGATGTGGTTGGTTGACTGTGTACTATGTAATGAGGGTGCCGTGTCTTCCCCACAATTTACAGCCCACCATTCCAGAAAGGTCAGTTCCTAGTAATCCCTTGTGCTGTGTGCATGTAGGAGGTGTGTCAGCCCCAATGTATATGTAAAGTCCAGCACACAAACACTACACACACCTCGTCAAGACACTATGAATAAGATGTCATGAATGAAGTCCATGCATGGCGTGTATTTTATATGTACTTGGGTGAAAGAAATCCACATTGAGGACATGCACAGTAATGTGAACTAGATCGGTCTTAGTGGCAATATGTCACTTTTTGGGTGACCTGACCAAAATGTACACCAGCTTCAAACAGCTGAAACAACAATATATTTGGTTATGGAAAATATATTTCACAGTGGTTTAGACACTATACCAGCTTATTTTGTCACATAAACTGAAATTAGGCAAACTATTCGAGTTTTAGTAACCAGGACATGGAGGAGCAATTTCTGAATAGTGCAACTTTAATATACAGAATTTGACAATCAATAATAGATTGTATAGTTTTCCTTTACCCATGTACAGGAAACTCCTAAGTCTCTCCCTCTTGTCTAATGATATCCATCACTTGGCTGCAGTCATTGCCAAGAGAGCATTAAGAGGGTGAGCTGGATAGAAAGCAAGCACATTATCTCTGTGTTACAACAAAATCAATTTGAATGTGCCACTCTCTCGGGCCAAGAGACAACTGACACATTGACAAGACATCTTGTCTTCGACTAAGTTTACACAATGGTCATGTTCTAAGTGGTTAAATGTCGTCTGGGTTTTTTACCATTATTTTGAAACGCGTAAAGAAGACCCTTAGATATTGGAGACAGCACAGTAAATAGAATGTGTATATCCTTTCTGCTTACAGTACATTTCATGACAAGATATTTCACTGCCATATTCATTGTATTTGTGAGAGAACAACCGATGCTTAAAAAAGACCTCATATCTTGAAGTGCATCATCGTCCAAAGTATAGTAAAGGGTTTATGTCAGAGGTACCAGGAAGATGTATGGATTGCCTATTGATTAGGGTCGACACACTGACCACTCACACCACTCTGTTCCACAGGAACCAGTGGCTTCTCACATGTTCTATGTTGAAGGTCAGCCAGAGAAGGGGTGTATTCATTACAGAAACAGTTTACCGTTTCTAAGAACCAAGCGGAAGCAAACAGGGCAAACGTAATGTAACGAAACTGAATTTGTCCAATGGAAACAGACTACACATTTTGCAACAGAATCTGTGTGATGATTAGACCACTGTTGCCACATAGCTCAAGCTGATAAGTAGCTGGCTGCTGTTAATTTAAAACAATGGACAAAACACACACACACACAGTGTCATGCCCATTAAGCCTGAGGGGGCAGATTGATCAATTTTCACACAAAAAAACCCATATATCTATATATCGATATATCTATATATATCTATCTATCTATCTATATCTCTCTATCTCTCTATCTCTCTATCTCTCTATCTCTCTATCTCTCTATCATATATATATCATATTATATATCATATTATATATCATATTATATATCATATTAGATATATATATCTATATATATCATATATCTATATATATCATATATCTATATATCATATATATCATATATCATATATATATATATCATATATATATATATATATATATAGATATATATATATATAGATATATAGATATATATAGATATATATAGATATATATATATATATATATATATATATATATATATATATATATATATAGATATATATATATATCTATATATCTATATATATCTATATATAGATATATAGATATATAGATATATATATATATATATATATATATCATATATATATATATATATATCATATATATATATATATATATATATATATATATATATATATATATCATATATATATATATATCATATATATATATATATGATATATGATTGTTTATTTGAACCTATAATAGTCATTATTTAATTATGAGTTAAGTTTCATTGTACATGTGGGATCTTGACACCAAAATGCTCGTAATATTTGCCAACAGATCTCTGTTAGCTTTAGAAGCTATCATGTTAAAACACTCCCTGCTTGAAAAGTCTAGTAGGCTCGTAACACAAACTTGAGTAGTGAGTTGCTCTCTGAAAAAAAACACCATCCATGGAACCTGGATGTCGATGGGAGCCATGATGTAAGGTGTGCTAAAATGCTTTCGTCGACGCCCACTCAGGCTTTAATATAAAAGCGCTGGGCAGCCCCTGGTTGATGGCACACTTTGGCTCTTTGTAAAGGCTTGTATTAATAATGGATAGACTGGGACTGCAGAGAGGAGGAGTATGAGTGGAGGACATGTAAACACACACACACACACACACAAGCAGGTATGCACACATGCGGGCAGGCACTGGTGTACACACTCACATTCAGACGCACGTACGCATAGATGCTCAAGTAATATTGGCTATATCTGTAGACTCAGGAGCTTATATGTACATACTCTGAAACGCGTACATGCACTGTACACATGCTCAATGTGACACACACACACCTTCCTCTCACACAGTCATCGTCATTACAGGAGAAATATGACCGCAATCTTCCATGGCTCCGCCAAGATAGACAAAGCCTCACAGCAGGAAGAGTGAGAGAGAGAAGAAAAAAGGGTAGACACAGTAGGGAGAGAGATGGATAGACACAGTGGGGAGAGAAAAAGTGAGAGAGTGCAAGGGGGAGAGCGAGAGGGTGTGAGTTATGGGTCTCTGTGGGCAGATCTGAGCGGCTGAGCCCCATGTACAGAAGCCATCGCTCCAGCACCTCGGGAGGAGCCTTGGCCTACAGGCAGGCAGACAGATGGGCTGCCTCATCCCCAGTCATAAAGAAAGATGGTGGCAGACTGGATCTTTATTAGTCAGCCCGGCAGCGTGAGGCAGCGTGGGTGTGTTGACCCTCTGTCTCAGGGGACCCATCCAGGGTCACTCAGCCTCTCCACACCCCTGCCTGGAGCCGGATGATATGCTTATCCAACTGTAGAGCACTCGGGGGCGAGATGATGTAGAGCAGAGTAAGTACAATTAACAGAAAGTGTATTCAATTAGGTAGGTAGGTAGGTAGGTAGGTAGGTAGCTACAGTGCCTTCAGAGAGTATTCACACCCCTTGACTTTTTCTACATTTTGTTGTGTTACAAAGTGGGATTAAAATGGATAGATTTGTCATTTTTTTGTCAGCGATCTACACAAAATACTCAAAGTGTAAGAAAAATGTGAACGTTGGTAAAAATATATATATACATTACCAGTCAAAAGTTTGGACACACCTATTCATTCAAGGGTTTTTCTTTATTTTTACAATTTTCTACATTGTAGAATAATAGTGATGACATAAACTATGAAATACCACATATGGAATCATGTAGTAACCAAAAAAGTGTTAAACAAATCCAAATATATTTGAGATTCTTCAAATAGCCACCCCTGGCCTTGACAGCTTTGCACATGCTTGGCATTCTCTCAACCAGCTTCACCTGGAATGCTTTTCCAACAGTCTTGAAGGAGTTCCCACATATGCTGAGCACTTGTTGGCTGCTTTTTCTGCAGTCCAACTCATCCCAAACCATCTCAATTGGGTTGAGGTTGGGTGATTTGTGGATTGCCAGGTCATCTGATGGAGCACTCCATCACTCTTTAAGCATCAGCTCTCAGTGCAGCGCGCAGATCACTGCACCTGTACGTAGCCAATCTGTAAATAGCCCACCCAACTACCTCATCAACATATTATTTATTTTTGCTCCTTTGCACCCCAGTACTGCTATTTGCACACTCATCTTCTGCATATCTATCACCTCAGTGTTTAATTTGCCATACTGTAATAATTTTGTCACTATGGGCTATTTATTTCCTCACCCCCCTTATCCTACCTCATTTGGACACACTGTATATAGACTTTCTCTATTGCATTATTGACTGTATGTATGTTTGTCGTTTGTGTCGCACTGCTTTGCTTTATCTTGGCCAGGTCGCAGTTGTAAATGAGAACTTGTTCTCAACCAGCTTAAATAAAGGTAAAATAAAAAACTCCTTCTTGGTCAAATAATCCTTACACAGCCTGGAGGTGTGTTGGGTCATTGTCCTGTTGAAAAACAAATGATAGTCCCACTAAGTGCCACTCAGGTGGGATGGTGTATTGCTGCAGAATGCTGTGGTAGCCATGCTGATTAAGTGTGCCTTGAATTCTAAATAATTCAGACTGTGTCACCAGCAAAGCACCATCACACCACCTCCATGCTTCACGGTGGGAACCACACATGCTGAGGTCCTCCGTTCACCTACTCTGCATCTCACAAAGACACCGGTTGGAACCAAAAATCTCAAATTTGGACTCATCAGACCTAAGGACAGATTTCAACCGGTCTAATATCAATTGCTTGTATTTCTTGGACCAAGCAGGGCTCTTCTTATTATTGGTGTTCTTTAATAGTGGTTTCTTTTCAGCAAATCGACGCAAGGCCTGATTCACGCAGTCTCCTCTGAACAATTGATATTGAGGTGTCTGTTACTTGAACTCTGAAGCATTTATTTGGGCTTCAATTTCTGAGGCTGGTAACTAATGAATTTATCCTCTGCAGCAGAAGTAACTGGGTCTTCCTTTCATGTGGTGGTCCTCATAAGAACCAGTTTTATCATAGCGCTTGATGGTTTTTCCGACTGCACTTGAAGAAACATTCAAAGTTCTTGACATTTTCCGGATTGTTCTTATCCTAATATGAACTTGGTCTTTTACCAAATAGGGCTATCTTCTGTAATACACCCCTACTTTGTCACAACACAACTGATTGGCTCAAATGCATTAAGAAGAAAATAAATTCCACAAATGAACTTTTAAAAAGGCACATCTGTTTAATTTAAATGCATTCCAGGTGACTACCTCATGGAGCTGGTTCAGAGAATGCCAAGAGTGTGCAAAGCTGTCATCAAAGCAAAGGGGGACTCCTTTGAAGAATCTCAAATACACAAATCCAAATATATTTTATAACCCTTTTTTGGTTACTACTTCCATATGTGTTATTTCATAGTTTTTATATCTTCACTATTATTCTACAATGTAAAAAAATAAAGAAAAACCGTTGAATGAGTAGGTGTGTCCAAATGTTTGACTGGTAGTGTGTGTGTGTGTGTGTGTGTCTATATACCTAAAAATATATGGGGGATTGGAAATGATGCTGACAATTACATTGAGGGAAGCCACAATCTATCTGCAATATAAAAAATATACATGTATCAAAAAACAGTCACTCGGCCACTTAGGAACATTCACTATCTTCGGTTATAGTCCTACTGAAGGTAAATTAATCTCCCAGTGTCTAGAGGAAAACAGACCGAACCAGGTTTTCCTCTATGATTTTCTGTACAAGCTTCCTTATTTTCGCTCTGTTAATTAGGCTGGTATTGTCGAGTAACTACAATGTTGTTGATCCATCCTCAGTTTTGTCCTATCGCAGCTATTAAGCTCTGTAACTGTTTTGAAGTAATCATTGACCTCATGGTGAAATCCCTGAGCGGTTTCCTTCCTCTTCGGCAACTGAGTTAGGAAGGACGCCAATATCTTAGTGGTGACTGGGTATACTGATACACCATCCAAAGTGTAATTAATAACTACACCATGCTCAAAGGGATATTCATTGTCTGCTTTTTTTAACCCATCTACCAATAGGTGCTCATCTTTGCAAGGCATTGGGAAAAACTCTCTGGTCTTTGTAGTTAAATCTATTTTTGAAATTCATTGCTCGACTAAGGGACCTTACAATTATCTGTACGTGTTGGGTACAGAGATGAAGTAACATTATTTGTGAATGATTAACTATTATGGCACACAGAGTGAGTCCATGCAGCTTATTATGTGACTTGTTAAGCACATTTTTACTCCTGAACTTATTTAGGCTTGCCATAACAAAGGGCTTAGAATACTAATTGACTCAAGACATTTCAGCTTTTCATTTTTATTCATTTGTAAAAAATTAAAAAAAACATAATTCCACTTTGACATTATGGAGTATTGTGTGTGTGTGTGTGTAGACCAGAGACCAAAAACACTCAATTTTAAATTCCAGCTTTTACACAACAAAGTGTGGAAAAAGTAAAGAGGTGAGAATACTTTCTGAAGGCACTGTATATACCCAGTGATAGGAGTATCTGGAAGGTGTCTAGTTTAAATACCAGGTAGGGTGTCTGAACTGGCAACTGGAGAGATAATGGTTTGAGGTCATAGCTACCATCCTGTCCTACCCAATATTTTTTGTTTTGTTTGGGGGGGGGGTATTTTCTGTCAGGATTGAATTTGTACCCTTGATCATGTGATAAAGCTGTGCCCCATAGTGGCCATGAGTTGAAACTAAACTGCAATAGTGCAATAGGGAAACACATGAATAAAACTGGAGAAGGAAGAGAGCAGAGATGGAGGAGAGCAGAAAGAGATGTATAGTTGTCTGGAAGTTGAGTAGATGGAGATGCAGTCACTGGAGTGGAGCTGGCTGAGTATGGAGCGCTCGAGCCTCTTCTTTTCCTGGCCTTGTCTGAAATCTGTCTTTCCTACTACTTACTTAAATGACATGCTGTCTACTAATCATACTACATTCTATTTAGAATGTACTGTTTAGTAAAAACGTATGCAGTAAGCAACAAACATGCTACTCAAACATGCTGAGAAGACGTCATCTAATGCGCAATTCCCCACAATTTTGTTTATTTTTGTAGAGCACGTCCCCTATTCTGATTATCAGCTGTTGTCAAACACACTGGAGTGTAAAAAGACGATTATCTTCCTTAATAGTGTGCTGTGAATTCTACTTGATAAAAAGCCGAAATGAGTATGACATCCTGGCATTTTGGACACGACCCCTCTATCCTTCATTCTGTCTCTCTGGCCCGATCTGTATCTCTTTCTCTCTCCTCTCCCCCTTTGCACTCTCTTTTTCCTCTCCCCATATAGTTTTTATTTTCTTTCCTTTCTTTCGTTTTCTTTTTATTTATCTTTTCATCTTTTATTTATTTTTTATTTTCTTCCTTAATTAAAAAAAATCTTTTATTTTTCTTTCTTCTTCTTTGACCTTTTTTTCATTTCTTTTCTTTTCTTTCTTTTCTCTTTCTTTTCTTTCCACCTCCCTTGGGTTTCGTAGCCCTATTTCGGTCAGTGCTCAGGATGCCCATGGCTTTCGGTCTTCCCCAGGGCAGCACCCAAGATCTCCTTTTCCTTGGCATGTCTCCATTGCTCCGGACATTCCCCTGTCCCCTGGGGGGGCACTAACATAGGCAGACATCTCCACTGTCTAAAAGCGGCTCCACCATTTATTCCGTTCAAGCTCCAACCAGCCATGGCAGAGCAAGGCCACGTCGACAGCTAGGTCTGAGACCGGGCTAGATGGGGTGGCTGTGTTGGGTGCGAAAATCGACATGCAGTAAAACCCATTCAACACAATATTCACAACAATGAGCTAAGAGTGCTGTGGCAGCTCTGAACATTTAGGGTAACGAGCTGGAGAGGCGTTGAGATGGTGTTAGGACAATGGCTTGAATAGCAGGTTTGGGACAACTTTGGACTGTAGTTTTAAAACAGTCAGCTGCTAAAACTTGGTTTTGTGGAACCTTGTACATTGTGATGTTTAGTTTGACAGCCATTGCTTATTTACTCTAACTTGTCTTGAGTAGCTACTCTATAAAGCTGATAATAGTGACTCTGGAAGCCACTGTTCTCAGATGTGGCCCATTCGTAATCAATGTCTGATGTCTACCTCATAGAAATATCTATTTCTATGGTCTACCTTCCCAGGTTTGTGGGCCAGAATCTGATGCGTCTGCAGAAGCTGGGCGTGACCCACATCCTGAATGCGGCGGAGGGCAACTCCTTCATGCACGTCAACACCAACGCAGAGTTCTATGCTGGCTCGGGCATCACCTACCACGGCATCCAGGCCAACGACAAGCCTCAGTTCAACCTCAGTACATTTTTTGAGGAGGGGGCAGACTTCATCGAGAAGGCTCTGGCACACAACAATGGCAAAGGTGAGACTGACTACTCAGGGTTCTCTTTTACCACAGGAGGCTGGTGAGGGGAGGACGGCTCATAGTAAATGATGGAATGGAGTGAATGGAAGGGTATCAAACACATGGAAACCATGTTCCGTTCCAGCCATTACCGCCTGTTGTTACTGAGCTGTTTGTTCGACTAAGTGACAATCCGTTTGGCATTCCATAGTGATGTACATTGAAGAGGCCCAGTTCAATTGACTTCAGGACATGGTTGACTGAGGTGAATTGATATGCCCTTAGCATTGGTCTCCATACGGTCTCTGTCTCTCTTCTACAGTAGGTTGTCTGATGTAAAGAATTGTGGGAGCTTTATTTCAAGGTACTGTTTCTACAGGTATTTACTTTGTATACGTTATTGTGTATTTACTATTTCACCATGTAATTTAGAAGCCAAATACCTGATTTATTTCTGTACTGGAAAATAGAGCGCCAATCGCCCCTTATTGGTCAAAGAGCAGTATGGTGTTTCCCCTCAGTTTATTTATTGTTTCTCATTTCAAAATATTTATTCCCCTGGTTAAAACTGTAGACCACCTCTTGTTGCTCCAAGTCTGTTATGAGAAGAGGAGTAACAGAAACGGTCCTTCAGGGTATAACATGTTTAATGATGCATTCTCTGTCACCGGTAAGAGATATTGCTGTAAACGGTTTCTCAGGCTAGTCCTATTGCACATTGCTATATCATCGGATGTTTCGATTAGCTAAATGTGGTGAGAACATTTGCGGTGATCATAGATGGATCTATTGTACCAAACCAGACACTCCACATTTTTCCAGAGAGAGCAAGCACAGACACCGGTTTGGCACACACAATTTTCCCTTTGCGCTGTGTTCCAGTAAAATATGCTTAGAAGATGTCACTTCAAGAGGGCCATTTTGATGTGATAAATTACCATGACACTGTTTGAAACCTTGCATTGAACAGCACATTGAATGCGTTTGACAGTACTATTTAAAATATGTGTTGGAGATTTGTAACAGAGCACCAACCAAGACAAAACAAAGGGAAATCTAGCAGGGAAGCCGAATAACAAAAGATAAAGGGAGTGCCATTCACGTCAACCAAACCCCTCTAACTCATACCAGCCTCTGTAGACCGAAAGAACAAGAACAGCCATCTATCTCTGACTACAACTCTGGCTCCTCTCTCCCAAAACATTACTGGGGTGTTGACATACCCTCGGGGCCTATTTAATTGGAGCCCTGAACCCTGTGTTTTATGGCATTGATTTAATGTAATCTTTGACACAGCGGAACAATTATAAAGCATCTTAATTCCCGAGCAATTTGGCAGCAGCAGCGTCTTCACCCCAGTCAATCACAGTGGCTACAGTAGGAGAGGAGGACACTTATCTTTCCAACAAGCCGGAACACCAGCTCACTCTGGTGGATATAGTGTCTTGCTGTAACCTTGATCAGTGACATTATGTGACCCCCTGCCGAGCTGTGGAAAGGTCAGGGACGGAGCTTGTGCATGTGCTTCGTCAGCAAGGTTGTGTGTGTGTGTGTGTGTGTGTGTGTGTGAAGCGATGAGCAGCTGATTCCGTGTGTATGTTCTGAGCGTCTACAGTCAGCCCTGGATTGATTGGTGGGAGGCAGGGTGATTGGGGATTGGACAGAGGTCACTTAAATGGCAAGAGCCCCGAGACGCTGGGAGCGGTGTCAGGTTTCAAACACTGCAGAGTCGGCATATCAGAATTGAGCACGAGCAGATTGGCTTCTCAGTGAAGTTGGCACCGTATTCCTCCTGGGGAGTAGGGAGGTCGATAATAAATACATGAGTTGAGGAGTGGGATGTTGAGTGTATTTATGCACACACAAATGCATGCGTAGTTTACATATCCATTGTGTCCATTCCTTCAAGACCACTGATCTGAAAGCATTTGATGGGTTTAAGCAGTATAGTGGAACACTAGCCAGTCCTCTCAACTGTTAGTGTTCATGAAGGAGTTGAGTCAAGGGGGCCATTGAGGAGAATTGGGATGTAGCCCTAAGTGTCTGTCTGTGTCCATCAGGGAAGGTGTACGTCCACTGCCGAGAGGGCTACAGCCGCTCGCCCACCATTGTCATCGCTTACCTCATGCTGCGCCACAACCTGGACGCCCGGGTGGCGGTTGCCACGGTGAGGCTGAAGAGAGAGATCGGCCCCAATGACGGCTTTCTGCGCCAGCTGTGCCAACTCAACGAGAAGCTGGCAAAAGAGGGCAAGTTGAATGGGGTGATGCCAGTCGTGGCTGCCAGGTTAAAGACAAAGTAAGAGAGGGAGAGAGACCCAAACCCTCCTATTCTGCCTTCCATAGGAGACAACCTGACTCAATCCACCCTGACCGCCAAACGTCTCACACACATGCACATACATGTAACATGCATGCACTGTACATACATGGTGACTCTCTCTCACACAAACTCTCCTATCTGTCATGCTGCCGTCCTCTTTCTCACCTTCACTCTGTCTCTCGCTCTCTGTCTCTCGCTCTGCTGGTCTCCTTGGGTACATTTGTCTAAACCCCAGCCTGTTCCGATAGTGGGGGAAGTATGTTAGGCCGAGGGGTGGGGGGGTGGAAAAGCATACGTCCCACCGCTGGCACACACACCGCCCCAAAGTTTTGTGTGTGTGAATTTTTGACTTGACCAATGAAGCATTTCCTAGACCATATGTTTAAAACACTGAACATTTCTCTCCGTGTTCCTCTTGGAGCTCTGAGGTCGGAAGAGAGTCGGAAGAGTTCAAATCATATATTATAGCACAATCATTAAACAGAATCCCACTGCCGGGACTGTCGGACTACAATGATGTCATGACACCAACAAAATGATCTCTGACCAGTCTGGAATGTTTTGGGACATTTAGACCATTCCTGATTGGGTGTGACAATGACGCACCCTGACATCACACAAGGAAGTGTCATGGGTAGTGTTGGGTGGGCTAATTTGGTGTATTAAAAAAAACATTCCTTAGAGACTGGCTCCCCAAGATGTCATACACACACACACACATCCATCATGTCTAAGTAGAAGCAAGCAACACACACACACACACATCATGTCTAAGTAGAAGCAAGCAGCAACACACACACACACACACACATCATGTCTATGTAGAAGCAAGCAGCAGCACACTTTCTTTGTGTGCATTTACAGGGATGGAACCTATTTACAAAGGAAAACGCACTTACCATGCCAGACAGGTACCCACTGCCAATTCCAAAGTGCACATCCGTCGTTGTGTCCATCCCATAGATATACAGCTCCACTGTCAATCGATGCCAGAATTGGCCGTTATATGTCAACTGCCTTGATCCAATATGTGCATACTAATGTTATGCCAATTTGGAGGTGAACTCCCAAGGCTTTTCTGTTTGTCTGTATTAGTACATTGCAGTATACTGTATGTCTCAATGCCCTGCCATCCCATTGAAGTATATATTTAAGCAATAAGGCATGAGGGGGTGTGGTATATGGCCAATATACCACGGCTACGGGATGTTCATTCGCACAACGCAACCCAGAGTGCCTGGATAAAGCCCTTAGCCGTGGTATATTGGCCATATACCACAAACCCCCTAGGTGCTTTATTGCTATTATAAACTGGTTACAAACGTAATTAGATCAGTCAAAATAATTGTGGTATATAGTCTAATATACCACGTATTTCAGCCAATCAGCATTCAGGGATCAAACCACCCAGTTTATAATATATGATCACAACCAAGAGCGAAACGTCTCAGAAATGATTATAACCGGTGTTGCACATACAGTTGCACATGAATTGTGGAAGGCTCTACAGCTTTCTGAAACAATTTCTGTCTTTAAATGACATTAGAATCAATGGAAAGACCAAAGGCTCCAGGCAAGCTCACAAGACCTCTAACCCTGGGGGGGGGAGCTTACCCCTCAAATGTCCCTGTTGCATCCGGAGTTGTCTTTGACTTAACTTCATGGTCAAGTGTGATAGACAGTCACTGGATCCAGCCCCACTAGCAGGGACAGCGAGTCCTAACGAACCATCATCACTCCATTTTGGAAACGATGTACTAAAGAGGGGTCGAGCATAGCCACGTTTAGTTCACCCGGTTCTTCCCATGTGTCAAATCCGATAGAGCTCAGTCGCTCAGCATAGAGGCCTACGGGCTTATTGGTGCATCCATGGGTGGAATGAATAGAAGTGGAAATAGTTATATCTCTGTCTGAGAAATTGAACTCTGAAAACGAGGTTACGTTATGTCATACGGCACCATCTATTCCTCATTTTATACATCTATATACATAGAAATATTATACATTATACATATTATACATATTTAAGCATTGACATATATGAATGTAGAGCAATGTGTCTATAATGTGTAAGTATCGTTAGTACATGTGTATATCACTGTAGCACTTATACTGTAGTTCTTATGTCAACATTAGATCACTCAGTCCTCTACTAACTCTTCTACATTCCTCCTATATTCCAATATCTGTATTTAAAGATGCCTTCATGCTTTTTCCTCTGCGTTCTGTTGGGGATATACATGGAGATCAATGGAGGGATTGTAGATCTATTTTCTATTTGAATCTATTGATTCTGTGACTCATGCTGATGACTGATGGGATGTTCTCTCTGACTCGGATGCTCTATGCTCTGACCCCAACTTAACTTATCATTGACAAGTCAACGAGGAGGCTGGTGGGAGGAGCACTATGAGCACGGGCTCATTGTAATGGCTGGAATGGAATGGTATCAAACATATGGAGGTCCATTGGTTCCATTCCAGCCATTACAATGAGCCCGTCCTCTTATAGCTACAGCCTCCTCTGTCACACTATTATTTATAAGCACCATCACGAAAACTGCACAATATTGCATTTTTTTTCTCCTAATTAATCCATTTTAAAAACAGATCGATATTCCGGAAGGATCTCTATAACATTCCTGTATGATCTGGAGACCAACCTAACCCACTGTAGTTACTGAGAACCTTTTGTGCCGTCAACGCAAACGTATTTCATAGATTTCCTGTGCCAAGCAGCCTATAGTAGCTGTTTATGACTGGCTTTGTTTTCTGTCGTTCTATCAGGCCAATATACCATGAGTCTGTTTTCCTACTGCCCAACAATAGACAACAAGACACTGTTGGAGACGTTTAAAAAAAATAAAAAAAAAATGGGAGGGGGTCATTCAAACCTTATTGATTACAAATGAAAGGTTCAACTATTTAACCCATTTGGAGAATTTTGGTGTATTGTTCTAAGATGAGGGTTATTATTTATTTGTTTCAGCATTTTAACTGCCTACAGCCTAGCGATAGTTCTTTTGTTAGTATTTGCTTTACCACAAATTAGGTTAAAGGGTTAACTTTATAACATGCATATGGGGTTGTAAAATACATTGAACCAGATCCATAGATCAGCATCAAACACACCCTTCTGTTAATGTGTTGAAGGATAGGGGAAACAGTGTCCCCTGCTGTTTCAAATGTTTTTGCACAATTTATTAAATAATGGTAATGACGTTAAGCTTTATTTGCCAATTATCGTTACTCCTGGTTTCTGCTGTGTCTATTATACAGTTGAGATTATTGTAAAACATGGACTGAAGTGGGACAATTGTTCTTGTCTATTTTTGAATGATATGTCATTGATGTACTGCAGGGGGAGGCAACCCTGGTCCTCGAGTGCTGCAGGCACGTTTATGTTTTTGATGTACCAACCTGAAAGACCAGGTGTGTTGAATTTAGGTAATCACTGAACTGATCAATTAGGCCTGTTGGCCAGGTGTGGTGCCTTGTTGGAACAAAATCCTGCAGTACCTGTGGCCCTCCAAGAACGGGTTGCCTAACCCTGATGTACTGTATATTCACTCTTGAATATAATATACTATTGAATTGTCAATGTATTAATGTTACAACATCTCTGTGCTTATGGTTTTGCTATGTGTTGTAATGTCAGGAATGGGAAATGTGATATTCCTCATCAACATGAGGGATATTTCCAGTCACTTCAAATGATTGGCACCCTTGATAAAGATGCTCAAACATTTTGAAATGATTGTATGATCTGAGTAAGTAAGAGTGAGAGATTTTTAACAAAAATAATACAAAAAAAGTATTTTTAAAAAGAGCCATCTGAACATAGCACCGGTTTTAATCTACGTGACAATTCCGTTAAACAAGCTCATACTGTACCTAGTGTAAAATATGGTGGTGGATCTTTGATGTTATGGGGCTATTTTGCTTCCACTGGTCCTAGGTCATCATGAACCTTACCCATTACCAGGACATTTTAGCCCACAATAGTGTTGCTTCTACCAGAAGACTGTGGATCTTCCAGCAAGACAATAACCCCAAGCACACATCAAAATAGTTAATTGACCACAATATCACCATTTTGCAATGGCCATCTGCATCCAGACTTGAACCCCATTGAAAACCTGTGGTTTGAATTGAGAAGGGCCGTCCATAAGAGCAGGGGAAGGATATCAAGGATCTGGAAAGACTCTGTATGGAGGAATGGTCTCAGATCCCTCCCAACATGTGTTCTCCAATGTCATAAAACATGTTAGAAAAAAGCTTAGTGTTGTAATCCTCGAGAGGGGAGGGTGCTGCAGTACTGGAAACAGGGGTGCCAATCATTTTGACATATATCTTTTAGATTACTTGTTAATAAACAAAATCTTTCTCTGACCAATTGTTAGTATAATATAATTTCCCTGATGTTTTGAGCATACAATATATATCAGTATTTGATATCTTTCTTTTTGCTCATCTTTATCACTGGTGCTAATAAGTTTGGAAGTGTGTTACAGTAACTGCACTCTGGCCATTGTGAGTCACTGCATTTTACTATAACGAAAGGTATTTAATCAGCCCTATAGTAATGTAATATCCTTGTGTGTTCAAGTATGCTGTTTGTAAAGAGAAAATGAAATAATGGGTATGGTTTTATTGTTAATGTGCATTTCAATGATCACCGTGTGTGTGTGGTGTTACCCACTGGGCACAGACGTCAGTTCAACGTCTAGTTTTGATTTACATTTGGTTGAGTTGTCAACGAATGTGAATTCAACAACAAATGTCACCATGTCATTGGATTTAGGTTAAAAGTCGAGTGGAAAAAAATGAAATTCCCTTTAGGTTTATTATTGTTTTTTCAAATCCAATCAGTTTTCCACGTCATCACAGATTTTTGGAGAATTTATTCAACGAGTTTTTGCCCAGTGGGCAGTTTCTTGTCTCATACTTTGATTATTTTGCTGTACTAATAAATGCTGCTCTTTTTATTATTGTTATAAACACTCAACAGTTAATATGCCGACGCCGCCTTCCCCAAGCCTCCCTTCACTTTCACTGGAATGTCTTTCATGTTTCCAGCCCCATCTGATTTACCCTCAGATAGACATAAAGGTGATTGATATCTTAAGGTTAAAGGTCACTAATATATTTTTCCTACTCCGTTGCCATTGTGGCCCCCTCCATTACGTTCCCTACTGGCGTTAAAGAGTAGCAGGAGATTTAGCACAAATTATCCCACACTGCCTGGCTTCCACAGCCCAGTTATCCTCGCACGTTCTCACAATGTTGCATTCATGTTTTATTAATGTCACTGAGGATTTCCACTATCAACAATATTTGGTTGTTTTGTGTTGGGTTCATTCCTATCTGTCCCTTTTCATACTAACAGTAGCGGGCACTGCCTGGAGATGGAACAGGATACGCATCACAGGAAATGCATCATGACATTAATGGCACAGAATCCCACCCAAAAGCCTTACACTGAAGATAGAATCAATCTCTATATTTTAGTTCTGTGTACTTACTTCACACAGTATGGAAGGACGGCTCCCTTGGAGACGGAGATGACGCTGTTTGTTGAAGTGCACTTGGTTTTAAATTGTAATGTTATTTTTTCTTACCTTGAAAAGTCAACTCTTTCTTGTGTTAAACAATAAATGGCTAAGATGTTAACCTTGTTTTGGTTTATGGCTCATTTTTATAGGTTGCTGTATAATATATATACAGTGGGTTTTTTTCCACAAAGAAACCCCAGTTGTTTATCTTGATATAGTTCATCTTTAGATACTCTATGTCTCCATTTCATGTCTTTTCTCTGTGATTCCGGTCAAATCAATTACCTTGTAAACATGCTAAAATATACTGTATTTTATGGCCATCATTGCAAAATACTATAATAACTCATAATTCCATGTTTTCCTGGTAGAGCGGATCCAAGTAGATCCATGCATGAGAACGACTCATTTTGGTGTGGCTTGCATGACAATACCCTATTACTGGAACATTTTCCATCATATGCTGCTGTAAGCTATCCCATCCTTTGCCTTGACGGACCCTTGATTACCACAGCAGAGAAGAATGCATTTAGGAAAACAGAGAACACAATAGCTCTAAATCACTCGAGGCCTCAAATTCAACTCTGGACCTTGAAGCCAGTTCCACTGCTTTTCTTTTTTTATTTGTATACTATTCCCCTCGAACCAGGATCGATTTTTAGACCTGGGACACCAGGTGGGTGCAATTAATGATCAGGTAGAACAGAGAATCAGCAGGCTCCGGACCTCGCGGGGTCAGAGGTTGAATAACCCTGCACTAGAGTATACGCAGCAGAGACAACACCACGACCATCCACGTGATATGACTTGGGCCGAGACTGGATCAAACCAAGCAAAAAACAAATTGGTGGCCAAATGAAAATGCTGATCAAACCGAATACGCATTTTCAAAGGCCCTAAGAAGTGCTTACTTGAGAGCTACTTTGGAATATTTTATGATCGGTCTTTGGTGTTTTTAGCCCTGGAAAATAGACTACATTCCTCACTCTAAAACCCTTCTAGCTCGGCAATAAAGGAGTCATAGTTGTCAGCCCTGTATCGCTGACACATTAGACAGGAGCAATATAGCACACTACCCTAGTGCATTATTATACTGGCTCAGTCTGTTCCACGCTTCAGCTAAATGAACTTTGGACAACAATGAACACACTGCTGTGTTTCTCCAGTGCAACAGCTGTGATACACATTTCTACTGGGGAGTTCTTTGTGATAAACCTGTCAATCCAGTGTTGGCACTATGACGAACCAGCACAGCTTGCCATGTTGGTGAGGTGACACTGGCCCAATGTGACTTCCTCTCTTCAATTCTGATCTCTCTTTCACTAATTGGTCTGTTTGTCTTTTGACCAATCACATCAGATCTATTCAGAGCTGATCTGATTTGGTCAAAGACTAATTAGTGAAAAGAAAAAAAAAAGATCAGTATTGCGTTGCCAGTCTAAACACAGCCTCACTACAGGATTCTACTTCCTGAATGACATTGTATCACCTGACCATTAGATGGAGACAAACTTAGATGGAGCCTTGTTGAAACAAAAAAAAGCCTCCACATCTCTCTCTCTCTCTCCCTCCCTGGGATCCTGAGTGGCGCAGCGGTTTAAGGCACTTCATCGCCGTGCTAGAGGCGTCACTACAGACCCGGGGTCGATTCTGGGCTGCATCACAACTGGCTGTGATCTGGAGTCCTATAGGGCGGTGCACAATTGTCCCAGTGTCGTCTGGGTGTTAGGGGATGGTTTGGCCGGGGTAAATAATAATTTGTTCTTAACTGACTTGCCTAGTTAAATAAAGGTTCAAAATAAGTTGTGAAGCCTTTTCACACAGCGAGACAGCAGCCCTGATTTGATCTAAATGCTCTTTTAGGTTTAACAACATTGAAGCAGCACACACCCGGTGATGGAGCCTCTCAAACAGCATGTGTCCACCAGGACTATTGAAAAGACTCAAGTCAATTGGCCCGATTTTGATTCTGCAGAGACTCCCCGCTCTCACTGCGGCCCAGCTGTAACAGTCCCCAGGGGGCCCCGTATCCAGGGCCCCTGCCGAAGAAACAGGCGGGGAAAGCGTCCAGGAGGGAGAACGGAGGTCAGTGAGTAGCTGGAGTAAAGTGGAAGGATTATGTGTTGAATGTAGCAGTTAATGGATCTTTGCGGCTCAGTGTAAATCCAGGATGGCTGTATCCGGAATCTCATCAATAATCGAGTGCCATTCAGTTCAGCTATTTGCTAGTGGTTCCACAGATAGAACAATGAGACCGATACTTCACTGGATGTATGAATGTGAAGCCTCCGACTTGCCACGGACGTCCATTCAATATTTATTCCACGTCGGTTCACATTGAAGTGACGTGGAAACAACGTTGTTTCAACCAGTGTGCCCAGTGGACTCATTCCTCATTCTTTTTGCTGTATTAGGGAATCAGATACTCTGAAGATGGATCGGAATGCTGGAAGAGAGAGACTTGTCAACATAAACCAGTGGTGGCTGCTGAGAGGAGGACGGCTCATAACGTCTGGAACGGAGCAAATGGAATGGCAGCAAACACTAGCCATTATCACGAGCCCGTCCTCCCCAATTAAGGTGCCACAAACCTCCTGTGACAGAAACATTTCCTCGTATAGAGCTGTCATTACATCACCATCAACCCAGCGTGTGTTCAGACTAGGATTCATCTTTTGTGCAAGTTTTATGTGAATATTTATTAGCTTAGGGAGGAGATGCTTCAGTGGTGCAGTATACTAGTCATATATGTAAATATCATGGGTTTCAACTTAAGACAATTATCTATGTGTCGTTCCCATAATTCCATCAAGTAAAGATGTCAGGTGTCTTTTGAAATGTTTATCCTTAGTTGACTCATTTATCCCTTTCCCCTCAGGTTTATTGAGTCAGAATAACAGAGGGACAATTTCCAAATTCAAAAGGAACTCTGCGTTCTGGGTGAAATCCACATTTGGGTTCACCCAACATCCAACCGCTCCGTTCTGAATTCCTTCTTTGCAGCGATACTGTAGGTTCTTGTGTAATTATTTACAGATTTTTTATTTTTCACGTAGGCCTTTCTGCTTTTATCTTTGTCCTCTTTTTAATGACTTTATGCAATTAAAAGCACATGATGCTCCCCTTTACTCCTCGGCCTAATACTCCACGATGCTCACTTCACAAAAAAAACAGGGGGATGAGGAGGAAAGAGGGGGGAAATGCACATCTGTGGCGCAGCGCTAATTATTGGGAAATATCGTAGAGAATGGGGTTTGGAATGGATGGCCCTCAGATCCTCTTCCAACTGCCTGTGCCCGTGGTGGTGTTGCTCTTTTCATCTCCTCCTGCTCTGTTGTTTTACAGCGCTATGTGGATCCTGTGGGGCCGAGCCAAGCACGCCTGTCTGATGTTTATTAAGGCGAAAGAAGAAACTGTCATGTCAGGCTTGACACAAGATGGCCGCCATGCTCTTTGGAACGCCCCATCCCCTTTAGAACTGGGGTGAGAGCATAAAATACAGATGTAGGATCTTAATTTGATCACTTTTGTTGCTGAGAATAGAAACTTGTGGTGTATTCAAGGTTTAAAAAGGCTTCTAAAGTTTGTAATTTTCACTTTCAAATGACGGACTTGGTTAGCCCTAGCGAAAAAAGTATCCATGCATACAAAAAGTTTCCATTAATTATAATCCACATAATATTTCACACTTCCTGTGGCTGCAGGATTATTTTCCTGCTGTAAAAAACTGGCTCAAATTAAGATCCTACATCTGTATTGCCCCCCCCACAAAACAATAAGGGAAATATGTTTTTTCTGCCCTATGAGGGAAAGCGCAGGGGAGTGTATACCTCCATCTTGGCTGTGGTGGGATGTCTGTTATTCTTTCCAAATGTTTTCATTAGATTTGTGTTGGGAAACATGCAGAGTAATGGTAATAATACTGGCAGACAGCAGTAATAATATTGATCGATTACCGTCATAGGGAACAAGTGAATTATTGCGGGAGAGCAAACATAATGTAGTCAAATGATCCACATACATAACATCCACATGAAAAGCTTGCTGTTCTGGGGTACTGTAATAACATGTCATATAGAGGAGACTGGGGTGATTTTGTCAGACTGGCTCCGTACTTGGCTTACATAACCTCACGGACAAGGTAAGCCTTATATAGCGTGTGTTTGGAGACCAATTGTGTAAAGTGACATTGAGTAAGTACTACTTACATTAAATTACTCCGGATGGCTTGTTGTGCGTGTGTGTACCACCCAAATAACATAAAATAGATTCAAAGTTAGCTTGACAGGATGATGATGTTGGCTAAAATACAAAGTACATCTGAAAGTGAACAAGAAAGTTACAAAATATACTTCAGGGTATATGAAAATATATATCCTGTGTTTGCACACTATTATTACCCCTGGTTGTGAAAAGGACGACTCTGGTCTATAGGGTAACAGGCAACATTCTTGCAAGATGTATTCATATCATGACCAAAGAGATGTTTGCTACACATGTACTGTTTTTCTTTATTGTCACCTACAGTGCCTTCGGGAAGTATTCAGACCCCTTGACTTTTTCCATATTTTGTTACGTTACAGCTGTAAACTAAAACTGCAATCTACACACAATACCCCATAATAACAAAGTGAAAACGGGTTTTTAGACATTTTTGCTAATGTATACAGTATATATAAATATACAAAATAAATACCTTATTTATGTAAGTATTCAGACCCTTTGCTATGAGACTCGAAATTGAGCTCAGGTGCATCCTCTTTCCATTGATCATCCTTGAGCTGTTTCTACAACTTGATTAGAGTCCACCTGTGGGAAATTCCATTGATTGGACATGATTTGGAAAGGCACACACCTGTCTATATAAGGTCCCAGAGCTGAGAGAGCATGTCAGAGAAAAAAACCAGGCCATGAGGTCGAAGGAGTTCTGTAAGTGTCACGTTGTTGCCTGTTCCTTCCGCCATGTCTGTCTCGTTGTTTTTATTTATTTATTTTTTATTTTTTTATTTCACCTTTATGTAACCAGGTAGGCCAGTTGAGAACAAGTTCTCATTTACAACTGCGACCTGGCCAAGATAAAGCACAGCAGTTCGACACATACAACAACAGAGTTACACATGGAATAAACAAACATACAGTCAATAAAACAGTAGAATACAGTGGCGAAGTAATTACAATATAGCAATTAATCACGGTAGATGTGCAGAAGATGAATGTGCATGTAGAGATACTGGGGTGCAAAGGAGCAAAATAAATAAATAAATACAGTATGGGGATGAGGTAGTTGGATGGGCTGCTTACAGATGAGCTATGTACAGGTGCAGTGATCTGTGAGCTGCTCTGACAGCTGGTGCTTAAAACTAGTGAGGGAGATATGAGTCTCCAGCTTCAGTGATTTTTGCAGTTCATTCCAGTCATTGGCAGCAGAGAACTGGAACGAAAGGTGGCCAAAGGAGGAATTGGCTTTGAGTGACCAGTGAGATATACCTGCGAGAGCACGTGCTACGGGTGGGTGCTGCTATGGTGACCAGTGAGCTTAGATATGGCGGGGCTTTACCTAGCAGAGACTCGTAGATGACCTGGAGCCAGTGGGTTTGGCGACGAGTATGAAGCGAGGGCCAGCCAACGAGAGCATACAGGTCGCAGTGGTGGGTAGTATATGGGGCTATGGTGACAAAACGCATGGCACTGTGATAGACTGCATCCAATTTGTTGAGGAGAGTGTTGGAGGCTATTTTATAAATGACATCGCCGAAGTCGAGGATTGGTAGGATGGTCAGTTTTACGAGGGTATGTTTGGCAGCATGAGTGAAGAATGCTTTGTTGCGAAATAGGAAGCCGATTCTAGATTGGAGTTGCTTTTGGATTGGAGATGCTTAATGTGAGTCTGGAAGGAGAGTTTACAGTCTAGCCAGACACCTAGGTATTTGTAGTTGTCCACATATTCTAAGTTAGAACCGTCCAGGGTAGTGATGCTGGACGGCAGGCAGGTGAGGGCAGTGATCGGTTGAAGAGCATGCATTTATTTTTACTTCAATTTAAAAGCAGAGTGGGTGGCCCAATGGAATACCTGCTTCTCTGTTATGCTCACCTGCTACCTTTACGTGACAAGCCGTGGCATGACCTCCTTTATTATTCTGGCTTATATTTAGCCTTTATTGCAGGGCTCTCCAACTGGCGGCCTGTGGGCCGTATTTGGCCTGCAGTGGTTTTATTTGGCCCGCCAAGATTTCTGAGCAAATAAAAGGATAAAACGTTTTTAAAAGTATTATAATATATATTTTGGGGGGACATAAAAGACTCTTAAAAACACCAAAACGAGCTCCAAGTGATTTTAGTTTAATAAATCTCTTCCCAAGAAGATGTGATCGTTTACAAATGTAAGCAAGGTTTGAAATGATTATGTTCCGGGCAGCCGAGCGGAAATGGAAGAAAACTCGCCTCCCTGCGGACCTGGCATCCTTTCACTCCCTCCTCTCTACATTTTCCTCCTCTGTCTCTGCTGCTAAAGCCACTTTCTACCACTCTAAATTCCAAGCATCTGCCTCTAACCCTAGGAAGCTCTTTGCCACCTTCTCCTCCCTCCTGAATCCTCCCCCTCCTCCTCCCTCTCTGCAGATGACTTCGTCAACCATTTTGAAAAGAAGGTCGACGACATCCGATCCTCGTTTGCTAAGTCAAACGACACCGCTGGTTCTGCTCACACTGCCCTACCCTGTGCTCTGACCTCTTTCTCCCTCTCTCTCCAGATGAAATCTCGCTTCTTGTGACGGCCGGCCGCCCAACAACCTGCCCGCTTGACCCTATCCCCTCCTCTCTTCTCCAGACCATTTCCGGAGACCTTCTCCCTTACCTCACCTCGCTCATCAACTCATCCCTGACCGCTGGCTACGTCCCTTCCGTCTTCAAGAGAGCGAGAGTTGCACCCCTTCTGAAAAAACCTACACTCGATCCCTCCGATGTCAACAACTACAGACCAGTATCCCTTCTTTCTTTTCTCTCCAAAACTCTTGAACGTGCCGTCCTTGGCCAGCTCTCCCGCTATCTCTCTCAGAATGACCTTCTTGATCCAAATCAGTCAGGTTTCAAGACTAGTCATTCAACTGAGACTGCTCTTCTCTGTATCACGGAGGCGCTCCGCACTGCTAAAGCTAACTCTCTCTCCTCTGCTCTCATCCTTCTAGACCTATCGGCTGCCTTCGATACTGTGAACCATCAGATCCTCCTCTCCACCCTCTCCGAGTTGGGCATCTCCGGCGCGCCACGCTTGGATTGCGTCCTACCTGACAGGTCGCTCCTACCAGGTGGCGTGGCGAGAATCTGTCTCCTCACCACGCGCTCTCACCACTGGTGTCCCCCAGGGCTCTGTTCTAGGCCCTCTCCTATTCTCGCTATACACCAAGTCACTTGGCTCTGTCATAACCTCACATGGTCTCTCCTATCATTGCTATGCAGACGACACACAATTAATCTTCTCCTTTCCCCCTTCTGATGACCAGGTGGCGAATCGCATCTCTGCATGTCTGGCAGACATATCAGTGTGGATGACGGATCACCACCTCAAGCTGAACCTCGGCAAGACGGAGCTGCTCTTCCTCCCGGGGAAGGACTGCCCGTTCCATGATATCGCCATCACGGTTGACAACTCCATTGTGTTCTCCTCCCAGAGCGCTAAGAACCTTGGCGTGATCCTGGACAACACCCTGTCGTTCTCAACTAACATCAAGGCGGTGGCCCGTTCCTGTAGGTTCATGCTCTACAACATCCGCAGAGTACGACCCTGCCTCACACAGGAAGCGGCGCAGGTCCTAATCCAGGCACTTGTCATCTCCCATCTGGATTACTGCAACTCGCTGTTGGCTGGGCTCCCTGCCTGTGCCATTAAACCCCTACAACTCATCCAGAACGCCGCAGCCCGTCTGGTGTTCAACCTTCCCAAGTTCTCTCACGTCACCCCGCTCCTCCGCTCTCTCCACTGGCTTCCAGTTGAAGCTCGCATCCGCTACAAGACCATGGTGCTTGCCTACGGAGCTGTGAGGGGAACGGCACCGCAGTACCTCCAGGCTCTGATCAGGCCCTACACCCAAACAAGGGCACTGCGTTCATCCACCTCTGGCCTGCTCGCCTCCCTACCACTGAGGAAGTACAGTTCCCGCTCAGCCCAGTCAAAACTGTTCGCTGCTCTGGCCCCCCAATGGTGGAACAAACTCCCTCACGACGCCAGGACAGCGGAGTCAATCACCACCTTCCGGAGACACCTGAAACCCCACCTCTTTAAGGAATACCTAGGATAGGAAAAAGTAATCTTCTCACCCCCCCCCCTTAAATGATTTAGATGCACTATTGTAAAGTGGCTGTTCCACTGGATGTCATAAGGTGAATTCACCAATTTGTAAGTCGCTCTGGATAAGAGCGTCTGCCAAATGACTTAAATGTAAATGTAATATCTGTTTGGGCTTCTTACAGTCAATATGCAGTCTACAAATGATTTGTAATTATAAACTGGGTGGTTTGAGCCCTGAATGCTGATTGGCTGGGTTTGTGGTATATGGCCAATATACCACGGATAAGGGCTGTATCCAGGCACTCTGCATTGCGTTGTGCAGAGAACAGCCCTTAGTCATGTAATATTGACTAAATATCCCACCCCCTCGGGCCTTATTGCTTAATTATGTTCTGGCCCCCCGACCAATCGCTCAAGAAAAAAGACGGCCTGCGGCTGAATCTAGTTGATGATCCCTGCTTTATTGCATTAGATACCAGCGCTGGAGAGTATTTTAACATGCTTGTTATCTCGTTTTATTAATCCTGTAAAAAGTCAAAACGGTGAGGCGGTTTCTCAGAACGGCTCTAAGAAGAATGCTGTTTGTACTTTCATGGCTAATTAGAATACCTAACTATGCATTCTGGGAGATTATGACACTCCATTGGAATGTGTTAACTTTCTCTGGGTTCTTATTCATTGATATGTACCATGCTTCCTATAGTTAAGATTCAGGCGGGCCATGCTGCTCGTCCTTATACTTTCTCAATTTGGCTTTGGGTGTATACTGTGCTCCCTATATTTGCTCAGGTTGGCTTGGGCAAGGAATATTGAAAGCTTGAAAAAACACAGTCAGGGAATATTTGTCAGGAGAAGAAATACTTTGGAAATACCACATTGGACCAGAGGGTTCAATAACAAAATGCCCTGGATCGTGTTAGCTTAGTGAAAAAGGACAAATTCAGTATCTCTCTGGCATACCACAGGCATACCACTATATGGACACACACACACATGAAAAAATGATACAGTTTACTATAGAATACTACAGTACTTACTATATAATTCTGTAGTAAACTGTAGCATACTGTAGAATACTATACTACACACTGTAGTATCCCTCGATCATGTGTAGTACTTACTATAGAGTGTGCTACAGTATTATCCACCAAAAAAACACTGTAATACATACTACAGCAATGTCCGCAACAACACTACAAAAAAAACATGTTCGCAAAAACAGTAAACTTCTTTACTATAGTAAAAACTACAGTATTTAATTAGCATATACCCTGCCCATTCATCTCCCCCATATCAGAATTTGTGCCACCCATAAGTGAGAAACCTACATGCCCAGTATACAGCATATATTGTGTTCCCTATAGGTTATAGAAAAGAGCAGAAGCTCTGAACTGTCCGTTTATACCCCAGTCCTACCTACAGGTAATGGAAAATGTTATCTTTTAGTATTTCTGAAGGAGAATGCCTCTACTTCTATTGTATGTCAAAAATAATAAAACAATTTCGTAAATACTACAGTAATTTCCGCAAAAAACACTACAGTAAATATTACCATATAATACAATCTGCAAAAACACTACATTAACCATTATAGAATATAATACAATTGTATTTTGCCACAGTATTATACTATAGTTAACTGTAAATACTACAGTAAAGTCAGCAAAAACACTAAAGTGAATGCCACAGTATTTATAGTGCATTCGGAAACTATTCAGATCTCTTGACTTTATACACATTTTGTTAAGTTACAGCTTTATTCTAAAATTAATAGAATAGTTTTTGTTACTCATTTATCTACACACAATAGCCCATAATGACAAAGCGAAAACAAGTATTTAGCAATTTTAGCAAATTTATTACAAATAAAAAACATAAATATCTTATTTACAGAAGTATTCAGACTCTTTGCTATGAAAAATTGACCTCAGGTGCATCCTATTTCCATTGATCACCATTGAGATGTTTCTACAAATTGATTGGAGTCCAGCTGTGGTAAATTCAATTGATTGGACATGATTTGGAAAGACACACACCTGTCTATATAACGTCCCACAGTTGACAGTGCATGTCAAATAAAAAAACCAAGCCATGAGGTCGAAAGAATTGTCCGTAGAGCTCCGAGACAGGATTGTGTCATGTGGTCTTGAAACTGTGACAACAGATGATTACTGGGCGAGGACTTTGGCCCGGTCCAGACACTGGAACAAGGGAGCGATGTGCACGGTCCAGCTGGGGATCCGAAGCCAAAAGATCCGATCCCATTGCATCCTTCAATAGCTTGGCAAAGAAGTCGGTGGGGCGAGAGCACGCCTCCACCCCCTCTGCCAGACCAACAACACAAAGGTTATTACATCTGGATCGGCCCTCCAGGTTGACCACTTTCACAGAAAGCCTCTGCACACTATCCAGCAATGACGTGCATAGCTTCTCTAACTCATCGATCATACCAGCGTTGAATTCAGAAGCTTTCTCAAGGTCCACAATACTCTGGCCATGCGAAGCGACCGTTCGAATGATGCTCTCGATTTTGGTGTCTAGTTCAGCCTTAAGATCCTCAGCTATAGCAACACGTAGCTCCCCCAAAGCCCGGGTAAGTTCTGTAAGTGTCACGTTGTTGCCTGTGCCTTCCGCCATGTCTGTCTCGTTGTTTTTTATTTATTTATTTATTTTATTTCACCTTTATTTAACCAGGTAGGCAAGTTGAAAACAAGTTCTCATTTACAATTGCGACCTGGCCAGGATAAAGCAAAGCAGTTCGACACATACAACGACACAGAGTTAAACATGGAGTAAAACAAACATACAGTCAATAATACAGTATAAACAAGTCTATATACGATGTGAGCAAATGAGGTGAGATAAGGGAGGTAAAGGCAAAAAAAGGCCATGGTGGCAAAGTAAATACAATATAGCAAGTAAAACACTGGAATGGTAGATTTGCAATGGAAGAATGTGCAAAGTAGAAATAAAAATAATGGGGTGCAAAGGAGCAAAATAAATAAATAAATTAAATACAGTAGGGAAAGAGGTAGTTGTTTGGGCTAAAATATAGGTGGGCTATGTACAGGTGCAGTAATCTGTGAGCTGCTCTGACAGTTGGTGCTTAAAGCTAGTGAGGGAGATGAGTGTTTCCAGTTTCAGTGCTTTTTGTAGTTCATTCCAGTCATTGGCAGCAGAGAACTGGAAGGAGAGGCGGCCAAAGAAAGAATTGGTTTTGGGGGTGACTAGAGAGATATAGCTGCTGGAGCGTGTGCTACTGGTGGGAGATGCTATGGAGACCAGCGAGCTGAGATAAGGGGGGACTTTACCTAGCAGGGTCTTGTAGATGACATGGAGCCAGTGGGTTTGGCGACGAGTATGAAGCGAGGGCCAGCCAACAAGAGCGTACAGGTCGCAATGGTGGGTAGTATATGGGGCTTTGGTGACAAAACGGATTGCACTGTGATAGACTGCATCCAATTTGTTGAGTAGGGTATTGGAGGCTATTTTGTAAATGACATCGCCAAAGTCGAGGATTGGTAGGATGGTCAGTTTTACAAGGGTATGTTTGGCAGCATGAGTGAAGGATGCTTTGTTGCGAAATAGGAAGCCAATTCCAGATTTAACTTTGGATTGGAGATATTTGATATGGGTCTGGAAGGAGAGTTTACAGTCTAACCAGACACCTAAGTATTTGTAGTTGTCCACGTATTCTAAGTCAGAGCCGTCCAGAGTAGTGATGTTGGACAGGCGGACAGGTGCAGGTAGCGATCGGTTGAAGAGCATGCATTTAGTTTTATTTGTATTTAAGAGCAATTGGAGGCCACGGAAGGAGAGTTGTATGGCATTGAAGCTTGCCGGTAGAGTTATTAACACAGTGACCAACAAAGAATGGCCAGAATACCCCCCTGCAGCAAGAGCGACCTCATTGATGTATACAGAGAAGAGTGTCGGTCCAAGAATTGAACCCTGTGGCACCCCCATAGAGACTGCCAGAGGTCCGGACAGCAGACCCTCCGATTTGACACACTGAACTCTATCAGAGAAGTAGTTGGTGAACCAGGCGAGGCAATCATTTGAGAAACCAAGGCTGTCGAGTCTGCCGATGAGGATGTGGTGATTGACAGAGTCGAAAGCCTTGGCCAGATCAATGAACACGGCTGCACAGTAATGTTTCTTATCGATGGCGGTTAAGATATCGTTTAAGACCTTGAGCGTGGCTGAGGTGCACCCATGACCAGCTCTGAAACCAGATTGCATAGCAGAGAAGGTATGGTGAGATTCGAAATGGTCGGTAATCTGTTTGTTGACTTGGCTTTCGAAGACCTTAGAAAGGCATGGTAGGATAGATATAGGTCTGTAGCAGTTTGGGTCAAGAGTGTCCCCCCCTTTGAAGAGGGGGATGACCGCAGCTGCTTTCCAATCTTTGGGAATCTCAGACGACATGAGAGGTTGAACAGGCTAGTAATAGGGGTGGCAACAATTTCGTCAGATAATTTTAGAAAGAAAGGGTCCAGATTGTCTAGCCCGGCTGATTTGTAGGGGTCCAGATTTTGCAGCTCTTTCAGAACATCAGCTGAACGGATTTGGGAGAAGGAGAAATGGGGAAGGCTTGGGCGAGTTGCTGTGGGGGGTGCAGTGCTGTTGACCGGGGTAGGAGTAGCCAGGTGGAAAGCATGGCCAGCCGTAGAAAAATGCTTATTGAAATTCTCAATTATGGTGGATTTATCAGTGGTGACAGTGTTTCCTATCTTCAGTGCAGTGGGCAGCTGGGTGGAGGTGTTCTTATTCTCCATGGACTTTACAGTGTCCCTGAACTTTTTGGAGGCCAGGTTGATTTGAAAGGCCCGCTCGCTGAAGTGTTTCAGGGAGCATTTTACAGTGATGAGTGGAGGTCGTTTGACCGCTGAACCATTACGGATGCAGGCAATGAGGCAGTGATCGCTGAGATCTTGGTTGAAGACAGCAAAGGTGTATTTAGAGGGCAAGTTGGTTAGGATGATATCTATGAGGGTGCCCGTGTTTAAGGCTTTGGGGAGGTACCTGGTAGGTTCATTGATAATTTGTGTGAGATTGAGGGCATCAAGTTTAGATTGTAGGATGGCTGGGGTGTTAAGCATGTTCCAGTTTAGGTCGCCTAGCAGCACGAGCTCTGAAGATAGATGGGTGGCAATCAGTTCACATATGGTGTCCAGAGCACAGCTGGGGGCAGAGGGTGGACTTGTTTTTAGAGAGGTGGATTTTTAAAAGTAGAAGTTCAAATTGTTTGGGTACAGACCTGGATAGTAGGACAGAACTCCGCAGGCTATCTTTGCAGTAGATTGCAACACCGCCCCCTTTGGCAGTTCTATCTTGTCTGAAAAGGTTGTAGTTTGGAATTAAAATTTCAGAATTTTTGGTAGTCTTCCTAAGCCAGGATTCAGACACAGCTAGGACATCCAGGTTGGCAGAGTGTGCTAAATCAGTGAATAGAACAAACTTAGGGAGGAGGCTTCTAATGTTAACATGCATGAAACCAAGGCTATTACGGTTACAGAAGTCGTCAAAAGAGAGCGCCTGGGGAATAGGAGTGGAGCTAGGCACTGTAGGGCCTGGATTCACCTCTACATCACCAGAGGAACAGAGGAGGAGTAGAATAAGGGTGCGGCTAAAAGCAATAAGAATTGGTCATCTAGAACGTCTGGAACAGAGAGTAAAAGGACGTTTCTGGGGGCGATAAAATAGCATCAAGGTATAATGTACAGACAAAGGTATGGTAGGATGTGAATACAGTGGAGGTAAACCTAGATATTAAGTGATGAAGAGAGCGATATTGTCTCTAGAAACATCATTGAAACCAGGAGATGTCATTGCATGTGTGGGTGGTGGAACTAATAGGTTGGATAAGGTATGGTGAGCAGGACTATTGGCTCTACAGTGAAATAAGCCAATAAACACTAACCAGAACAGCAATGGACAAGGCATATTGACATTAAGGAGAGGCATGCTTAGTTGAGTGATCAAAAGGGTCCGGAGAGTGGAGAGGTTGGTTGGGGGTCACAACGATTTAGACAGCTAGCCAGGCCATCGGTAGCAAGCTAGCATAGGATGGACGTCTGTTATTAGCCACCTCTTGCGTTCCGTCAGTAGATTAGTGGGGTTCCGTGTGGTAGAGGGGATTAATCCAAATCACACAACAACAACAAAAATAAAAACAATAGATATAGCTAGAGGCCCAAGAAGAAAAAAAACAATAACAATGAAAATAAATAAATAAATTGTCCGATTGTCTATTCAGATAGCAGCCGATAAGACAGCTAATGGCTAGCAGGCCGCAGATGGGCGCCCAGGCAACGTCCCGACGGAGGAGCCAGCCGGATAACTCCTTCGGGTAGATAACGTCGGCAGTCCAGCCGTGAAGGCCCGGTGGGGCTCCTCGTAGGCAGCAAAACGGGTCCGGATAGGTGACCGCAGCCCAGGAGTGATTGATGGAACTGCTCAGCTGGCTAGCTCCAGAACAACTGATGTTTGCTCCGGAATCGACGAAAGCTTTAACTAGCTTCTGATTAGCTTCTGGCTAGCTCCTGGCTAGCTTCTGGCTAGTTTCTGACCTAGCTTCTGATTAGCTTCTGGGTTAGCTTATGGCTAGCTCCTGGCCAGCTCCTGGCTACCTTCTGGCTCGTTTCTGGCTAGCTTCTTGGAGTTTCTGGCTAGCTTCTTGGAGGATTACAGATTTGAGGTAAATAATACTTTTTTATAAATATAAATTGGTGAGGCGGGTTGCAGGAGAGTGTTTTTAAGATGAGTTTATGGACAATTTTTAAAAAAATGTATGAAAAAAGTTGTAAATATATATATATACGGGACACGACAAGACGAGGACAAAAGACGTCTGAACTGCTATGCAATCCCTGGAAGATGTGGGGAGTAGGCCTCCGCTGTGGATTTGGTCGCTTATTACTCGGCATTTTCACATAGAAAGTTACAATCTTGTATTAGAAAGAAACATTTGTTGTAAAAAGTGCCATAAAGTAGGTTAAATTAAATTATTTTGCAAAAAACGGTGCATCTGTCTTTGTCTTTCGAGTATCTGTCTTTGAACATTAACCTCGGCTCATCTTTAAATATTGTTGTATCTTGTTGTTGTAATTCTGAGTTTGTCCTGATGGGTGATCTGAATCAGGACTGGCTAACATCGAGCTCTGATCAACTCAAAATTCTATGCAATACTATAATCTCACTCAGATTGTCAACAGTGTAATAACTAGGTTGAATATAAAATATTGTCTGAAATCCTCTTTGATTGATGTGATTTTAACCAATAATCCTCATTGTTTTAATGCTTCCGGTATTGTTTCAAATGACAAGTGATCACTGTGCTATTGCCTGTGTGAGAGATGGTCAAATTCCTAAGAAATCTCCACGTGTCATTATGAAAAGAAACTGGAAGAGTTTTGATATTTAATGTTTTTTACATAATGTATCTAGCATTGAATGGAATAGACTGGAATTAATCCCTGATGTTGAACTAGCTTTTTCTTACTTCCACAACGCATTCCAGGATGTATGCAATGGGCATGCCACTTTAAAAAAAAATCAGGATTAAAGGCAGAGAGAACCCTTGGTTTACTAAGGAACTTACAAAAATCACAAGGGAACGAAATGCTATGTGGGCTCAAGCAAGAGGGGCTGGTTTGACAGATGATTGGATGGCTTTTAAACGTCTTCGAAATATGGGTGTGACTATGATCTGTAAATTGAAAGCAGACCTGAAATCTACTTCACATAATTTAAATAATCCATCCAAATTCTGGCAAGTAGTGAAAAGTTTGGAGTGCAAAAAAGATACACAGCTTCCCAAACAATTGTTGGTAGACACACAGATTGTAACTGAGAGAACCTCCATTCTGAAAGCACACAGATTGTAACTGAGAGAACCTCCATTCTGAAAGCCTTGAATCAGCATTTTTTAGATGCAGGCAGTTTATTTGGAAAGGTCAAAGGTATAATTGAGCCCCCAATGAATTTACCTGACACCCCTGTGCACTCCTTCACCAGGTTCTCATTGCTCTGTTTCAGAAGTGTGTAAAGTCCTGAAAGAAATTGATGGGAAAAAATCCCCTAGCCCTGATGAACTAGACCCCCGCTTCCTGCATCTAGCTGTAGACATCATTGCTCTCCCTTAACATGTATTTTTAACCTCACGCTTGATGTTAAGGAAATTCCCAAGTTATGGAAATCTTCTTTTGTACTGCCTCTCCTGAAAGGTGGAGATCCCTCGCTACTTGACAACTATCGACCCATATCAAAATTGTCTGTACTGTCTAAAGTACTGGAGTCCTTAGTTAATAGGCAGCTGAAGGCCTACTTCCAAGAAAACAACATATTAAATAGAATGCAATCAGGTTCTAGGTCTGGCAACAGCACTGTTTCAGCAACATTGAAGGTTTTAATTGACATCCACTGTGCTCTTGATAAGAAGTTACATTGTTTGTCTGTCTTTATTGATTTGTCGAAGGCTTTTGACACCGTGGACCATGCTGTGTTAGTGCAAAGGTTAAAATGTTGTGGAATTACTGGTCATGCTCTAGATTGGTTTTTAAATTACCTATCAAATCATACACAATGAGTAATGATGGATGGTTGTAAATCTGATTCCATAGATGTGTGCTCAGGTGTTCCTCAAGGTTCTATTTTGTGTCCACTGTTGTTCATTTTGTATATCAACAACATTGGGGATCTTATTGAAACAGAGGATGTTAATTTTTTGCAGATGATAATGTTCTTTATTCAAGTGGTAGTAGTTTATCTTTAGCTTTTGAAAATGTCCAAATAGCATTTAACATAATACAACATAATCTGTATGATTTAAAGCTGATTCTAAATTTGGGTAAAACAAAATCCATGGTATTTTCACATGCTTGGCATGTTACTAATTATGTCATTGCTACATTGGCTGGACATACTATAGAGCAAGTTAAAGTGTACAAATATTTGGGTGTGTGGGTTGATGATAAGCTGAGCTTCACTGTGCATGCGGAGAACTTGTTAAGGAAGTTCAAACTGAGAATAGGTTTTTATTACCGGCATAAGGCTTGTTTTTCTTTTTAGGCCAGGAAGGAGCTGGTATGATGTACATTACTGGCGGTTTTAGATTTTAGTGATGTTATATATTCGCGGGTCTCAACCACTACCCTGAGAGCACTTGATTCAGTGTATCATACAGCACTCAGGTTCATTACACATCATTATGATCTCTAAAAAGTTGTTGGCTGGTCGTCATTGACCTTTCGTAGGCTTAAACACTGGTATACACTGATTTAGAAGGCCATTTTGGGTAAAATGCCATTTTTTCTCTGTTCTTTTTAGTCAGGTTGGTAAATAAATATAAATTACGGTCCCATTCTCCTTTGCTTCTAACAGTACCAAAAATTAGAACAGGTCGTGGTAGAAATAGTTTTAGTTACTTAGCTCCGTGGTCCTGGAATTCTATCCTGAACATTTTATATTGTGATGATCTAGTTTTGTTGGTGGAGTTTAAACACTTGATCGATGTATATATTATAGAAGAGTGTAATTGTCTTTAGGACAGCTTTTTTTAGTCAAGATTTTTGTGTTTTTTACGTAAAATGTTTTTGTTGTAATGTATGTGTGTTTATAGTTTTGTTCAAGTTGTTTTGTCTGAAACGTTGTTCCCCTGCTACTATTGGACCAGGTCTCTCTTGGAAAAGAGATGTTATCTCAATGAGAAAAACCTGTATAAATAAAGGTAAAAAATAAATAAATAAAAACTTGTCAATAATCAACTGACTGGCTTTCTTGATGTCTATAGTATTCTCTCTGGTATGCAATCGGGTTTCTGCTCAGTTTATGGATGTGTCACTGCAATCTTAAAGGTCCTCAATGATGTCACAATTGACCATGATTCTAAGCAACGTTGTGCTGCTATTTTTATTGACTTGGCCTAAGCTTTTGACACGGGAGACCATTCCATTCTTGTGGGACGGCTAAGGAGTGTTGGTATCTCTGAGGGGTCTTTGGCCTGGTTTGCTAACTACCTCTCTTAAAGAGTGCAGTGTATAAAGTCAGAACATCTGCTTTCTCAGCCACTGCCTGTTACCAAGGGAGTACCCCAAGGCTCAATCCTAGGCCCTACACTCTTCTCAATTTACATCAACCACATAGCTCAGGCAGTAGGAAGCTCTCTCATCCATTTATATGCAGATGATACAGTCTTACACTCAGCTGGCCCCTCTCCGAATTTGTGTTAAATGCTCTACCACAAAGCATTTTTAGTGTCCAAGAAGCTTTCTCTACCCTTAACCTTGTTCTGAACACCACCAAAAAAAGGTAATGTGGTTTGGTAAGAAGAATGCCCCTCCTCCCACAGGTGCTATTACTACCTCTGAGAGTTTAGAGCTTGAGGTAGTCACCTCGTACAAGTACTTGGGAGTATGGCTAGAAGGTTACATCTAGACTTGGTTTCCTCTATTGTAATCGCTCCTCTTTCACCCCAGCTGCCAAACTAACCCTGATTCAGATGACCATCCTACCCATGCTAGATTACGGAGACATCATTTATAGATTAACAGGTAAGGGTGCTCTCGAGCGGCTAGATGTTCTTTACCATTCGGCAATCAGATTTGCCACCTTATAGGACACATCACTGCACTCTATACTCTATACTCTGTAAACTGGTCATCTCTGTACACCCGTCGCAAGACCCACTGGTTGATGCTTATTTATAAAAACCTTTTAGGCCTCACTCCCCCTATCTGAGATATCAACTGCAGCCCTCATCCTCCACATACAACACCCGTTCTGCCAGTCACATTCTGTTAAAGTCCCCAAAGCACACACATCCCTTGGTCGCTCGTTTTTACATTTCGCTGCAGCTAATGACTGGAACGAGCTGAAACGCACGAAAACTAGACCGTTTTATCTCCATCTCTTCGTTCAAAGACTCAATCATGGGCAGTCATACTGACAGTTGTGGCTGCTTTGCATCATATATTGTTGTCTCTACCTTCTTGCCCTTTGTGCTGTTGTAATAATGTTTGTACCATGCTTGCCTTTTGGTAGGCCGTCAATTGTAAAAAAAAAAAATGTTCTTAAATGACTTGCCTAGTTAAAAAGAAGTTAAACAAAATCTAATAAAAATAACAATTCTTAAATGGAAGAAGTTTGGAACCACCAAGACTCTTTCTAGAGCTGGACGCCCGGCCAAATTGAGCAATTGGGGGAGAAGGGCTTTGGTCAGGGAGGTGACCAAGAACCCAATGGTCACTCTGAGAGAGCTCCAGAGTTCCTCTGTGGAGATGGGAGAACCTTCCAGAAGGACAACCATCTGTGCAGTACTCAACCAATGAGGCCTTTATGGTAGAGTGGCCAGATGGAATCTACTCTTCAATAAAAGGCACATGACATCCCGCTTAGAGTTTTCCTTTAACTAGGCAAGGCAGTTAAGAACAAATTCTTATTTGCAATGACGGCCTACAATGGCCAAACCCGGATGATGCCTGACCAATTGTGCTCCGCCCTATGGGACTCCCAATCACGGCCGGTTGTGATACAACAGAAACAAGATTATCTGGTCTGATGAAACCAAGATTGAACTGGCCTGAATGCCAAGTGTCACGGCTGGAGGAAAACTGGCGCCATCCCTGGAGAGACCTGAATATAGCTGTGCAGTACCGCTTCCCATCCAACGTGATAGATCTTGAGAGGATCTGCAGAGAAGAATGGGAGAAGCCCCCCAAATACAGCTGTGCCAAGCTTGTAGTGTCATACCCAAGAAGACTCAAGGCTGTAATCGCTGCCAAAGGTGCTTCAACACAGTACTGAGTAATGGGTCACAAATACTTACGCTAATGTATTATTTCAGTTTTAATTGTTTTATACATTTGCGAAAATTTCTGAAATCCTGTTTTTGCTCTGTCGTTATGGGGTATTATGTGAAGATTGATGAGAAAAATATATATCTTTAATCAATTTTACAATAAGGCTGTAACGTAACAAAATGTTGAAGAAGTCAACGGTTCTGAATACTTTCTGAATGCACTGTATACCATAGTATACTATAGTATTTTTTTATGTTGGCACACACACACACAGCGAGAGAGGGCTCCATTAACAAACCATATGGCCACAATCCCACAAGCAGACCTCCTCTCCGCCTGGCCCAGCAGGGCTTCACATGGAGCGATCCAGTCAGCTCCGTTGGAGCTTCCCATTCTAAGAGGTTAAATAAACATTGTGCACATAATTTATTGCCGATGTATAATACAGTCTTGTAAACCTACAAGGTTTTTCATCTAATGAATAACATCGACAGTGAACATCAAATGGCAAACATAGGTCACGGAGAAGACTGACAATGCCAAACCAATTAAGTGGGAATTTCAAGGCATGGGAAACAACAGAGTTGTTTGTCTGTTGAATCTCTGTTGGCAATCCTGGCTTCCATTTGATAAAAGCGTTTCAAAAGTAGCAATCTGGATTATAACAAAGCGGAGCAGCGACCAACGACAATGAGGAGAAACATACCGGCCTGAACAGAAAGAAAGGGGGTGGGGGTAGAAGTTGATATTGGACAATTTAAAAAAAAATAAACCCCAGCTCTCCTCCAAAATATCCCATCAGAGATCTCTCTTACTGGAGTGAGCTGTGTGTATTTGGTGACAGGTCATTCAAGGAGAGCAAAAAAACTACCTACAATTACAGCGTGTTCCTTTGCATAGAGGACAATCTACTGCTATGTAATAGAGCTCGTAAAATGTGACGGCAAAACCTTCAGATTAGGAGTGGATAATTTCCAGGGTAATGACATGGGCCGCTGAGAATAGCACCTGCGGCATGCGGAGTGGTGAGCAGCATGCTGGGTAGCGCGGCTGGTTAGCACATGGCCTATGGTGGCCTGTGAGGCCTGTCCAGGCTCCCCAGTCAAGTGCAGCCAAGGTTCCCACAGTTCCCACCACAAGGCTCATGTGTACGGAGCGGATTTAGATGATGAAGGCTCTGTTTGGAACACACTGGATACAACAGATGAAGGAAGCTATGTTCTCATGCTGGTGTCTACTTAGCCTGGTTCGCCAGGGCTTGAAATGAGACTAGCGTCTACCTACGTGAATAGACGGGTTGGCTGTTGTACAATGGGCACTATTTGCCTCTCAAAAATCATTACAGTTGGTTAGCTAGCTAGCGAATTTTTGCTGTAATTAGCAATGACATGAAATCTGTCAAAACATCTCAAAACAAGACATGGTTGCAAGAACAAGACAAATCTTACTGAAACGATCCACCTACGATTCCCCACATGGCAGATTCTTCTCATTGATGCCCGCTATCTGACCATTCATAATCATAACAAAGCACGGCTTGAGGCCACATCGATGCGTGCACATCATTTCGCTGACATTGTTAGCCAGCCTTTCTATTGAGAGCATTAGGTTTGAGACCTACGTTTTAGAACAGAGGATGGAGCTGGGAGATAAACTGCATGCTAACCTCAGGTGTTTCTTCATATTTCCGATTCGTTCACACAAACCATACAGAGAGGTGGGTGGTGTAAAGCTCAACAATTCCAGTCCTGTCAACGACAAATGTTTGAAATTCAGGCTTCACTTTTCATATTGCAGATGATTTTCCACGCAGTTAGTTTGGCTTCAGCTATAGAGTTGAGACACAGTGAAAGTCAATAACCTGAAAGCCTTTCCTGAGATGGAAACATCTTCTGTTCTGTGGAGAGTGTTACTTTATGGCCCGGACCAGGCAACATTATACCGTATGTTGATAAATCTTCTCATTGTGTGACAATGTGCAGATACGGTTTAGAATGAATTGTGTGTATATGCACGGATGATCAATCATTTGCCTGGATTGTTGGAAAGCGAAGCAGTGCACTCCTGCCCTGTAAGATATACACTGATACAATGCAGAACCCCTGCCAATAATGCAGTGCTTTTAAACATGTCCAGGGTGTACTTCCATGGATTGATAACGTCATCTTTCCCAAGTAGCTTCGCTCATGCACATTGTTCCATTTTTCCATGTATCCAATACCTCCTCTCCAAATCCCATAGCAACTGTAGGCAGATTCCTACGACATCTCTTATCATTTGTGGTTATCAGGATCCCTCCATTTAATTGAGCTAATGTTAGATTTAGTGCATTCTTCTTGTCTCTTGAGTTGCTTGGAAACTCAACACAGTACTGTGCAGTTGTCATGTGTGAAGAGAAGGACATGAACGAATGGTGACACAGTATATAATTAAGCAATAAGGCACGATGGGGTGTGGTATATGGCCAATATACCACGGCTAAGGGCTATTCTTATGTACGACAACGCGGATTCCTAGATACAGCCCTATACCACAAACCCCCGAGGTGCCTTATTGCTAGTATAAACTGGTTATCAGTGGAATTAGAGCAGTAAAAATAAATGTTTTGTCATACCCGTGGTATACGGTTTGATATACCACGGCTGTCAGCCAATCAGCATCCAGGGCTCAAACCACCCTGTTTATAATGTTTCATAGCCTGCATGAATTGTATCTTTTCCAGGTTACACTCTATATGACCCTGTCTACAAATAAAACTCATACTATGTAAGCAGGGGGTATACAGAGTGTATACACTGTGTATTTAGGGGAAGATACCAGATATCTGAAGCATTCTGTTGATACTCTGCATAACTACAGACAACACATGTTTGACTGACTTATTAAACAATAACGAAATGTGTCAACAATTCAGAATTTGGGCAAGCATAATTGCAAAACCATTTCACCATTTCACATACTATTTACCATCATTTTCACCCAACAGTATACCCACTCTGAAATCAACATCTATTTCAAACCTGTGTGTTCAAGTAGTTAGCATCCTCGTCAGATGAATCACTGTTTCCCAACTCCCAGTCCTCCAATCCCGAGGAGCTAAATGCTTTGTTTATGTGGCTCAGACGTTGTGTTTGTTCATCTCCTATAAAATGAAATGTCCAACCATCCCTCTACGCTGCTGGCGTCCCTTACACAATCTGGAGAGCATCTGATTGTTATTCAGGGCCTCGACTGTTATTATGATGAAGCAGTAAAAAAAGTGCTGGAGCCCGGGTGCTCTATTCAGAAAACCAAAAACAGGAGGACTGTGAGCGACAGGGAGGGAAGGTAGTAATCAGAGCTGGCGCTGTGGTGGACACGGGACCGTTCTCTACCAGGGGGATGACAGGAGCACAGACATGGAGAAACACAGACGGAGTCTTATAGGGAGAGCTGTGTCCAGTCCACGAACCCACTGTGTCAAAGCCAGGAGCCCACAAGCAAAGCAGGTTGATCTCTCTTTGTGACAGGTTCTAGGTTGTTTATTGTGGCTCCTGGGGTGGCTGAAATAGAGAAAGGAACATTGCAACATAATTAAATCATCCTTAGCCTTGATTATTATTGGCATGGTTTTGAAGCCTGTTGGCTTGCTCCATAAATTTCAACTCCGATGTTAGGTTTCAACTGACTGGGCACACACTGGTTGAATCAACGTTGTTTCCAAGTCACTTCAATTAAATCATGTCGAACTAACTAACTTGGAATAGACATTGAATTGATGTCTGTGCCCAGTGGGAATACGCCTAAAGGTAGAAGGAAACCATCAAACATCTCATTAAGACCACAGCTCAGTTCCCAAAATGAATGACAGGTAACAATGTGTCATGAACAGTACTATTTTTCCAGAATGTGAGTGTGTTCATGCAGTTCACGCACTGGGCACGTCCGCTGCATCCTCCCCAAAATAACTCCAATAGGAGAACATGTCATGTTGATCAGAGCCCCGTCAAAATCCTATCTATTTCCACTGAGCAGTTTATTTGTTTATTATCCCTCAAGAGGGCAGCATTTGTACAATGGAGCCTCCATCTTTCAGCACTTCCAATCGAAAGACGGTGATTTCAAGGATGCCAAGAGTTTGCTGGAACCCTCTTTTCCGTCCAAATCGTTTTATTAAAACCAGAGCACCAGACACTAGATACAGGATGGGACCTGTCATTTTCATTGGATCAAAGAATCAGGAAGAAATTGGTGATAATGTGTTATGAGTTGTCTGAAGAAGAATGGCGTTACATTTCTAAATCCTTTTTCAAGAGGTCTATGACTGTGCAATAAATGTTTGGTCAATAGTGTACACTAATTCCAAAGCAGATGCACGAGCCTACAATAAACCACAAAATACATGTAATAAAACAAAGGAGTAATATTACAAATAGACTGCTGCGACCTGTCAAAATGTCTTACCCTATTATTCATGTTTTTTAATTATTATGTTTTACTTATAAGTGTTTAAACAAAATTGCGCGAGCTATCAAAAGTTGTCTATGATGGAGAGGGAAGCAGCCTAGCCATGAAACGTCACTCTATCGCCTTCCCGACTGCGCCCTGCATCACTTTCCAAACAGAACACTTAAAAACAACTTGAATACTTTTGAGACACATAGTGCGTTAATCACGAAGGAAAAAAACTACGTTACAGGAACTCAAAGAGACCAGAGACGGAGGTGGATGCGCTATCTCCCTAAAACCAACGTACCCAAACCCGTGCGCACCTCTCCTTGCGAGCGCCCATTGCACCTCCCCACCATTTTTTAAATAAATGAATTTGGCTGGGGCTGGACCCCTCCCACTTTGTGTATGCTCTTAATTGTCAGTTTTGACGAAAGCTTGGGTATTTAAATAGCGTCAACGTCTATTGTATGGATGGAATTGTTGAAGTAGTTACAGAGCGCATCTTACCCGACGTTTTTCACCCGCTCTACCGCGGATCGATAAACATGCAGGTGTCTCTCGCGCTCCTCGTCTCCAGCACCGGGCTGCTGCTGCTACAGGGATGTTGTACGGTCGTGCAAGGATGGAGGGTACTAAAAAACGATGCTACAGAAATAATACCAGAATATACTGAGAACGCACAGCCTCCCGAGCAACCAATACTACAGGCTTCTAATAATAACAGTAATACAATGAATCGACCAAAACACGGGGGAAGAAGATCATCAGCAAACAGAGCCTCTTATAGTGAGTATTTATTTTTGAACGTTATCTGGTGGCCTGCATAGCTATTAGGACTAGAGGATTACATGTCCATATTCGGGGCGCATTATGATTAGGCCTACTTGTAATCATAACTCGCATTACTTGTAAAAAAAAAATGTAAACCATCCGTACAATGTGAGGTTGGTCTTCAGAAAGGATGAAACTGTATGGATAATCTTTAATCAATTTCATTGAATAATTTCATATTGTTTAATCAATCTAATAATATTTCATTTGAATTTTACTCTAACACTTTGTTTGAATAAGTGGTACTTGTATAAAATCTAAACGTTTAAAATAAACAGCTCGGGATGGTGCTAATGTCTCATGGAGATCTATGAACAGCTGTACTGTACTCGTGCGAAATATGAGTAATCACTTGGTGAAAAAAGAGCGCTTTCAATTTAGGGTTAACCGATGCGTTTTTACAGTATCTATTAATGTGTCATGTTAGATTGACGTTATGTTCTCAAGCACATAGCTTTTGGACAGTCTGAACTGTTCAAAAAACGCACACTCACCACACATGTCATTTCCCAGCATAGCTTGTCGTCATTTACGCACGAGTTAATTCGTTTCCGTCCATTTGTAAGACCACACACGTCCCTTTAATCTTAAAACATGCAAGGTATCGATTAAATTCTCAATGTATGGTCACTCTATAACCCGGGGAATGATACCTCACCTGTGTGGCTTATGTGGATCATTATGTCAAAGAAACCCTCCAAAGACCACCCAGAACATCCTATCATGTTTCATTTAATTCCTAAAAGTGCCGAAAAGTGCTATTTTTCTATATAGATTAGTCAATATTAAATCATGGATAAAGCTTAAGGAACTCCAGTGGCCATTTTTAATTGCAGCTTTCCCTGTTGATGCTTGACAATGGTGTTTAGACTGGAACAGCTGTACTGTTGAATGGAGGAAGCAGGGTTGCGGTTAAATGAATGCTACGTAAAGGCTGAGAGAGCAACATGTTCATTTATATGCCTGTGCTTTTCTCCTCACACAATCGGAGGTGGAATTACAAAAGATCATGGTTTTCACTCTATCCTCCATGCTATTTTCCTCTCTTTCATACAATTAGTCAAGGTCTGCCTATGCCATAGCTATTTAATCGCAACAACATGTGTTCAAAAAGAAAACGCCAGGGTTTCTGTTCTTATGGGATTTCTTCAGGGTATTTAGAAATTGCTGGTTAAATTCAACACGGTGCTGGAGAATGACTCCCACCTGGAGCCAGTAAAGGATATGCTGTAGTCATGCTGATTTGTACAGAGGAAATATCTCTGAATAGCCTCTCATGGATTCAAGATGCACAATGTTATTCTTTCCCAGTTTCTCCCAGTCTCATCATTTCAAATCTAATAGAGACTGCACGTAGAGTATACATGACAAACCTTGCCCCCCAGGATCTAAATAGCTGTAATGAACAATGAGATACATTTGACATAATACTTGAAAACCTCTTAAACAACAGACAGCTTCAGAGTGGGTTTGGAAGAAAATGCACATTTCTAAATCTCTTCTTATACTGAGCAATATCCATTGAGAGAGAGAGAGAGTGAAACAATCATCTATTCAGTAGTCATTTGAAACATATTCAAGTGATTCGCCTTATGAAGATAAAAACTTGTTTGCGATTTCTGTGCCACAATGCTAAAAAAACAACCACATATTTCAAACTGGTTATCAGAGTGTGTTGTTAAATGGCTACAACTTGATGAATGTTTGAAGTGTGATTGTATGATTGCTTAGTAAAAAGTTATTGTTTACCTTTTGTATTTCTAAATAGATCATGTCTATTTGTTCAGTCCGCTGCCCACCACTCAGATTATATTTTGGCCCACTAAGCCCAAAAGTTTGAGGCACCCCTGATCTAATGAGTCATATCATATGTGATAAGGGTCTTCCTCATAACTGCCTCCCTCTGGGAGGACCATATCTTCCCATGACTCTTTCCATGGTCCCAGTGGGTTCATGGAGGCAGAGAGGGTCTGTCTGGCTGCCCCTCCAGTCACTCCCTGGTCCCTGTGCTCAGCAGTCGGTACTCTGAGGGAGACCTGAGACCAGAGCAGAGCCCTTGTGCTGTGGCCTCCCGAGCAGCCAAAACACAAAAACACCAGATCAGGTTCTCTGAATGAAAAAAAGGAAGTCATCCTTCCATAAATCCTTTGTTCTCCTTTTCGCAAAAGAAAAACTACAAAAGAAAAACAGATCCCTCTCGGAGTGTATATTTTCCTTACCGACACGTCCTCTGCTATTCTGCATGCCACTTGTAAAGAGAGAGAACAATAACTAATGCGTAAGGCTGTTGAGAAAAGGCCATGGCCAAAATATTGAATTACCAGTCATGCACTGAATATACTCTCTTAGTTTTGCTTTTTTCCAATTGTCAAATTGTTCGTTTTGGAATTAAAATACTTGTATAGCAAGCATTTAGACTGTTTCCAATCTTCACATCCTTTACGGAGGGCCTGCATTGTGTATGGCAGCTTTGGTTCCGACTTAAATCTCCATTATGTTTGATTGAGCTGTTTAATAGCACTCTGTTCTGGATTTGCTATCAGCTGTAATTCCACATCCAACCTTATTTTCAGGCAACAGTCATCATCAGATCATGCATCAACATTAGTGTTGAGTTTAACTCATTTCCCACCTTATACTGAGCCCTTCCACCAAACAAATCTGACAGTATTGATTTTGAATTGGATTTGTACATGTTCAATTAAAAAAAAGGGTTGAGATTAAAAATAGCTGAATGGTGAAATAGAAGGAAGAGTTTATGAACATTTTAGATGATTTAAAATCTGCCTCATATTCCATTTCCCAGCCCAGCTCCACGCCCGCAAACTATAACCAAATTCTTAGAATAAACCAAAAACACTATATGAACAATCGAACCATGCGTTTTTGACACAGGCACATTTTTTACATATTCAGCACACGGAGACACAACTGTATAGCTCTCTGCTCTTGAATAGTTAAATGGAAGATTTCCCTCGAGTCGTATCGTCTTCAAAGTGTTTGATTTGGAGCGATGCCACAGAGTGTGTAAACCTCATTTCCTCCTCTTCACCCCAGGTGCCTCGGAGCTGAGCTGCAGGGAGCTGCGCTCCACCCGTTACATCACTGACGGCTCCTGCCGCAGTGCCAAGCCCGTCAAGGAGCTGGTGTGCTCGGGTCAATGCATGCCCGCCCACCTCCTACCCAACTCCATCGTGCGCGGCAAATGGTGGCGGAGCAGCGCCTCTGACTACCGCTGCATCCCGGCCCACTCCCGAACACAGCGGGTGCAGCTGCAGTGCCCCAACGGCAACTACCGGGCTTACAAAATCCGCGTGGTCACCTCCTGCAAGTGCAAACGCTACAGCCGCCACCACAACCAGTCAGAGGCCAAGGAGAGCTCCTCAGAGGCCAAGCCCAGACGCGACAAGAAACGCACCCGACTGCCTGGGAGTCGGAACAAAAGCAACACACCGACACTGGTCAGCAATTCATACTGAGGATGCTCTTCCTTCCTTCGTACACGGACAGAGACCAAAGCAGTACACACGCACATGTTACACACACCCAACACGGCTCCTTCACTGGAAGAGGGAGAAGAAGAGCCTTTTCAACAAATAAAAGGATTTGTAAAGCTGTTTGTTGGACTGATTTGACACAAGTCTTTCTCACCGGAGAGGCACTATAGATTTTGCAGCCTATTTTACAAAATATTTCAGAACTTTTGATTTGCATGACCAAATGAGTTGACAGAATGCCAGGGAAGGCCATGTGACTGGTCAGGAAAGGTGGAACACTGCCAGGATGGGAGTGTACAGTATTATACATGTTCCGGTTCATAGCTAACAGCCTCTGACTCAGACACTAAGAGTATCCACCTTCACCACAGAAAGAGGTGAACCTAAACTCAAACCCCACCTGTCAAAACATCCACCGGGCAGGCTACATTGCCTGATAGGCCTATAGGGTTGAAAAGTGTGTCTGTGCTCTAACTGAGCTCTAGCGCCTCTATGGCTGGGTGTTCTGTACTGAGCAGCCTGTGGCAGCCCTGGGGCGTCCTGGCTATGAAGGTGGGCTGCTGACAAGCCCTGGCCTCGACCCCAGACCACGCAGCCTCCTGACAGCCCGGGGAGCACCGCACTCACCAGGAGCCCCCCCCAGGGACCTCCTCACTCCATAGCAGCCGTATAGGAGCTGTCAGTTAAGGCCCCTGGCCCAGTGGCCCTAGTGGCCCGTGATGGTGAAAGAGATAGGGGGAGAGAGAGGGGTGGGGAATGGTTGTGTCAGCACTCCAAGACCAGGGTGCCTGCGGTCAAACAGGTGACTGAGCATTCCAGTGACCCGTCTTAATGACTAAATGAGCCCATTCCTGTGTTTAAGATTTGAGTCATGAAAAGCCATTTCCTCTAGACATGGTTAGTTCCTGTTTGCTGAAACCACACAGACACACAAAAGATCCTCATGTGTAGAGGAGGCTCCAGCAATTGTGCCTGTTGTTACCTTGAGGCACAGCATTCTATACTCATCTACACCCTGAATGGAGACTATTTGTTAGCAGCAAATAGCATTGGTAACCAACTAGCCGTATCCCTATTCTATTCATTGAGAACCTAGATGGTGAGGGAGAGAAAAAAACTCCACTTCTCTGAACACTGTAAATAGCAATTAGTTCTGCTAACAATTTTTGGGGGGTGGAAACCACCGAACTCAAACTATACAGTGTTCAATACTTAAAGTAATAAAGTGACATCATCACCTATATTGTTATATTTTTAAGTTGTAAATACTTAACTATTTGGGGTTTTCTGAAATATTTGACACAAAATCGTATTATGTATTCTGAACTATAAAAATGGAAGTTATTTTAGCATGAATATTTGTTGTAGGGAACCTAAACATTTCGGGTCCCTTCTACTTACATTTTCAAGTGCACATAGTAAGTAGTTCTGATTGGTAATTTTCAGCGGTCGTGTCTAACATTGTTTTATGTATTTGACAATTTGTCATTTTAACTCATCTTAGCAGGCATTGTTGAGCACAGTGCTCATTCCTCTAGCAGTAACTGGAGGTCGAGTTTTAAGCATGACAGGATTCTGCATTTGCCTCTGTCAATCAGAGTGACTGTTGATAGTGGCAATTTCTTGTCTCATTATTGAAAGTCTATTTTCCCGATGGTTTTGATATCGTTTTCCATAATCTGTTACACTTCACAGCACAGAAAACTGCTTAATACTATTTTAGAAATATACTTTTCTTTCTTCAAACATGCATACAACATTGTGTAAAAGTACTGTATCATAAAGTACTTTTTATTTTATTACCGACAATCCTATACATACAGAGCCATGTGGCATTATTAGGTAAATTACGTAACAATTCTATATCAGCACAAACACAGATAAATCAAGTGTTTTTTTGCTCTAATATCCATGTCTGACTACTACTTTATTATTTTAAGTAAAGATGTAAAACATAATAGAACCAAGTAACAACAATTTGAGTAATGTTTAATGTTAGATTGACTTTAAAATATTAAATAATTATTACTTGTAAATTCTCAATATCTTCAGATTAGCAGAACACAAATAAATGAAGTTATATTTCCTCAATAACTTAATATTTGTTAACAGTTCTTAAAAATATTAAGTGGCATATGAGTTAGTACCACTTCTAAAATTGTTGTTCTACTTACCGTTGGAAATGTTTGGATAGCCACTAATCAATTTCTTTAATGAGTTAGACAGTTCATTTTTACAGTGCAATCTCTGAATAGAACTGACAAGAAAGATAGGAATGAGGTAAAAGACTGAAACTAAATCTGAATTGTTTTATATTGGCTGCTGCTATCCTGCAGGAGACAGACAGACAGACAGACAGACCGACAGGCAGGCAGGCAGGCAGGCAGGCAGGCAGGCAGGCAGGCAGGCAGGTAGGCAGGCAGACAGACAGACAGACAGACAGGCAGGCAGACAGGCAGACAGACAGACAGACAGACAGACAGACAGACAGACAGACAGACAGACAGACAGACAGACAGACAGACAGGAAAAGGTTCTGGATCCCCAATTTGCCCATGCTGACAAACCCATTCCCCTTTCTCATCCCTACTACAGCCTGACCTGTATTTAATTAAGAGTACTATGAACCTTTCAGCTTATTGTCCACATTCCGTTGTGCCATTCTCTCATAATACTTCCTTGTTTTGGTGTTCTAAACTGTACTGACAATGTTTGCTTCTTGTTCAATTGTGTGTTTGAAATAGCAACTGGAAGGGATTTTGTCATGTAAGCAGAGTTGTCCGTGTATAGCCTGATTGTACTTTAAAGACTCAGAAGGACTCCTACAAAGAATAAACTGCATATTTATATTTTATTTCTACATTTAAATTATTTATGCAACTTGTAGTAAATGATGAAGCCATTATTGTCACATAAAATAATAGTGACTTTCAGATAATATTGAAATACTGTACAGTACAAAAATAAAGTAGAGGCAGTTATATTTGAAAGAAGTGTGTTTGTTATCATTCTTCTCTGAATGAGCTGCTTTGACAAGACCTTTCTCTCCTCTCTCTCTTTACCTGCACGCCAAGTGTATCTCTCATGTAAACAAATATCAGCAATTAGGAAGTTGAGGTTTAGCAGCTCTTTGGAATGTCTTGCCCGGCTCACAAAAGGAGAGGAAGAGGAATTCACGTGTGAGATGTTAGCGACTCAGTCACAACAGCAACATTGCTTCGTTCACAGAGATGGATATGAGCCATAGCCGTCATTCAGCCTGTTCTTCTCTCACAGCCTCTCGCCTCCCTCAAGGCCCAAAGGTTCAGACATTGAAAAAGACCTTTAAGTTCAAAACGTATCTTTCCTCACATTATCTTAGGACTTTGTGTATGCTGTATCTGGAGCACACTACAGTACTGCATTTATTCACTGACAACTTGGGCTTCCAGACAACTACCAAGACTTACTGTAGTCAGGCACTCCAGTGTACCAAATGAGGTGTTTATGACAGTTTTATCGACCAACGCATTTCTGAATTATCATAACTGGCACCTACTTTACGACAACACTTTGGATGACCAAACTGATGTGGAACTGTATTAAATAAAAAACAGAGAACCCACTGGAAACTATTTGTAAGTGAGTGCTTGTCATTACCCGTACCAATGACTAACAATTTATATTTAGTTTCACTGCAGCAGGAACGGTAGAGATACTCTGAATGATCGGCTATGAAAAGCCAACTGACATTTACTCCTGAGGTGCTGACCTGTTGCACCCTCTACATTACAACCACTGTGATTATTATTATTTGACCCTGCTGGTAACCTATGAACATTTGAACATCTTGGCCATGTTCTGTTATAATCTCCACCCGGCACAGCCAGAAGAGGACTGGCCACCCCTCATAGCCTGGTTCCTCTCTAGGTTTCTTCCTAGGTTCTGGCCTTTTTAGGGAGTTTTTCCTAGCCACCGTGCTTCTACACCTGCATTGCTTGCTGTTTGAGGTTTTAGGCTGGGTTTCTGTACAGCACTTTGAGATATCAGCTGATGTATGAAGGGCTTTATAAATACATTTGATTTGATTTGATCATCCAAAACAGTCACTCATTATGTCATAATCAAGCCCCATCCAAGACAACAGGTATGCCGTCCTTTTGCTCAAACTACTGGCATCCGACTAAGTTTTCCAGTAATTCAAGAACATGTACTTAAGTGGACTACATGAGTAGTAGTACCTAAACAGATTGATGCTGCCCCGCGTTACTGCGTTCCGACAGGTTATTACTGCACAACGACCTAGCGTTGACCTCGGGAGGCCGAGGGAACATACGAGGGCCGTCAATGACGTTCTTAGCACCAGGTGCAGAAAGTCTATGGGGACCTCAGCTATTAAAAGCGAGAGTGCAATAGGCTCAGATTTGGACCACACAAATCAACTTTAGTGGGTTCAGAGACAGTTCCTGATTGTTTCATGGTATGTATCGGCATAGGGAATATTTATAGAACTGACAGGATTTTTAGAAACCCCTTTATTAAAATGACCACTGATTCCCATTTCCCAAACGTAACAAAATGCCTGATATTTATATAATAACGTGTGTTGTGAAGAATTGTACACTCTTGGAAAAAGGGGTTTCAAAAGGGTTCTTCTGTTGTCCCCATAGGATAACCATTTTTGGTTCCAGGTAGAACTATTTTTGGTTCCATGTAGAACCCTCTGTGGGTTCTAAAGGGTTCTACATGGAACTCAAAAGGGTCCTACTGTAAGGGTTTTCCTGTGGTGAAGTAGAGGAGGACCAAAACGCAGCGTGGTTATATTGATTCATGTTTAATAAAAACAGATAAACACGAACACTACAAAACAATAAACGTGGAAAACCAAAAACAGCCCTATCTGGTGCAAAACACAGAGACAGGAACAATCACCCACAAACACACAGTGAAACCCAAGCTACCTAAGTATGATTCTCAATCAGAGACAACTAATGACACCTGCCTCTGATTGAGAACCATACGAGGCCGAAACATAGAAATACCCCAAAACATAGAAAAACAAACATAGACTGCCCACCCAACTCACGCCCTGACCATACTAAATAAATACAAAACAAAGGAAATAAAGGTCAGAACGTGACACCTACCTGGAACTAAAAGGTTCTACCTGGAACCAAAAAGGGTTCTTTAAAAGGTTATCCTATGTGGACAGCCGAATAACTATTTTAGGGTCTAGATAGCACCTTGTAGTGCAGACTACAAATGAGTCCTCTGACGAGGTGTTGTATTAAGACCTTTCAACTACCAATTTCTCCGTCTAATCTTTATGTTGCCTAACAAAATTGCTCTGTTGATTTGTGTTCTTAACACTACTAAGCTAGTCAGCAAAACCCTAGTCTCCCCACAGCACCATTTCATATATTGTAGGCCTACATCTGTTGACTGACGAAAGACCCACGTTAAACTCGACACAGCTCTTGCTAATGCGTGTTTAAGGCCTGTTTCTGCCTATCAAATTCTATAATGTAATGGTTAAATATCCGATTTCAACAGTTTGTATTGCATTGTCGTTTAGGTTGTGCCAGAATGTTCTTTAAGTTTGGGTAACCACTTGAATGGCTTAGGAACCGTTCCAACAGACTATACTGATGTCTTGCCAGACAGCAAATGGAAAAGTCATAGGAAATAGATTGTATATCACCATATGAAGATGTTAGACTGATATATATGGCTGCCAGTGTTGTCTGCATTCTCTTCTGGTGACTTGTAAAACATACATGGAAATGAAGTTGAGGAGACAGCACTAGCATGTGAAGAACTTTGGCTTATTCAAATCAAGCTAAGAGCAAGCAATCCTCAAAAACAATTCACGGCATATTACGTTTCCCCTGGTCAGCTGCCTGCGCAATTGCCTAACAACCTCGCGGGCTTCCAAGTCATTTTCCGAGAAAGGACGTGTTTACTGAGCAGAGAACATTGGTAATGCAATACATGATATTCAGGCCATTTTGAAAGATTACATAAACGTATGATACTGCTATATCCCAGCAATTTCACCTCTATGCCCCCAGTCAAAATGCTCCAGGAGCGGATATTATTCCCGAAGTCATACACATATGGACTATGACAGATGTATTTGGAGACGGATGTTTGTGTTCCGCTGACCACTCCCTTATCAGGCCATGAGCGCTAATAGCTTAAAAGGATATTGAAACCAGAGGAGCAGTTTGGCGCAGACTGGGAACACGGTAAGCAACAGGTCGGGCACATTTTTTTGCAACCTCCATGGTCAATCTTCTGAAGGTGGATAGAGTTTCAGAAGGGGGCTGACAGAGTAATGTTTAGCAGGGAAATCGATAGCCAGGGTCAAGGTGGAAGAAAACGGAGGCGAGAGGGCAGACGTTACCCTCCCACTTTACCCTCAACATGCAAACAATTGTTAGCCTTACACGTAACTCTAGGGTTAGCATCTCTACCGGGTATGGAACTGGCAGGAGCCAGGAGGAGGGTCGGCCTACACATTCCCTCCCTCCCTAGGGCTGAGGTGAGGTAAATGGGGAAGAGGGACACACATCTTCCGAGTTGGACGGTAGCACCGTATGGGTCACGGCCTGCAATGAGCCATGTAAGCCTCGGCCAGGGGTGGGGGGGGGGAAGTGTAGGGAGTGGGGCCAGGGCCAACCGTATGTGGGGAGAAAACAACAGGAGGTTTAGAAGGAAACAGAGCTGTCAACAAACATTTCCAAACAACCACAGCGAAAAAAAGCATTGTTGAACGCTCTTGGGAGAGCATTTCTCCGCTTGATTGTCACCATTTGGCCTCAGAATCGAAGCCGAAAAAGCCAAATGAAAATATTATTTTGCTTCTAATTGAAACAAATAAATAAACTACAGTTGGAACTGACAGGCACAGTGTATCTGGGCAGGTATTCTGAGGTAACAATGGTTTTTATTTTTTATCTTTATTTAACTAGACAAGTCAATTTAGAACAAGTTCTTCTTTTCAATGATGGCCTAGGAACAGTGGGTTAACTGCCTGTTCAGGGGCAGAACGACAGATTTGTACCTTGTCAGCTTGGGGATATGAACTTGCAACCTGTTGGTTGCTAGTCCAACACTCTAGCCACTAGGCTACCCTGCCGCCCCCAAAGTGTGGTTGCTCAACGCACGGCTTTGTGTCGAGTCCTGGCCCCTGTTCTACCAACTTAAGGTCTGTGTGGGGGGGAAGGGGCAGGTAAGGACCACTGAAACATGTGTGAGATGTGATGTCTCACACAATCGCAATGTGTGATGTCATCCTAGGATTTCAGGAAGGTGCGTGTGTGTGTGTGGTGTATGTGTGTGTGTGTGGGGGGGGTATAAACAATTGGATGTGGCTGTCTGTCTGCTCAACACTGTTCGCACCACACTACCTTTTTTATCAGATGCTGAACAGAAGGGGTTTCAGGGGGGAAAACCCAGAAAACCCACTTCCGTGTCTTTTGAAATGTGATACAGTGCAGACAAATTTTCCTCTGCCTTCTGGATTGAAGAAGAGCCTTCAATGGCATTAGATCACTAGATATAAGGATGGAATGGCATCCATGTGGAGGGAAAGAGGCCAAGTCTTCACTCTAGTTTATACCAGGGTTAAGCACATCATGAGACCGACTCCACCCCTCCCAGGCGAAAGGGAAGGGATGGCTTAGAGATATTTGCCTGCTTTCATCATCTCTGAAAGATGTCTGTCTCACTCAATTAACATTCCGAGGTTCCTATCAGCCGCTGTGTCACTCTGTAATGGACAGAAAATCATTGCAATTTTGCAGGGCATACAGGCAGACGCGTGACACACACACACACGGTGGTCAATGAACACACTTGAGTCTCAGGCATGTTTTCAATAAGTCGATTGGAGTCGGCAGACGGCAAATAATAAAACAGCACGAACGATTGTTAAAGCCTGCTTCATTTAAAGCACATAGAAACGATTCAATCTCGTTGCACGTTTTGAAACGGGAGCAGAGTATTTGAGTGGGTGGTAGACATGGCATGTTAGGGATTATATAGCCCGTGAGAAAAAATATTTACTGCCCTCAGAAGACAGACATTTTCTTACCAAAAAAAACTCTCTCAGAGTTATACTTCTCAGAGAGGCAGTTGACAGTAAATAATTAATCAAGTGATTTTCCCTTGAAGTCGTCTCTGAGCGCCACTGTGTTAGCGATGGATTTATGGCGTGGCACCAACCAGAATAGAACCATGGCGCTCCCTTCCACTTCTCATCACTTTTATGGGTATGGCAGCTGACTCTGATCATGACAGAATTCTGTTGGATTGGAACGAGTGTATGACGACACATTTTGTCCAGGACTTTAATGAGTCTCTGTAGCATTACCTCACCACTCAACATGTACTGTAGGCTTAGTACCTTACATGGGTCTTGTTCCCCGGTTCCCCTTGTTTCCCCACGTATCAGCAAAATGCCAGTCTATTGGCTGGCTCCAAGGCTAGCAAGCTAACCCGCAGAGTGATATCTCCATAAACCACAAAACACAATAAACCACAAAACACCAGTACTGTCCACTGTCATTGCACAACAATCTTGTGCCTCCAGTTAAAAGAAGTAAACTGTTATCTTTTTCATGCATTTCTTCTCCAAAACAATGTCCTAAAAAATATGTTTGTGTCCACGTTCACGTCCTGTCCGGTATACAGGCCAGTGCCTTTGTTTACGAGGGGGACTTCAATATGTTCACCCCCTCCTCTCTTTCTCTCAACATAATATTATTCATTCGATCCCACACTCAACAGTTTTATGATTGTGTACCATGTGGAACTTGTTTTAATACTTATTCTGATTAGACTTGTTCTTGACCCCCCCCCCCCCCTTTGAGGAACACGAGGCAATCAGTAAAACTACAGTGGAAATTGCTTCCTAGCCATGGAGAGACGGCTCCAGATATATCCAGGATCTGCTGGGCTTAGGAGAGTTTAAGATCAGGATCAATTCAGCTCTCCAGCTCCTTATCAGACGACAGACAGCCTCTGGGATTGTAAGAGGAAATCCCTTATGTCTCGTTCCCGACCCCTCTGCTATAATGTCAATGACTGACTGGGCTTAAGCAGTTGAGAAGTTGTATCGCATGTTTTTTCCAAAATGCCATACGGGTGAAGTTCATAGACTCATCCCTGTTTTTGTTGAGTGAAATACATCATTCTGATTGGGTCTGTCAGGCCTTGCGGTGCCATGAAACTACTACTAGCTTTTTCAAAGCTAAGTGTTTCCATGTTTATCTGAAAAGCTCAGTGACGTGTATTCAGCTCGATTCTTTTGGCCACGTTCTGCTCGATAGACAATGGTATGATGGATGTATATCCACATGTATCCACATGCATATCCTATTGTCTCTTGTGATGGAAATGTTATACTTGTGCTTTTCTAAGAACTAATTTCTGTGTTCTATTTATGTGCTGTTCTAATAACCAGTTTCTGTGTTCATGCAAGTAACTGATTGAACGAATCCTCACTTATCAGTATCTGCAATTTGGCAGTGCACCCAGACCTTGTTTTGAGAACGAAAGATACGTACCTCAGTTTCAAGGTCTCAACTTAGAGAGAAGAAGCCTCGTGAGGCATTGGTCAGTCACATGAATGAAGCAAATGTTAATGATTCAATAATTATGACTACGTTAAATCATGCAAATATGACTTGTCTGCAGTATATAAGAGAACTTATTGGACTGCCCCGTCAGAGCTCCTGACAGATGCTCACTATGGTGCATCAAGTTTATTGTGTCCCTGTGTAAGAATTTCCACAAGAATTTTACAGGGCATCTTCTCAGATTCATGGCAGGGATCAGAGCAGTGTAAGACGGGTCGAGGACAACTGGGCCTGGTGGATTACTCCAGTAGTGTTATGACAGCTACGGCTAATTGTTCATAAAATGGCTCTGTGAGCAAGAAGGCTACTTGTCATGAGGACTTCCATTCCGTCAATGAGCTGCCTAACTCTTCACTATCTTTATTGTGTAATCCTATGCATCTCTCCACACCCCCGTTCTCCCATCCTTTCCTTTTCCCCTGAGCACACTACACACTCCGATTCTTTCACAGGCACTCAGAGGGAATGAGGGAGGCTTTGGTTCATCTGGTGTTGTTGCCGCGGCATGTTGCAATCACTCCCCTCGTACGCATATCTGACCCAGCAGGAAGGAACTGGGGGCAAACTGCCCATTTTATACCTCCACTGAGGAGAGAAGGAGAGAGAGCTGATCTTGATCCTGCAAGCAGATGTCTGTGGATCCTTCCATGGCCGAGAGCAGAGGAGTATGGGTAATTAACTGTGTTAGCAACCCACACTAGCCTTAGCCCGAGAGGGTCATAGGGTTCTCATAGGGACGCTGGCCTGTCATTGACTTTGGCAGGAAATGTTATCTTTCTCGGAACAACTTCACTCACTAAAATCTCTTTTCAACTATTGTGAATAATGTGGCCCTTGTAATGGACTTTTCCCACACCAAATAAATTATGACTGTAGAACACCCTTTGAGGCGAAATTCTTTCAAGACAAATGTCTACTTTGCCTGCAGTATGATTTTTTTAAACTATACTCTTGATCGTATTTTACAGTTTGGGCAGGCAGAGTAGATTTAGAGATATGTTCTTCCGAAGTAACCTGATTTTGTTTTGTCAACAGTTTAGCTTCCAATACATTAATGAACTTCTCTTTGATGGAACTTAGATAACCTGATTGAATACAGACAAAAGCAGCATGGCAAATGTAACTTTTCTTCCATCAAATGTTTCTATTTTCTCCAGCCTACATCAACCTTGTAACAGAGGTTCAATGCATTTCTGCTGTACTGCATCAATGCAAAGAGTAGCAAAACACGTGTTGTGCATAATGCCACAATAGTTACAACCCATTGCCAAACCCTGCTGCGCCCAAATGTCCTGAACCACACAGCGCAGGATTCTAGCTGCTCATGTCATGGTTTGAAACTCCAATTGTCCACCCAGGACAAAGTCAACTTTCACCCCACTATCACCCCACCTCACATACAGTATATCATTTCTGCCTGCGTACCCAGCCCCAGATACAGGGAAGTTGGACAACTCTACAGCACTTATAAGGCTTTGGATCAGTATCCACGAACAAACAACATGATCCAAATACCAGACTGAAAAATAAAATAGGGTCTGGTGGTCGGCATTACCTCAAGCTCTGGAATGGACATAATACAAACTGCTATCACTCCCCATTTCCAACATAACTGTTACAAGCATGTAATTCATTTCAATGTCAGATGTTTTTTCTACCCTTCCTGTGTAATGACATTCACTGTGCCTTGTGAAGAGAGCTTTCTGGTCCCATAAATAAGACGGAGGTAGGGTTAGCCTGCCTGTTTCATCCATCATGGCCGGCAGTCTGGCTGAGCTGTGTTTGTGGAGCAAGATGGAGCATTGGGGGCCGCATTCATCCACGTTCCTAGAAGCAGCCATTCCCTGTGGGAACGTCCCTCGACCATTAAACACCTAACGGCAGGCTAGTTTGATTGGTCCAGCTGAGAGAGAGAGACTGAGAGAGAGAGAGAGAGGACGAGTGAAAGAGGACCACAAGTCTCCACAGGTCTTCTACTGGTACGTGGTGAAGAGTCAACAGGTTTTTCATTTAAGCTTCTCAGGCACATCAGTCCTCATACTTCAATGACATCTTAAGTGTTATTGTAAAATCAACCAATGTTAAAAGGCATACTGATATTTTAACTTAAATTGTATTATTTCACCTTTATTTAACCAGGTAGGCCAGTTAATTATGAATGCAGGGGTGCTTGCCAGAGGTTCACACACATTTCACCAGTCCAAAAAGTTGACAACACGTGTGTACTATTATTCTGCATTTAGTCCTGTGATGTTTCACGGGCTCAGAAGAAAGTTATTTGTTTCTGGCCATTTTGAGCCTGTAATCGAACCCACAAATGCTGATGCTCCAGATACTCAACTAATCTAAAGAAGGCCAGTTGTATTACTTCTTTAATCAGAACAACAGTTTTCAGCTGTGCAAACATAATTGCAAAAGGGTTTTCTAATGATCAATTAGCCTTTACAATTATTAACTTGGATTAGCTAACAAAACGTGCCATTGGAACACAGGAGTGATGGTTACTGATAATGGGCCTCTGTACACATATGTAGATATTCCATGAAAAACCTGCAGTTTCCAGCTGCAATAGTCATGTACAACATTAACAATGTCTACACTGTATTTCTGATCAATTTGATGTTATTTTGTTTTAATGGACAACAAAAATGGGCTTTGCTTTCAAAATCAAGGACATTTCTACGCGACTTCAAAGAAACTTCCTCAGGCTTACATATTATTGTACAGCTTCTTGAAGGTAATCCTGAGATCATCTCAAACCCCTCAGAGTCCTCGGAAAACCATGCCAATGGCGATCCCTCGATAAACACGGATGAACATTGAATGTCAGTAAGTCAGTATAAACCTGGAACCCTATATGCCCTATATGCCCTTATATGCCCAGTATAAACCTGGAGCCTTATATCCCTGGAAATGAGGCATAAATAGTTGTTTTATGGGGGAGTGCAGCGCAGGTGTTGAAATTCACAGGGCATGTTGCCGATTCCAAAGCTTTAATGCTACGAATCTGGCTAATAAACCACACTCATGAAGAGAGGGCTTAGCCCTGACTTTATTACAATTTAATGAGAAAAAACTATAGACATTCTTGGAAACACAACTAGTAACACTGTTGTTCCTCACAAACAAATAGTCAGGGGGGAAAAAAAGAAGAAGAAAATGATCTTTCCAAGATACTTAGTACCCTAATATCTCAACAATGGCCACCCAGATCAGCCCCTTCCCAGGCAGGAGAACGGTCCTGCTGGATCCGTTTGATCTCATCTCGCCCCCCACTAATTAAAGAAGAACGCTGTGAAGTCGGAGTCTCCATGGTTCTAAGACATTAATCCCAGCTAGGGCTGAGTTGATCTCTTCAGGGAGGCATTGAGTTTTGTTCAGTAATGACTGAAGAGGCGACCGCTCCCAACACACTCTGCATTCCAGGGATTCCTGCTGACCATACAACTGGGCGAGCACAGATGCTTGACCAAGCAATAGTAGCCAAATGCTGTGTCCATTGTGTCATTGGATTTCATAATCCAAAAAGTTAACCATATTGTATCCAACGTCCAGCATCCCTTTAATGATATTGAGTTCTATTACGAAAGGAGGCACAATGCTGAAGTTGATTGAAAAGGACAGGTGACTGCCAGCCTGGATGTAAGTGCTAATGAAACCTGAGGCAATGTTTTTCTTCTTCGTAATATTTGAGGTGCACTTGATTTAACTTGCCTGGAGGTGCACTTGATTTAACTTGCCTGGAGTGCAGAGTTTTCACTTTAGAGACCATTGGTTCTATTGTGTCTGTGAGATGCGTATAAGTATTAATCCCAGATATGCTGCTAACCAGTTAATACTGGTTCATTAAAGCTAGCCTGGCTGTTTTTAAAGGAGGAGTTGAGTTTGAAGATGCGAGAGTGACCTGGGCCTGCTCGGGGACACGGAGGTACTGTAGGTTGTCTGTGAGATGGACAGCCTCATTACCTGGCTATGTTCTGTGATCTGTCATCCGGTGCGACACTAAGGACACGGCCCTGGTCCCTGTGACAGCATCCATAAGTCTTGAGCCAGACCCTGTGGCTTCTGGACTTCATGCAGGTAACCCATTGCTGCCTATACCAACCGTTCATGGATCTCTTTCATCAACCTCCACTCTCAACCCAGCCTGTGTGTTGTTTAATAAGACATTTCACAGACATAGAGAACTTGGTGGGTGACGCCATGCTCTGTCGTTAGTGTGAGTACTGAAAGATGGTTGGCTGGATGTATCAGGTGTCACAATATTACAAATCAGACAGAGGGTGTAGACAGGAAATACGGAATTCATTCCACCAACGCGTCATCCCTGCTTCAAAAAGATTAAGGACGCTGCAGTAAGATTGACCTGTCATCTGACAGGTCTTAAATCTAGGCCTAGCTAGCCTACTCCTGAAACCACAGTGGAGATTTCTCTTTCTGACTGGTTGTAACCTATTGATCCTTTCTGGGGGAACATCTATGCCGGGACATTATGTTAATATCATTGTTCTAGAATAAGCCTTGTCCAAGTTATGAATTCCCAAATTTCACCCAGTGTTCTTAAGAAGAGCTATTCTTTTTCAAAAGAGGAGGACCCGGTTAGACTTACATAACTCGCACTCAAAACAAGCTGCGTATTTCATGACATTCCAACATGCCACACACAATTATTTTATGAACATTCTGGTTTTGTGCATGGACCTGCAGGCCAAATGCCCTCGGTTGTAAAATAAATGATGTCTAAACTTAATCTGTGTGGAGACTAACTGTCCCCTGTCAAAAAAAGTGAATCAGTAAAAAGACTGCTGCTAAATGCTGCTTTTGATTGTTGTGTTGTCAAAACATAGTGATTTGGACAGTTGTGTTACAACAGAGCAAAAAGAGGTCCAGGATGGCTTCGGGTGGGTGCATTTCACTTGAGCGATGCAACCAATGTTAAATGAATGGAAATGCATTCCTTCTATTCCCCTCCGGGAAGCATTTCTTGATACGCTGATAATATTACAAATCTTGTAGTGGCAAACATGAACAAGTCCTAGCTCTGGGTAGTTCTAACGGTATGGCTCATTTCGAGAGTGTGCCTTATGGGCACTGCCACCTGAGTGGTGTTGGCCCAACAAGAACTCCATCCTACTTGTTGCCATACCAACAACTCTTTTTTAAATCCTTGGTCATAGGGTTCAATTGTTCAGTCTTAGTATTTTCCTCGTTGAGTTTCCGAGATGGCTAGCGCTTGTGTTCTCTTTTTTCAAACCCTCCAATAAAACATGCCCAGAAAGTATGCAAGAGGGACCCAGAACTGGATACAGCCTGAGGAAATATCTTTGATAACCACACTTGCTTGCTTTCCTAAAGAAATGTGGTCTCACAGCTTGAACTGCTAATTTGCTACAGGTATACATTAACATTTTTAAGATGGTATTGAATAGATACAGCGCAAATGATAAATATCGACGATCAACCATAGCATTTTTAGAAATAATACACGATTGACTTCAGTTTTGTCAAATTCAAAGAGTGAGTGGGAGAAAACTCAAAGGACAGAGGAATTCACTGATGTGTGAGCCATTAAAAACAGCTTCCTTTTCGAGAGAATCAACAGAGCACTGTCCAAATGGGCAGGAGCCATGAAATAGTAGAGCACTGCAGGGAGAAGAGGACAACCTCACAAGCTAATCTCTTCTCTTTGAGTGCGTACATATCTATAGTATGTATGCAGAATTTGTTGTCGCATGCTGTTTCTGAAGATAAGTCATCTTTCTGCCAAGAGTGAAGCCAGGGTTTGTATGGGCTGTTTGCTGATGGTGAATGGAAGCACTGTAATTGAAAGGTGCTGCGATATCCATTACGAAGGAAGGCAGCTCAGACAAATAGTTATGGGTGTCTCCAAGGTGCTGATTGAGCAGACAGATGGTACATCAAATATGATCAAAAGACATCAGCAGGTTCGACCCCTCTATCTATTCTTAATCTGCAGCCAAGGAGATTTTATTTTCCTTTAAAGACAAGAAAAAAAGTCCAAGGGAATGATTCCACTAAAACCTTGGCTGGCAGGCAGACTCACTCTTGGAGTGGTTCAACAAAAGCCTTGGCTGGCAGGCAGACTCACTCTTGGAGTGGTTCAACTAAAGCCTTGGCTGGCAGGCAGGCTCACTCTTGGAGTGGTTCAACAAAAGCCTTGGCTGGCAGGCAGACTCACTCTTGGAGTGGTTCAACTAAAGCCTTGGCTGGCAGGCAGACTCGCTCTTGGAGTGTTTCAACTAAAGCCTTGGCTGGCAGGCAGACTCGCTCTTGGAGTGGTTCAACTAAAGCCTTGGCTGGCAGGCAGGCTCGCTCTTGGAGTGGTTCAACTAAAGCCTTAGCTGGAAGGCAAACTCGCTCTTGGAGTGGCTCAACTAAAGCCTTGGCTGGCATGCAGGCTCACTCTTGGAGTGGTTCAACTAAAGCCTTGGCTGGCAGGCAGGCTCACTCTTGGAGTGGTTCAACTAAAGCCATGGCTGGCAGGCAGGCTCGCTCTTGGAGTGGTTCAACTAAAGCCTTAGCTGGCAGGCAAACTCGCTCTTGGAGTGGTTCAACTAAAGCCTTGGCTGGCAGGCAGGCTCACTCTTGGAGTGGTTCAACTAAAGTCTTGGCTGGCAGGCAGACTCACTCTTGGAGTGGTTCAACTAAAGCCTTGGCTGGCAGGCAGACTCGCTCTTGGAGTGGTTCAACTAAAGCCTTGGCTGGCAGGCAGACTTGCTCTTGGAGTGGTTCAACTGAAGCCATTGGCTGGCAGGCAGGCTCACTCTTGGAGTGGTTCAACTAAAGCCTTGGCTGGCAGGCAGGCTCGCTCTTGGAGTGGTTCAACTAAAGCCATGGCCGGCAGGCAGGCTCGCTCTTGGAGTGGTTCAACTAAAGCCTTGGCTGGCAGGCAGACTCACTCTTGGAATGGTTCAACTAAAGCCTTGGCTGGCAGGCAGACTCGCTCTTGTAGTGGTTCAACTAAAGCCTTGGCTGGCAGGCAGGCTCGCTCTTGGAGTGGTTCAACTAAAGCTTTGGCTGGCATGCAGGCTCACTCTTGGAGTGGTTCAACTAAAGCCTTGGCTGGCAGGCAGGCTCACTCTTGGAGTGGTTCAACTAAAGCCTTGGCTGGCAGGCAGACTCGCTCTTGGAGTGGTTCAACTAAAGCCTTGGCTGGCAGGCAGGCTCGCTCTTGGAGTGGTTCAACTAAAGCCTTGGCTGGCAGGCAGGCTCACTCTTGGAGTGGTTCAACTAAAGCCTTGGCTGGCAGGCAGACTCGCTCTTGGAGTGGTTCAACTAAAGCCTTGGCTGGCAGGCAGGCTCGCTCTTGGAGTGGTTCAACTAAAACCTTGGCTGGCAGGCAGGCTCGCTCTTGGAGTGGTTCAACTAAAGCCTTGGCTGGCAGGCAGGCTCACTCTTGGAGTGTTTCAACTAAAACCTTGGCTGGCAGGCAGGCTCGCTCTTGGAGTGGTTCAACTAAAGCCTTGGCTGGCAGGCAGGCTCACTCTTGGAGTGGTTCAACTAAAGCCTTGGCTGGCAGGCAGACTCACTCTTGGAGTGGTTCAACTAAAGCCTTGGCTGGCAGGCAGACTCGCTCTTGGAGTGGTTCAACTAAAGCCTTGGCTGGCAGGCAGACTCACTCTTGGAGTGGTTCTGCATCTGTTACTATAATTTCCAACCAGATAATTCTGTTTTTCCGAAATCATTTTTTTAACCATGTGAAATCACTTAACCTTTTATAGTAGTTGGAAGGATTTATTGTCTTATTTTGAAAATTACTCTCATTTTAGAGACTCAATCTAGTCAATAAAACTAAGAACACAGACATGTTCAGACTGATGATTTCATATTGTACGGGTAAATTAATTAGCTTTTTATTTGGACATTACATTCACATTGAATAAGGTGGTTGGCCTGTGATTTCCACATCTCTCCTTTCCTGTGTTGTAACATTAGCTAATGGTGACGAGTGCCTCCAATTATCATTACAACTGGGATTCACTCAGCGCTCTCTCTCTCTCTCACACACACACGCACACACTCTCTCTCTATATATACTGTAGTTGAATGTGCTGACAACAAAATCACACAAAAATTATCAATGGAAATCAAATTTATCAACCCATGGAGGTCTGGATTTGGAGTCACACTCAAAATTAAAGTGGAAAACCACACTACAGGCTGATCCAACTTTGATGTAATGTCCTTAAAACAAGTCAAAATGAGGCTCAGTAGTGTGTGTGGCCTCCACGTGCCTGTATGACCTCCCTACAACGCCTGGGCATGCTCCTGATGAGGTGTCGGATGGTCTCCTGTGGGATCTCCTCCCGGACCTGGACTAAAGCATCCGCCAACTCCTGGACAGTCTGTGGTGCAACGTGGCGTTGGATGGAGCGAGACATGATGTCCCAGATGTGCTCAATTAGATTCAGGTCTGGGAAACGGGCGGGCCAGTCCATAGCATCAATGCCTTCCTCTTGCAGGAACTGCTGACACACTCCAGCCACATGAGGTCTAACATTGTCTTGCATTAGGAGGAACCCAGGGCCAACCACACCAACAGATGGTCTCATAGGGGGTCTGAGGATCTCATCTCGGTACCTAATGGCAGTCAAGCTACCTCTGGCGAGCAGACGGAGGGCTGTGCGGCCCCCCAAAGAAATGCCACCCCACACCATGACTGACCCACCGCCAAACCGGTCATGCTGGAGGATGTTGCAGGCAGCAGAACGTTCTCCACGGCGTCTCCAGACTGTCACGTCTGTCACATGTGCTCAGTGTGAACCTGCTTTCATCTGTGAAGAGCACAGGGCGCCAGTGGCGAATTTGCCAATCTTGGTGTTCTCTGGCAAATGCCAAACGTTCTGCACAGTGTTGGGCTGTAAGCACAACCCCCACCTGTGGACGTCGGGCCCTCATACCACCCTCATGGAGTCTGTTTCTGACCGTTTGAGCAGACACATGCACATTTGTGGCCTGCTGGAGGTCATTTTGCAGGGCTCTGGCAGTGCTCCTCCTGCTCCTCCTTGCACAAAGGCGGGGGTAGCGGTGCTGCTGCTGGGTTGTTGCCCTCCTACGGCCTCCTCCACGTCTCCTGATGTACTGGCCTGTCTCCTGGTAGCGCCTCCATGCTCTGGACACTACGCTGACAGACACAGCAAACCTTGCTACATCTCACATTGATGTGCCATCCTGGATGAGCTGCACTACCTGAGCCACTTGTGTGGGTTGTAGACTCTGTCTCATGCTACCACTAGAGTGAAAGCACCGCCTGCATTCAAAAGTGACCAAAACATCAGCCAGGAAGTATAGGAACTGAGAAGTGGTCTGTGGTCCCCACCTGCAGAACCACTCTTTAATTGGGGGTGTCTTGCTAAATGCCTATAATTTCCACCTGTTGCCTATTCCATTTGCACAACAGCATGTGAAATGTATTGTCAATCAGTGTTGAATCCTAAGTGGACAGTTTTATTTCACAGAAGTGTGATTGACTTGGAGTTGTTGTTTAAGTGTTCCCTTTATTTTTTTTGAGCAGTGTATATAATCCGGGGTCAGTGTTTCTCAAAAAATATTTCTACAGTACATATCGAAAGCACATTCCAAAACTTGTTCAGTCCCACCTCTGTGAAACTGCTGGGAGTTACGGACTGTGGTTGTAACCTCCGTCCACATGACTCCATGAATCCATGCACCTGCATCTGTACAGGGCATCTTGGGAAGAGTCCCTGTTAAAGCCATGCATGGGGTCTCACTGTCGCGCCTGATGTATGTTAAAGTGTCCTGGGGTCCTTTTCCTAGGTGTGGGTGTCTCTCCAGAGGCCCGATTAGAACAGGCTGCACTTACAGCTGTGTTTGCTTCTTGTCAAACAGGCCCTGTTTTATGGTCGTCATCATCGGGGGTGTGACATATGCGGAGTGTGTTTTACTGCCACTGGCTGTCTGTTAAGTCCAGAGATCACGACTCGTCCAACACTCACTAAATCATCAAGGAGTTTCACTCGCTGATGAATCACAGGAACACTACAGGCCAGATATGTGTTCGTGAGCGGGAAAGAAGGAGGAAGGAGTACTGTGTACTGTGTACTGTGTACCGTGTCCACCACATTCCCCTTCCATTTCAAGTTATGAAGAAACAAGAGTTCTATGACAGTGGTAGAGCATGTGTAATCAATCGGTGCCCACTGTTGTGTGAGGGAGCTGGCCTTTGGGGTGTCGTTTATTTACACGCTTGAGTATGACTCACTAATCACTCCAATCTGAACATTTTGGGTGATTCTCATGCCAATAGCTGCTAAGCTAAAGTCATGTGGGTGGGGATGGACAATTAGCTCGAGAGGTACTCAAAGAGCACGAAAGACAGCGTGTGGCTAGCTTTAACTGCGTGCGTGCACACATTTTTACATCGGTTTAATTTTCTAATGCTGACATCGGGGATCCATTTTGAAATTAATGTACCAATCAGCATTCGTTTTGTCATTTGTTTGAATCTTTTTGTTTATTTTGTGCACCAAACATAATTAAAGAACCACTGTTCCTGTGATGGAGGTTGAATGTGATGTCATAATGTACTGTTTTTTTGATGAAATGGATCTCATTAAAGACAAAGAGGTTGCGGTACGAGTTATCTAATACTGTGAACTATCAGTGGACTACTCTTCACCCCAAACAAGATACTGAATTTCTCTTAATTCTCTCAGACATAAGTCCACTGCGTGCCAATGAGTGACTGCATACGTACCAGTGTTCCAATTTTGTGGGGAATTTATTTAGAGGTAACCCTATATTTTTCAGAGCCATACTTGTGGGATTTGCAGAGGGAGGGGAGAGGATGATGGGTAATGGTAACTGACAGGGTTTCCATCTTATTTCACACCCAACATGGTCTACTCTCATTTTTGATGTACTGGAAAATAATGACGCTTTGAATATTGTGTGGCAAATGCAGCAAAATCTTGGTCTGCAGTAGTTAAGACAGTTATTTTTTCTCAAGAATATTTCATTTTAATTATGAGGGGGAAAAATTAAGAGTTTACTAATTTTTGACTGTTAACGTTATTTTATGCTATTATACCTGTCTGCGGCCAACGTTAAATTACAAAACAATGTTGTGCTGAAGCTTGACTTTGATGCCCATTGGTTTTAATTCAGACTTGTTGGTTGAATGTTGTGAAATGTATGACTTTGTGTCACGCTGAGCTTTAAACTTGTCCGAAGTCTATATGACAAGGAGCTCTGTCTCCATGGGGTTTTCTATGGCACTGTCCTCCACTGGCAACCGTCCACCTGCTCTGGTGGTCTTCCCCTACTGCACACAAACACTTCAGTGATCCAAGGTTCCAGAAACTCTGTGGCAGGGCCGTTCAAAGTGGCCAAACGTTTCGGAAAGGACCAAGGAGGGAACAAGTCAAGGCTGTCAGGATTTTTACATTAAAACGGCTCACAGAGGATACGCTGGCAACCCTCAGTGCAAGTCTGAGTCAACGTGTCATATAAAAAGGCAACAAGGTTTTCATCTCCTCCACTCGAGAAAGTCCAGCTCCCACTTGGGTTCCCAAATAAAACACTGTGCTTTCTTACAGCGCAGATACAGAGGGTTGAATAATTCATCGTGTCCTCATGCAGAGCTTCTATAAAAAAAGAATCCCATAACTTCATCAGACTCTACTCAGAGCTTGACACAAGTCACCTGGGAAAGTCAGCTGTACCCTAAAAGTGAATTACTCAAAACCTCACAACGTTATTTACAAGTTCCTCTGGTTCTTCATTTGTATAACATTCAATGTTCTGCAAGTCAGATTTATTTGAGTTTTTTCTTTACTGTAAAGTGGAGAGAGAGAAGTATATCAAAAGTGGAAGCTAGGAGCAAGGAGACATAGGCCTCTGTTATGTAATTTGTAGATCAATGGTCGCAAAGATCCTAATTAGAACAATGAGGACGATACAGCAGGTATATTGCCGAAGACAGACCTTTCCTTATCAAATGTGGCTGTTTGTAGAAGGGCACAACTTTCAATGGGGACGGGGGGGTGAGGGGGACATGTGCGTACGCCTCTGAGAGGTCGGGTAGGGTGTTTGGAATGTTTATCAGACTGGGTAAAAAAAAATATATATATTTTTATGTCCCCCTCCACTTCTAAAACCAATGTTCGCCCGCTGGTGTTTAAAATACTGTATTGTTTTTTTGTTTAAAAAAAATCAAACTGTGCACTATTTTCCATATGATTTATTTCCCCGGATTGGCTATGTATGATCATATATGTAACCTGATTCAATGGAAATAAGAAAAACAACAATCCCGTGATACTATGTAAAGAGGGAGAGACGACAGAGAACCCAACACAGAGAGACTGGCCCCCGTCAGGAATAAAGAAATGGTCTGTGTGTTTCTGTTTCCTGAAATGAATGTGGCTTGGGTCTGCTTCCAAAAAGTGCTGCCCACTTGTTCTGGTTGATTTGTTTCTCTTGGCAGCGTCACGGTTTCTCACCCCTCTCTTTCATGTGCTTCCAAAGTCAAGTCGAACAAATTCATTAAACAGAGTTTGCTCCCCTGGGAGACAGAGGGTGACAGCTGACAGGGATGATTACACGTTAAAGGATGAGAGGGCTGCTGGGAGGGAAAAGAGGGGGATGATTGATAACTCATCCAACTTGACAACATCATTGTGTTTAAGTAAAATGTACAGTTAGTTCAAGGTTCGATTTCACTCAGGCTGGAGGGAAAGAAATGAAACAATGACAACTTGACACTTCCTGGCTTTAAGCCAGAACTTCCCCTTTGGCGCTGTTCTCCCCCAAAGAGGATATTAACAGGGACCCTACTTGGATACCTTCCCCTGACGACCACTCCGGTATAATGTTACACTGACTACGTTCCAGCCCGGCTCTATGTTCCATACCCTGTTTATTGGAGTTATACTGTATGGTTGGGATGATATGAACCCCTTAAAGTTAGGAGGAAATCATATGCTTTGAATTAAACCTTCAGCTATAGCCGGTGATACCACTGATGGCATAGACTTAGATTTCTGAGTTTACACCTCACAAGTCTCACTAACCAGAGAGCAAAACAAATAACATCCTACCAGGCCATTTTAATTGATATGATAATTACTGTGAAACAAAAATATAAGGGGGGGGTTAAAGTGGTGTGAAAAGGGCTTTTACAAGCATGTAAACAGTAATGTGACAGCCTATTAACGTTTGGGAGACAGCTGCGTTTGTCTTAATTAATGATCCATATCAACAGCCTTCACCCAGGTCAGGAGAAAACCACAGCACACTATCACTGAACTTTGATCCACAAAGAAGCTCCAAGCCCCAAGGCAGGTACTGTAAGAACAATTTTGCGAATTGAAGTGGTTAAATATGATATCTACCATCCCATTACCACTCACACAGTTGAATAACATACAGCATAGTACACTTGTAGATCACAGACAGCCCTTTTAGTTCCCTTTTGAGATCCATGTAGAACCCTTTCCACAGATGGTTCTACATGGAACCCAAAATAGTTCTACCTAGAACCAAAAAGGGTTCTCCTAAGGGGACAGCCGAAGAACCCTTTTTTTCTAAGAGTGCAGCCATTATTATGAGCCGTCCTCCCCTCACCAGCCTCCTGTGCTGTATATATTCTTCAAGTGGTGAAACTTAAACAACTAACAATGAAAGCGATCCGTTTAAACTATGATAATAATTAGCTGATGTAAACCATATTTATCTTCAAAACAGTCATTTGTGGGTAGAAAGACGAATAAAGAAATGGACAAAGACCGTTTGAATTTATTCTGTTTATCTAAGTTAGAAAGGATGGTTGGAGGTTTCAATAACACACTGACAGATATCCACAGACACACGCCCTGGATACATGATGTCCATGTGTTCACGTGTCCCAGGCCTCTGGGCAGATGCAATCTACCCTCCCTTTGTTCTAGCCGCAACCTGATTAGGAACATATACTGTAATTTCCTAATTAGACTTTCCTAACCACTTTCATCTGCTGGATGGTGGCTGAGCAGGTACTGCCTTAATATAATAACAATGAACCTGGATCTGGGTCCAGCTGTGCTGACACATGTTGAAAGGGGATGTTGCACTTGGGTCAACCTTTTCCATATGCCAATGGAAGAATTGAGATAGACTACACGGCAGGATCCCTCTGCGCTCATTGGCACAGAGCCGGCAAGCAGGTCGATGGCACAGTCCCATGGATGACTCCACCCCAACTTACGGAGAAGTTGGCGAACCCCAAAAACCATTATAACCACTTTATGTTGGTTGGGACTGGCCATGACCTTCTTAACGTCCATCATAACTCCATGCAGGCCGATCTGGTAACCCAGAAAGGAGACAACTTCCTGATGGAATTGGCACTTCTCGCGTTTCACATATAGGTGGTTGGCCGGAGCATTGGCTAATCCGTAAGGCATCACCAAGTATTCGTAGTGACCAGACACCGTGCTGAAAGCTGTCTTCAATTCATCCCCTTCCCGGGTGCATATCAGATTGTAGACACTCTACAGGTCCAATTTGGTAAAGAACCGGGCCCCATGGAGCTGTTCGATTGCTTCCAGCACCAAGGTAACAGGGTAACACTATTTAGTGGTGATGGCATCCAGACCTCTGTAATTAATGCACAGGCGTAACACTCCATCTTTCTTTGCCACAAAGAAGAAGACGCAGGGGAGGTGGACGTGCAGATGAAACCTTGTTGGAGTGCCTCATGGATGTACTCCTCCATAGCCTTGGTTTCAGCCACCGACAGAGCATAGATGCAGCTGCTCGGGGGCGCAGAGCCTGCAAGCAGGTCGATGGGACAGTCCCAGGTGTGATGAGGAGGTACACAGGTGGCGCGGGTTTTGGAAAAAAACTCCCCCAGGTCTTGGTATACCTCTGGGATGTTGGACTGAAGGGCAACCACAGGACTCTCAACCGACGTTGAACCACAGGGGAATGGAAAGCAGGTCCTCTGGCATTCAGGTGCCCAGTCTGTGATTGTCATCCTCGACCATGAGATAGTGGGGTCATGACGTTGGAGCCATGGGAGGCCGAGGATGATCTTGTGTACGGGTGCACCGATGATGAAGAAGGGAAGGCTTTCTTCATGTATGGACTCCACGGTGAGGGTGAGTGGTGTTCTGATGTGTGTGATAGTCCCAGATCCCAGTGGTCGATTATCTAGCGATTGAACCGGAAATGGAGAGGAGAGCGAGTATGAAGTGATGTTCAGAGAGGAGGCAAGAACCTGGTCAATAAAATTCCCCGTGGCACCGGAATCCACTAGAGCTGGAGTAACAGTAGATGAGGGACAGCCTGCTAGTTAAATCGACACAACACAGGGTTTGGCAGAAAGTGATGATGATGGAATACTCACGCCTACCCCAAGAGACGGATGATCAAGGGACTCTGCTCTCGTGGACCCCGGGTTGGAACGTACCGGACACCACTGTAGCTGGTGCCCCTCCTGACCACAATAGGGACAGATCCCCAGCTGCCTCCGATGGCGTCGCTAAGCCGCAGGGAGGAGTGTGGCCCCTACCCCCATGGGTTCAGGCTCCGATACTGAATGGTCAACGAAGGAGGGTTAGAGGCGATGGGGATGCAGACGCTCCCGAAGTAGGTTATCCAGACAGATGGCCATCACAATGAGTGCGTCCAAGGAAAGGGTGTCGTCTCTGCATGCCAATTCTGTCTGGACCTTTTCTCACAGTCCTCTTCTGAATAGGGAGCAGATCTCCGGCTCATTCTGGATGCTGCCACTGTCCGGAAGGTGAGCTTGTACTCCGCAGCGTCCTGGCCATCCTGCTGTAGTTGGAGTAGGTGCTCACCCCCCTCTCTGCCCTCCAGTGGATGATCGAAGACTCCTTTGAACAGAGCCATGAACCCATCATAGGAAGCCAGCTCCTTCTCTCCTTTCTTCCAGATGGCCATAGCCCACCCCAACGCCCATCTGATTAGCAGAGAAATAACCGTGGAAACCTTGGACCTCTTGGTGGTGGGGGCTGAAATCTGATGAGCAAAATAGAGGGAGCACTGGGGATAGGAAGCCACGGCATTTGGATGGAGTCACATCATATTTGTCCGGGATGGACAAATGAGCGTCGCTGACCTGGGCGAACTGCTGGATGGGCTGGGTTGCTGGCTCAGCTTGTGGTAGAGAATCCACCGCTAGTTGGAGTTAACACTCCTCAGGTAATGTTGAGATGTTGAAGAACAAGGAGGACCTCATCTATAGCCGTCTCCAGTTGCGCCAGCTGGTGGTGGTGTTGGCAATGTCCCTGTTCGCCGACCATTTGGGAGATGTCCTGATTCCCTGGTGCTTTCAGTTGTTGTGGCAGTATTCTGTAACGATGATGCTGGGAGTCAGGAAGCAGGTGGTAAGTTTAATAATTATAAAGAACATACAAAAATAAGAGAAGTGTCTGGAGATGAACACAGAAACAGTATTGCCTGAATAGTGATGCTAGGGAGTGCTAGATAAAGGAGGAGTAATCAGGGTAGTGATGGAGTCCAGGTGTGTCATGATGGGGGGCAGGTGTGCGTAATGAATGTTGCCAGGTGTTTGTAATGATGGGTTGCCAGGACCGGTGGTTAGTAGACCAGCGACGTTGAGCGCCGGAGTGGGGGAGTGGTGGTAGACGTGACACCTACGAAAAAGTGCCCTCGCAGCTCAGTGGATAATTTCTTTATTTCATGAGAAATTTTTTTTTTTAAATAAAAATGTTAAACATAACAAATTGCACATGAACCTAGGTAATTTCATAAGGTCTCTCAGACAATTCCCCCTCCCCGCCCTCTGGATCTGTCATGTCTGTCTCTAACTGTTAGAAACAAAGTATTGAGCAATTTGACTGCTTGCTAGTCAGAAGCAGATGTCAGCAGCGGAACAAACTCATTTTAAGTAAAAATGTATTTGTTTTGACAGCATTGCAAACTAGCTGGCATATAATAATTTGCTTTGATCAGCTGAGCAAATCTCTCGTCGTCTTTAGGCCCACGAGTCACTGGCACAAGCTGGCTTACAATGTGTGATGAGTGAATGTGTTGTTGCACAAAGGTCTGTGCACGGCCCTGGATGGCAGGTTTGATAAATCGATGCAAGTCAGCCATAGAGTTATAAACCCAAACATAAATTACAAATCCAAAGTAGCCTAAAGTGAAATCTGTAACCACGGCAAAAGGTTCAGATAGTCATTCTAAAAGTAGACTCACCACATAGATATAAGCATACATGATTAAGTCATCATTTGCTTCTGGGCCCAAATCTCTGAAGTCATTTTGTGTATTTATTGAGATAGTGGGCCCCCTTACGTTCCATAATGTGTGTGTGTGTGTGTGTGTGTTCAAGTGCGTGTGTGTGCATGCGTGAATCGCTGGGGTATACTAGGGGAATGCAGCCTGTATGGATTACACTTCCTGGGCCAGGATAAGGAGGGGTGGGCAGCAGTATGTCAGTATGTGGCAAGAAACTATTGTCCCGGCTACCCCCCTGTCTGCTCCACAGGAGGTGGGTGGGTGAGTCATACTGGCCTTATCTCAGAGCTCCATCTCTGGGTTCAGTTCCTCTGACCTGTCCCGGGGCACTCAGGACCTGGGAACCGCTGGGGTCAAGGCCGAACCAGTAAATCCTCCCTATCTTCTATCCATCATCACCCGACCCCCCCCTTCTCCCTTCCTTTTTTCACACACTCATACACTCCCTCTCTAAATATGGGCGTGTTGAGTCTATTGGCATTCAGGTATATTCAACCCTCCTCATAAATCAAGAGTGAGTAAGTTTAGGGCAGGGGAAAGTATTCTTAGAAACACTGGTTTTATCTGATAGGAGGGAGTGTAACTGCAATTCTTTATTGACTTATTTTCCAAGCAAAATTACCAGTGCCAGCACAAACCGAGTCTTGCTGAAGGCCCATAAGGCCCATAGGTCACTTCCTGTTTGGGCTTTAGTCGGCTGCTGACAGACAATGAAGATCTGTTCTGTTACTTGTGCTCGCTCTGTATTTTCAGAGGGTTGTTTTCAAAAATACCCCTCCCCCTCCCCCTACACCCTGGTTTCCTGAAGTTACTCTTTGGGTCGAGCCTGTCCACCGTGTATTTAATAAAGTGGAGAAAGAGAGAGTAAATAGACTTTGGGGTTCTCTCTTTAATGGCTTATCAATATCAGGAAGAGGGGGGAACAATGGCGTCCATCAATCTCCCAGCATTCCGTTGTGAGGGCCTGTCGGTCAAGAGAGCGGTGGGGCTCTTGATGAGTGATGGATGGATGGAGGGAGGGAGACTGATTGACTAGCGCCACTGCCACTTCTCCCCCAAATTCCTCACCCACCGCTCCAAATTGGTATAGTAACAACCAGTGAAGCAGCTCGCAGACACACACACACACACACACACACACACACACACACACACACACACACACACACACACACACACACACACACACACACACACACACACACACACACACACACACACACACACGCACACACACACATTTACCTATAGAGTTTGGTACAATGTAAATATTTAGTGCTGCTGTCACCCTGACCGTTGGTGTTTGTGTGTAGTTACAGGGTTTATGTGTGTGGGGATTAGTCCAGTCTGACAGTAGGGCTTTTAGCAGAACTCTGAAGGTGCCCTCGGTCAATCAATCCAAGCTGTGTTTTCAGGCCGGACTCTCCCTCCTCCATCCCTCCCCCTCTCTCTCATGCCAGTGTAAACTATGTCCCCCTAACTCACAACCTGAGCCCTGTGAAGAAACCAAAATACTTCATGTTTAATGTTCAAATAATTGTAACGCAACCCCATGCTCTGGTTGGACTTGATGTTCAATCACAGTTGTTTTGTAGATTCATGGGATTAAATGTTCTAAATGACGACCAGGGTGTGTTGTCAACGTGAATTACATGTCATGACTCAGATTTAGCTCTCCCCTTGGTTCCAGAGGGCCAGTAAGCTGGCCTGAGACTGGGCCTTCCTAGAAATGCTGTTGAACCATCACAATTCTCAAAGTGTTTGCATTCAAAGCATTACTGATCAACCCCTATCAATTACCATCCTTGGCAGTCGTCTGAGACGGAACTGAATAATTTAAGGGTGGTGCCCAAGTTGAGATGCTTGGCACGGCTTTGTGGGCTTTTGTAGACTTCAAGACACAGAGGGGCTGGGGGGACAATGCTTTGAACCTTATTTCATCTCAGCTTATTAATAACATTTATTTGAATACCGCCCCACATAAATTGCAATAGATAGTGTGCCCCGACAAATTGCAACTTTTCTACATCTTATAATGGTTATAGGACTAAAGAGCACTGTTAATATTGGAAACGGCAGTCACTATGTATCTTTACAGGCCTCCCTGGATCAAGAAACATGGCATCCCACTGCATAACATTACTGTTCAAGTCTGGAAGTCGCCACTGGGGTTTCTCATGCTTTGTGTTCATTTGTGTAAGCAGAGGTGGCTACGGAAGGCCAGCTTTTACAGACAGCTGATGTCAGAGTACGCAACGCTGGAAATGAATAATGTGTCTTTACACCCTCACCGGATCACCGCTTAAGAACCTAACAACTTCACTAACAGCTCCTCTGGTCCCTGTGAAAACGCACTCCCAGACAGCTTTTGTTAATTAGTATGAAATGCCTGGTGCCGACCGGGTGGCTAAATGAGAGAGAGAGAGGCACTAAGGCTCGGACGGCTTGGGCAGAAGCACACTGAAGTTCAACGGGCCGCCGACTGCTGTGTTTAAGACGTGGTGACCTGAGACTTGAATGGTTATGACTCTTAACATCTTTGTCATGCCTTTCCACTGTGTGTCCCAATGTTATCCGTTCCCAAACAACACCTAGGATGTCTCCTTCCCACTCATTGTGTTTGGAGTGTTTCTCTACGTTACTATGTCTTTATGATGCCTGTACAACATCTCAGGCTCTCCAGATACCTGAAGCACATGTTCCTCTCCTCTCTGTTTAAAGCTGTGTTTATTTGTCACTGGGGGAGAGTCAGAGATAACAAACAGTCTTCTGTCCCTGCCCTGGATTGTGTCTCCTCTCCTTCACTCTGTGACTTCCTCCCCCACAACGTGTGATTGCTCTTGTGACTGTCAATGCAGAGTGTATTTGGAGAGCAGAGCACGTCCTATCCAGTAACCTGGCTGGGAGCTTTATCTCACAGGGCCCTCCTGCTCCCCATTGCCATGGATCACTGGCTGCCACTAAGGTGACAACAACACTGACCTGCATTTGGAGCACTTTGTAGAGCAGATAGCATGTGTGTTCATCAGTGGAGGCTGGTGAGGGGAGGACGGCTCATAATAATGGCCAGAACGGAGCAAATGGAATGGCATCAAACACATGGAAACCATGTGTTTGATGTATTTGATAGCAATCCACCAATTCCGCTCTAGCCATTACCACGAGCCCGTCCTCCCCAATTAAGGTGGCACCAACCTCCTGTGGTGTACATGCACTCTGTCAGACACTGAAATGTACTGGGAGCATTGCACAGCCCAATGAGCATGCGACTGAAATCAAACAAACCAACAGGTGTGCAAAGTGTTGCCTTGACCTTGTTCTTTTGGTGCGTGTGTGTGTGTCTGTGTGTGTATCTGTGTGTGTCTGCATGCGTCTGTGTGCGTCTGTGTGCGTCTATGTTTGTCTGTGTGTGTGTGTCTGTCTGTCTGTCTGTCTGAGTCTGTCTGTCTGTCTGTCTGTCTGTCTGTCTGTCTGTCTGTCTCTGTTTGAGGGGGGGGGGGACCTTGAGCAACAGAGTGAGTCTTTTCAGAGATAACTAGCCGTCAACATCAGACAAAACAAAGCCCATGTGCTGGACACTGGAAGCCAACTTAGTCAATACAACTGATCCATTTTTCATGGAGGCAGTGTTTGCTTTGGGGAACCTCCAACTTCCTCTAATTGAAGGAACTGTAAGATGCTTTTCGGTTATTCCCTCAGTTCAATCCCTCAATTGATCCCTGGTGGAGCTTCCTCCTCGGCTCATTTGAGTTGTTGGATGGGAGCGTTACTGGGATGTATCCCAAATAGTGCACTACTATTGACCAGGGTCCATATGTCTCTGGTTAAAAGTAATGCACTATAAGAGGAATAAGGTGCCACTTAGGATGCAGCTTAGGACGCTTTCCCCTCTCCACCTTTAGAAGAAATATCTCCCTCCGCACGCTTGGCTTCACCTCTTGACAACTCCTGAGCGAACTTTCCCAGACTTTTCATTTTGCTAAATGCCAAGAATAACTTACTAATTTTCTATTGAAATGATCTCAAAGTGATCTTCAATTGGGTCCTGTGGTCATTTACGCAAGTAAATTAGGTAAATTATTCAGCAGTAATAGTTACACTCTATTACTGGAGTAGGAACAAATCGTCCCTAAATGATCTAAATGATTGATAATAATAATTTTAGAAGTATACTGCAATGGGATCCATTGGAACTCCCTCAACATAAAGCGCAAAGCATGTCTGATCTATGGAGAATAGATCTATTCTGTTACTTCTATCAATAGATTGCATGGCTGATCTATGGAGAATATATCTATTCTGTTACTTCTATCAATAGATTGCATGGCTGATCTATGGAGAATATATCTATTCTGTTACTTTCTATCAATAGATTGCATGGCTGATCTATGGAGAATAGATCTATTCTGTTACTTTCTTTCAATAAATTGTTTCTGTTTTCTCCAGAAAGGTCATCCAGGGTCACCTCAATAACATCTTAATTGATGTTTGTGCCTCCTGGAAGCTCAGAAATGTCAAGTCATTGTGCCCCTGTTAATAAAACAAGATTCAAGGATAGAGCCACTGCCCTCCTTCCATTGTATTTATTATATAAACAAACTACACGGCTCAAGTCAGCTTGCTCTGTTTTATAATACTACAGCGAATTAAGGAATTCACATTTTTTATGATTCAACAACATGGAGGCCTTCTGATATTACGGCCTCTCATCGGACTTTGATTGGCTTGTAAATATTTAGACTGCTGTGGCAAAGATGGAGTCATCTCCTGGCGCTTTCAGACACACACACACGCAATGCACACACACACACATAGACACACACACACCGCTGTGGGAACAGAATGTGACCAAAAAACATTCTCCCCAATTTTGGTCCCGGTAGGAGGAATGCCATTTGTTTAATTAAGTGTCCCTGAGTGGCCCCATGGGAAGAAGCATTTTTTGTTTCTCAGCCCCTAGCTGTCTCCCTCAGCCTGGCTGTCTACTCTACTGGCTGGTCTGGGGTCTGTGCAGTGGGGGCTGAGACGCTGCCTGCCAGGGGTAACCGGGAACCCACTGGTTCTCAGAGTAGCGGAATGCCATGCAGGTCTAACCCCCTCCCCAAAAAACCATCACAACCCCCTCTTACCCTCCTCACCAAGAGTCTCATCAGAGGGCTCTGTGGCTCTATAACCACTCTGGGCTACCCCTTTGCCCCTTTACCCACCAGTCATGGCAAGTGGGGACTCTGGAAATAGGTGAGGAGAGGTTAGAGGGTTTCTATACTGATCATATGTTCTGTCAATCACCCTCGTAGTAATGATGAACAAGCAGAGAATCATGCATATTTGTCTCTGCATGGTGACAACGTACTCTCTCAGGGTCAAATGTGACAGACTGGCCCTCAAAACTCTCCCGCACATCCAACCATACACTCACAAACAACAAACTCTATGCCTCGGATACCGTTGAGGCACCAGCCAAAAGCACATGGCAATGCAACAAGCTTAAGGTATGTGTACAGTGAACAGGATAATATGTATCCTGTTTGTGTGTGGCATAGAGCGGGACAAAAATAGAGACCGGGGAAAGCCTAGAGTCTGAGTTACCTTTACAGACAAAGGTACTCCTTTCCTTAGGGGAAGACATGAGATAATGAGGAAGAAGAGGGAGAAAGAGAGGGAGAGCGAGAGAAGTGAAAGGCTGCCTCCCTCCATATCCTATACAGACAGACACAGAGGACGGCCTATTCTAAAGAGCCTTTGACCTTCGGCGAGAAAAGCCATAGCTCCGATACAGTCGAGGAAGGGATGTGCTGCTGCATTAGCAGGCTGTTAACTATGGGAGATAAAACAGCCCAACAAACCAATTATTCGGCCTGTTTCAGGTAACAGGTAACAGGTTGTTTGTGGTGACTGAGATCCATGGAGACACAGTAGGCACAGGTGAGGAAAAAGAGAGATTAGATAGATAGATAGATAGATAGATAGATAGATAGATAGATAGATAGAAGCTAACCAGAAGCTAGCCAGAAGCTAACCGGAAGCTCGCCAGAAGCTAGCCAGAAGCTAGCCTGAAGCTAACAAGAAGCTAATCAGAAGCCAATCAGAAGCTAGCCAGAAGCTAGCCAGAAGCTAGTTAGCTTCTTTACTGGGTAAACGTTAGTATTCAGCTAACCACGGTTTGTGGTTATCAGCTATCCTTTAGCTCGAAAATCTATCGGCAGTTTTGTACGGCGCGGCTCAGACCGGAACATACCGGACCTATTTTTCTCTCCATGTCCCCGGATTTCAACTGCAAGCTCTGGACATTTATATCTGGATCTCGCAGCTAGCTAGCTGCTATCCATGTGACTATCGGCTTATGTTGATCCCGGAGCAAACATCAATTATTCCGGAGCTAGCCAGCTGAAGAGTTCCATCAGCCACTCCTGGGCTACAATCACCTATCCGGACCCGTTTTACTGCCAACGCGGAGCCCCACCGGGCCTTCACAACTGGACTACCGACTTTATCTGCCCGAGGGAGTTATCCAGCTGGCTACTCCGTTGCAACGTTACCTGAACGCCCATCTGCGGCCCGCTAATCGTTAGCTGTCTTATCGGCTGCTATCTGAATAGATCTATCGGACAATTTTTTTATTTTTTCTTGGGCCTCTATAACTATATCTATTTTTTTGCCGAATTGGATTGATCCCCTCTACCACACGGAACCCAGATAATCCAACCGACGGAAACGCACAAGGTGGCTAAAAACAATCTCCATCCTATGCTAGCTTGCTACCGATGGCCCGGCTAGCTGTCTGAATCGCCGTGACCCCAACCAACCTCACTACTCACTGGACCCTTTTGATCACTCAACTAAGCATGCCTCTCCTCAATGTCAATATGCCTTGTCCATTGCTGTTCTGGTAAGTGTTTATTGGCTTATTTCACTGTAGAGCCTCTAGTCCTGCGCACTATACCTTATCCAACCTATTAGTTCCACCACCTACACATGCGATGACATCTCCTGGTTTCAATCATGTTTCTAGAGACAATATCTCTCTCATCATCACTCAATACCTAGGTTTACCTCCACTGTATTCACATCCTACCATACCTTTGTCTGTACATTATACCTTGAAGCTATTTCGTCGCCCCCAGAAACCTCCTTTTACTCTCTGTTCCAGATGTTCTAGACGACCAATTCTCATTGCTTTTAGCTGTACCCTTATCCTACTCCTCCTCTTTTCCTCTGGTGATGTAGAGGTGAATCCAGGCCCTGCAGTGCCTAACTCCACTCCTATTCCCCAGGCGCTCTCTTTTGATGACTTCTGTAACCGTAATAGCCTTGGTTTCATGCATGTTAACATTAGAAGCCTCCTCCCTAAGTTTGTTTTATTCACTGCTTTAGCACACTCTGCCAACCCGGATGTTCTAGCTCTGTCTGAATCCTGGCTTAGGAATTCTGAAATGTTCATCCCTAACTACAACATTTTCAGCCAAGATAGAACTGCCAAAGGGGGCGGTGTTGCAATCTACTGCAAAGATAGCCTGCAGAGTTCTGTCCTACTATCCAGGTCGGTACCCAAACAATTTGAAGTTCTACTTTTAAAAATCCACCTCTCTAAAAACAAGTCTCTCACCGTTGCCTCCTGCTATAGACCACCCTCTGCCCCCAGCTATGCTCTGGACACCATATGTGAACTGATTGCCCCCCATCTATCTTCAGAGCTCGTGTTGCTAGGCAACCTACACTGGAACATGCTTAACACCCCAGCCATCCTACAATCTAAGCTTGATGCCTTCAATCTCACACAAATTATCAATGAACCTACCAGGTACCTCCCCAAAGCCGTAAACACGGGCACCCTCATAGATATCATCCTAACCAAATTTCCCTCTAAATAAACATCTGCTGTCTTCAACCAAGATCGCAGTGTTCACTGCCTCATTGCCTGCATCCGTAATGGGTCAGAGGTCAAACGACCTCCACTCATCATTGTCAAACGCTCCCTGAAACACTTCAGCGAGCAGGCCTTTCTAATCGACCTGGCCGGGGTATCCTGGAAGGATATTGATCTCATCCCGTCAGTAGAGGATGCCTGTTTTGTTTTTTTGAATGCCTTCCTAACCATCTTAAATAACCATGCCCCATTCAAGAAATTTAGAACCAGGAACAGATATAGTGTAACGGTTTTCTTTATGTGAAGGAGAGTCGGACCAAAATGCGGCGTGGCTATTGAGATTCATGTTTAATGAAACAAAGGAAACACGAATCAATACAAAAACAATAAACGTAACCTGAAAACCGAAACAGCCTAAACTGGTGCAAACTAACACAAAACAGGAACAATCACCCACAAAACCCAACACCAAACAGGCTACCTAAATATGGTTCCCAATCAGAGACAATGACTAACACCTGCCTCTGATTGAGAACCATATCAGGCCAAACATAGAACTAGACAAACTAGACATGTAACATAGAATGCCCACTCATATCACACCCTGACCAAACAAAACATAGAAACATACAAAGCAAACTATGGTCAGGGTGTGACATGTAGCCCTTGGTTCTCCCCAGACCTGACTGCCCTTAACCAACACAAAAACATCCTATGGCGTTCTGCATTTGCATCGAACAGCCCCGTGATATGCAACTTTTCAGGGAAGCTAGAAATCAATATACACAGGCAGTTAGAAAAGCCAAGGCTAGCTTTTTCAAGCAGAAACTCAAAAAAGTTCTGGGACACTGTAAAGTCCATGGAGAATAAGAACACCTCCTCCCAGCTGCCCACTGCACTGAAGATAGGAAACACTGTCACCACTGATAAATGTCATTTACAAAATAGCCTCCAACACTCTACTCAATAAATGGGATGCAGTCGATCACAGTGCCATCCGTTTTGTCACCAAAGCCCCATATACTACCCACCATTGCGACCTGTACTCTCTCGTTGGCTGGCCATCGCTTCATACTCGTCGCCAAACCCACTGGCTCCATGTCATCTACAAGACCCTGCTAGATAAAGTCCCCCCTTATCTCAGCTCGCTGGTCACCATAGCATCTCCCACCTGTAGCACACGCTCCAGCAGGTATATCTCTCTAGTCACCCCCAAAACCAATTGTTTCTTTGGCCAACTCTCCTTCCAGGTCTCTGCTGCCAATGACTGGAACGAACTACAAAAATCTCTGAAACTGGAAACACATCTCCCTCACTAGCTTTAAGCACCAGCTGTCAGAGCAGCTCACAGATTACTGCACCTGTACATAGCCCATCTATAATTTAGCTCAAACAACTACCTCTTTCCCAACAGTATTTATTTTATTTTATTTATTTATTTATTTTGCACCCCATTATTTTTATTTCCACTTTGCACATTCTTCCACAGCAAATCTACCATTCCAGTGTTTTACTTGCTATATTGTATTTACTTTGCCACCATGGCCTTTTTTTGCCTTTACCTCCCTTATCTCACATTGTACATAGACTTGTTTCTACTGTATTATTGACTGTATGTTTGTTTTACTCCATGTGTAACTTTGTGTTGTTGTATGTGTCGAACTGCTTTGCTTTATCTTGGCCAGGTCGCAATTGTAAATGAGAACTTATTCTCAACTTGCCTACCTGGTTAAATAAAGGTGAAATAAAAAAATAAAAAATTCCATTCGGATGGCTGACAATGGAGCTGTCAGAGTGGTATGACCCCTTTCTAGACAGAGCTGCAATGGAGCATTCAGGGTCCTGGATACAATCCCACAACACATTTACATTTACATTTAAATCATTTAGCAGACGCTCTTATCCAGAGCGACTTACAAATTGGTGAATTCACCTTCTGACATCCAGTGGAACAGCCACTTTACAATAGTGCATCTAAATCATTTAAGGGGGGGGGTGAGAAGGATTACTTTATCCTATCCTAGGTATTCCTTGAAGAGGTGGGGTTTCAGGTGTCTCCGGAAGGTGGTGATTGACTCCGCTGTCCTGGCGTCGTGAGGGAGTTTGTTCCACCATTGGGGGGCCAGAGCAGCGAACAGTTTTGACTGGGCTGAGCGGGAACTGTACTTCCTCAGTGGTAGGGAGGCGAGCAGGCCAGAGGTGGATGAACGCAGTGCCCTTGTTTGGGTGTAGGGCCTGATCAGAGCCTGGAGGTACTGGGGTGCCGTTCCCCTCACAGCTCCGTAGGCAAGCACCATGGTCTTGTAGCGGATGCGAGCTTCAACTGGAAGCCAGTGGAGAGAGCGGAGGAGCGGGGTGACGTGAGAGAACTTGGGAAGGTTGAACACCAGACGGGCTGCGGCGTTCTGGATGAGTTGTAGGGGTTTAATGGCACAGGCAGGGAGCCCAGCCAACAGCGAGTTGCAGTAATCCAGACGGGAGATGACAAGTGCCTGGATTAGGACCTGTGCCGCTTCCTGTGTGAGGCAGGGTCGTACTCTGCAGATGTTGTAGAGCATGAACCTACAGGAACGGGCCACCGCCTTGATGTTAGTTGAGAACGACAGGGTGTTGTCCAGGATCACGCCAAGGTTCTTAGCGCTCTGGGAGGAGGACACAATGGAGTTGTCAACCGTGATGGCGAGATCATGGAACGGGCAGTCCTTCCCCGGGAGGAGGAGCAGCTCCGTCTTGTCGAGGTTCAGCTTGAGGTGGTGATCCGTCATCCACACTGATATGTCTGCCAGACATGCAGAGATGCGATTCGCCACCTGGTCATCAGAAGGGGGAAAGGAGAAGATTAATTGTGTGTCGTCTGCATAGCAATGATAGGAAAGACCATGTGAGGTTATGACAGAGCCAAGTGACTTGGTGTATAGCGAGAATAGGAGAGGGCCTAGAACAGAGCCCTGGGGGACCCCAGTGGTGAGAGCGCGTGGCGAGGAGACAGATTCTCGCCACGCCACCTGGTAGGAGCGACCTGTCAGGTAGGACGCAATCCAAGCGTGGGCCGCGCCGGAGATGCCCAACTCGGAGAGGGTGGAGAGGAGGATCTGATGGTTCACAGTATCGAAGGCAGCTGATAGGTCTAGAAGGATGAGAGCAGAGGAGAGAGAGTTAGCTTTAGCAGTGCGGAGCGCCTCCGTGATACAGAGAAGAGCAGTCTCAGTTGAATGACTAGTCTTGAAACCTGACTGATTTGGATCAAGAAGGTCATTCTGAGAGAGATAGCGGGAGAGCTGGCCAAGGACGGCACGTTCAAGAGTTTTGGAGAGAAAAGAAAGAAGGGATACTGGTCTGTAGTTGTTGACATCGGAGGGATCGAGTGTAGGTTTTTTCAGAAGGGGTGCAACTCTCGCTCTCTTGAAGACGGCAGGGACGTAGCCAGCGGTCAGGGATGAGTTGATGAGCGAGGTGAGGTAAGGGAGAAGGTCTCCGGAAATGGTCTGGAGAAGAGAGGAGGGGATAGGGTCAAGCGGGCAGGTTGTTGGGCGGCCGGCCATCACATGAAGCGAGATTTCATCTGGAGAGAGAGGGGAGAAAGAGGTCAGAGCACAGGGTAGGGCAGTGTGAGCAGAACCAGCGGTGTCGTTTGACTTAGCAAACGAGGATCGGATGTCGTCGACCTTCTTTTCAAAATGGTTGACGAAGTCATCTGCAGAGAGGGAGGAGGGGGGGGAGGGGGAGGAGGATTCAGGAGGGAGGAGAAGGTGGCAAAGAGCTTCCTAGGGTTAGAGGCAGATGCTTGGAATTTAGAGTGGTAGAAAGTGGCTTTAGCAGCAGAGACAGAGGAGGAAAATGTAGAGAGGAGGGAGTGAAAGGATGCCAGGTCCGCAGGGAGGCGAGTTTTCCTCCATTTCCGCTCGGCTGCCCGGAGCACTGTTCTACCCAGAACCCACACCACAGCACAGGCTCAAAGTAAACCCTGCTTCTCCCTCTTCCAGAGCTCCTACCCTTCCTTCCCTCCCTCCTGCTACAGAGCGATACAGATGAGCCTTCCAGCATGGAGCAACAAGGGAGCCTCCAAACCACCTGGCCCATTAGAAAGCTCTCATCCTAGACCAAGACAGAGACAGAGCCTGGCCTTGACCGACACGGACTGGACTGGAGGAGGTGTGGGTATCACGCAATACAGTCCTGCCTCGTGCAACAATGATGTGCACAATACTCAAGGAGCGGTCCAATCTAATGACACACTATCTGTTAAAACTGTTTGGTTGGTTGAGATCCAAGAGGGTAATGTCCAATGGATGCCCAAGAGGAAATGAGGTCAGAGTTGTAGAGGATGTGCAGTAGTTATAGAGGATGGAGGCCTTGTTCATCCAATAGGCTACATTGTTATTGGACTAGTCTTCCCATCCATCCATCCTTCAGAACATGATCTAGAATTTTAACAGTCGGATGACTCATCCAATCACCTCGACTTTGAACACCCACCTCCAACGTGCCCCGATCCCACCAGCCAAAGATCTCACGCTCGGAGGAGAAGGACCAGAGGACCTCCACATCTGTCCCGTTAAAGACTTTGCCGAGTTTCAGCTAGCCCAGAGCGCTCCGCTCCGACTCACTAGAGTCTGTCCAGCGTCCAGGGAACATGTTCAGAGAGGAGAGGGGAGGAAAGATGAGGATGTTAAAGACTTCATCCCAAATGGTCCCCTATTTCCAATCTAGTGCAATCCTTTTGACCAGGGCCCATAGGGAAACCCATAGGGCTCTGGTCAAAAGTAGTGCACTATAGTATATAGGGAATAGAGTGCCATTTGGAATGCAGCCAGAGAGGGGCTGAGGTGGATGAAAGGAGAATGTGTGGTTCCTCTCCAAACTATGACGTATTTTTTCCTTCTCTTCCCCCAGCCTCCACCAACTAAACCCTAGGCCCAGGCAAGGCAACACATGGCCTGGGGGGAGAAAGACAATGGAAGTAGATTATGTTTGTTTCATCATAACCACAGAGATGGGAACTGGCTCCAAATGACATGGGGATGGGTGCTGTTATCAGATCGAAACAGTGATATAAAAATTTAAAAACACATGCGCATTTCCTGTTGTTGTAATTTACGAGTGCTTGCTTTTACAAATCATGTCAACAGATATTATACGTTTGGGTATGTCTAACTATTTTGGCGACAGTACAGTAGTGATTGTAAAATGAGTAAGATTGAATTATGATAATTGCTGTGAAATCGTATTTCTAGTGGGAGCATCTTTTAGCCAGACAATACACTGTACTACACAGTTAAGTTTATGGGTGAGCATCTATAACGTGGAGTGAAATTAAAGTACTTCTTGGATGCAGATTCTTTGCTGAAATGGGATAGGATCAGATTCCTCTTATGGCCAAAGTTAAACATGACAATGAAGTACTGTTGACCTCAGCCATAACATAATAGCAATCTCTGGTGGCATTTAAATAGTGAAGCATTTAGTCTTAAATGAAGGGGGAAAAGGGTAACCTAACGCATTTTAATAATGCACAATAGTACAATTCAGAGACAGAATTGTACAGATCCCATATCTTATCTTGATCATCCTGTTGTTGCAGGAATATTCCTGCACGACAGGAAATGCAAACTTGAAGTCTATTCAAGGTTTAAAAAGGCTTCTAAAGTCTGTAATTTCCACTTTAACATTTTAGACTTGATTTTCCCTAACAAAAGATGTATCAACCACTACACAAAATGTCCATTAATTATAATCCACATAATAATTCAACTTTTCCTGTTGCTGCAGGATTATTTTCCTGCTGTAGCAAACTGGCTCAAATTGAGTTCCTACATCTGTATGATATTGAATTCCACATTGGCAAAAGAGCCAGGTTCAACCAATAAGATGATGCAGTGGTAAAGATGGTGCCCTTTGTCACAAATGTTGTGCAGAGCGCCTCATTGACCCTAGGAAAACAACCCAGCAAAATTAATTAGTTTTTTTTTACCTTTATTTTACTAGGCAAGTCAGTTAAAAACAAATTCTTATTTTCAATGACAGCCTAGGAACAGTGGGTTAACTGCCTGTTCAGGGGCAGAACGACAGATTTGTACCTTGTCAGCTCGGGGATTCGAACCTGCAACCTTTTGGTTACTAGCCCAATGCTCTAACCACTAGGCTACCCTGCTACCCTGCTGCTCCACACTTGGAGTGTGTGCTCAATGCTGACCATATCAAACAAATATGTCTGCTCATAGTTTCTGGGCGGTATGGCAACAATATCCTTTAGTTAAGAAGAGAGTGCAACTGCTAAAGATCAAATGTATAAGTCTTGTCAACTTGATGACTCAAGTAAATCACAGAAAGACTATATGCAGCATAATGTCTACCTGGTTGACCTTAAGTTGAAATTCAGATCTTCTGTGTGTTGCTAGAGCAGCTTTGGGGAGAATATAACTCTACGACCACAGCACGGCCAGTTCAAATGAACCTCAGGTATATATCATTTCCTTTGACAGCGTTCACACTGTGCATGTAGGAATTGTATGAAAGGGCATATACATTAACTTCTTTATTTAAGTGTACAAGCACAAAGCAAAGCAAACACTTTATAAATATATACTGTACGTCATTGAGCGGAAGGCCCCACCCTCTCTCGCACTCAAAAGAGAAATGTGAAAAATACTCTTGAAAAAAGATGCCCTCTTACCCCTCAATTAGCATTCTATGAGTCAGACAAACGCAGGATTAATCGTTTTGGACACTTTCGACTTCCTTTCCAAAAACCTATTTGATTGTATGGAGAGGTTCACGGGGGTGATGATTAAAAAGTGCAACAAAACTTAAAGGCAGACTGACGGTGCAGCTCCCCAGAGCGCGTTCTTCATTAGTATCACTGTCTAGTCTAGTGAGATACCATGTGTCATAATCTAGTGTTTCTGCTCCCATTGGGAGCAGTGCACATTACTGCCCAAATTACAAGGTATTTATCACCTCTAACTGTAACTCAAGACGATGAGTTGCAAGAAAAGTTCAGAGTAGACGGCCAAAACAAATCAATGAGATTATGTATCACGGTGAGTTTCTCTCCAAGCCGTCTGATTGTATGATTACAGTATAAACCTGGTGGCCTGTGATTTCAGTGAGATATTACAATTTGGCAACATAGAATTGGGAGTTGATCAGAAGGAACTACGGCAAAGATTCACTAAACAGATGACTAATTTCACCCTTAAATAATAACATGATACAGATGTATCAGAAAACATTGCATTGCCTCACTGTCGTAAAGGCCATTGGTCCTTACATTATCCAACATCTGTACTACTCATTTGCACTACTACATTTCCAAATTCCCTTTTGCTTAAATTAAGTTAATGAAAATAGGTTGAATAAAGTTTGGTTGAACTTCATCTGTGTTTGCAACAGAGATGCTGTACTGTGGGCCAATGTTGAAGGCAATACCACAGCTGGATGCAGTGAGTCTGTGCATTGGCTGGCTTGCCACCCTGCCTGCCTTCCCTCCATGTTTCTGTTCAGCTGTCAAATAAGACAGTCCCAAACCTCAAGAATACAAACTCCACATCCAGGTTTGGGATCTCCTCTCCCCTCACCTCTCATTCCCTCTCCTTGCCTCTTTTGTCCTCCACTACCTGCCAATTCCTTCTTCTCCCCTCTCCTCTCTTCCCCCTACTCTCCTTCCCTCCTCTCCCCTCTCCTCCCCCCTCCCGTCCTCTCCTCTCCTCACAGTACTTACAGGCGGTGGAGTGGTTTGTCACATCCTCCTTCCTCTGCCAGTCAACCGTATGTAAACACTGCTTTCTCTCAGCCGGTCAACGAGCCCTGAGACAAACCGGGCCACACATAAACAGGAAAGCCAATGAATGGGGACAACCTCCATCTTCCTACATGCCAACCGCCCTGTAGCTTGTCAATTGAGATGCATCTAGCTGAAGCTCCCGCAGCAGCCTGTGAAACAAGCCTGCCACTACAGCCAATACTATCACCATCTACTGGCTGTGGTTAATCCCTACCACATAGTACCAGTCGAAAGTTTGGACAAACCTACTCATTCAAGGGTTTTTCTCTATTTTTACTATTTTCTACATTGTAGTATAATAATGAAGAAATCAACACGATCAAATAACAGTGTTAAACATATCAAAACATATTTATAATTTAGATTCTTCAAAATAGCCAACCTTTGCCTTGATGACAGCTTTGCACACTCTTGGCATTCTCTCAACCAGCTTCACCTGGAATGTTTTTCCAATAGTCTTGAAGTAGTTCCCACATATGCTGAGCACTTGTTGGCTGCTTTTCTTTCACTCTGCGGTCCAACTCATTCCAAACCATCTCAATTGGGTTGAGGTCGAGTGATTGTGGAGGCCAGGTCATCTGATGCAGCACTCCATCACTCGCTTTCTTGGTCAGATAGCCCTTACACAGCCTGAAGGTGTGTTGGGTCATTGTCCTGTTGAAAAACAAATGATAGTCCCACTAAGTGCAAACCAGATAGGATGGCGTATAGCTGTAGGATGCTGTTGTTACATCCTGACCTTAGTTCCTTTTTTATGTCTCTGTTTTAGTTTGGTCAGGGTGTGAGTTGGGGTGGGCATGCTATGTTGTGATTTCTATGTTTATATTTCTGCGTTTGGCCTGGTATGGTTCCCAATCAGAGGCAGCTGTCGATCGTTGTCTCTGATTGAGAACCATACTTAGGTAGCCTGTTTTTTCCATTTTGAGTTGTGGGTGATTGTTTTCTGTTGTGTCTGCACCAGCCAGAACTGTTTCGGTCGTTCTCTTTGTTATTTTTGTTATTCTCATGTTCATTTAATAAATATGGACACATATCACGCTGCACCTTGGTCCTCTCCTTCCAACAGCCGTTACAGCTGTGGTAGCCATGATGGTTAAGTGTGCCTTGAATTCTAATTCAATCACAGACAGTGTCACCAGTAAAGCACCCCCACACCTCCTCCGACATGCTTCACGGTGGGAACCACACACACAATCAACTACTCTGCGTCTCACAACGACACAGTGGTTGGAAACAAAAAATGTGCAAATCTGGACTCCTCAGATCAAAGGACTGATTTCCACGGGTCTAATGTCCATTGTTCGTGTTTCTTGGCCCAAGCAAGTCACTTCTTATTATTGGTGTCCTTTAGTAGTGGTTTCTTTGCAGCAATTCGAATATCAAGGCCTGATTAATGTAGTCTCCTCTGAACAGTTGATGTTGAGATGTGTCTGTTACATGAACTCTGTGAAGCATTTATTTGGGCTGCAATTTCTGAGGCTTCCTTTTCTTCCTCTTTTCTTATTTGAGCTGTTCTTGCCATAATATGGACTTGGTATTTTACCAAACAGGGCTATCTTATGTACACCACCCCTACCTTGTCACAACACAACTGATTTGCTCAAACACATTAAGAAATAAATTCCACAAACAAACTTTTGACCAGGCACACCTGTTAATTTAAATGCTTTTGATTTGTTTAACACGTTTTTGTTTACTACTATACATGGTTCCGTATGTTATTTCACAGTTTTGATGTCTTTACTATTATTCTACATTGTAGAAAATAGTAAAAACAAAGAAAAACCCTTGAATGAGTAGGTGTGTCCAAACTGTGGGGACGATGTCGTCGATGCATTAATTAACAAAGCCGGTGACTAATATGTTAAACTCCTCAATGCCATCGGAAGAATCCCGGATCATTTCCCAGTCTGTGCTACCAAAACAGTCCTGTAGCTTAGCATCCTCTTCATCGTACCACGTCCGTACTGAGCGATTCACTGGTACTTCCTGTTTGAGTTTTTGCATGTAAGCAGGAATCAGGAGGATCGAGTTATGCATATGTATGTCCAGATGGATTTTTAATAACAAATCAGCCTAGATTCTTTCTTCGTAAGGTATGTTAGAGATTAGAGAACACGGCTGCCTCTGTCCCACCCAAAGACCTATGGAGACACATATGATACACAAACCTGACCTTGCAAATAAAAAGGGTTTGCAAACGGATCTTTATCAAGTCCACCGCATAAAGTCATTTAACGGCTTGTTTGCTATTTTTGTTCATATGATTAGTCATTTTTGGTGGAGGGAAATGGATTATTATTATTTGGGCCAAATATTTAATATTCCCATTATTTGAGTGAGCGCATAAACAAATGCGTCATGAGTATTGCATGTACAATAACACAGAGACATTTTCCCACACTGAGGCCTGGCAGCGAGGACTGAACCTCAGAGCTCCAGACATCAAGGGAATTCAGAACACCACAGTACAGAACACCATAGTGCATACAGCACATGCTAGCATGGATCACCAGACTACAGTAGATCACAAAGCAGATACGGCTTGTAGTAGGGCCTATGCAATATACAGTTGAAGTCGGAAGTTTACATACACCTGAGCCAAATACATTTAAACTCAGTTTTTCACAATTCCTGACATTTAATCCTAGTTAAAAGTACCTGCCTTAGGTCAGTTTGGATGACCACTTTATTTTAAGAATATGAAATGTCAGAATAATAGTGGAGAGAATGATTTATTTCAGCTTAAATGTCTTTCCTCACATTCCCAGTGGGTCAGAAGTTTACATACACTCAATTAGTATTTGGTAGCTTTGCCTTTAAATTGTTTAACCTGGGTCAAACATTTCAGGTAGCCTTCCACAAGCTTCCCACAATAAATTGGGTGAATTTTGGTCCATTCCTCCTGACAGAACTGGTGTAACTGAGTCCTGTTTAGTGGCCTCCTTGCTAGCACACACTTTTTCAGTTCTGCCCACAAATGTTCTATAGGATTGAGGTCAGTGCTTTATGATGGCCACTCCAATACCTTGACTTTGTTATCATTAAGATATTTTGCCACAACTTTGGAAGTATGCTTGGGGTCATTGTCCATTTGGAAGACCCATTTGTGACCAAGCTTTAACTTCCTGACTGATGTCTTCACATGTTGCTTCAATATATCCACATCATTTTCATGCCTCATGATGCCATCTATTTTGTGAAGTGCACCAGTCTCTCCTGCAGCAAAGCACCCCCAGAACATGATGCTGTCACCCCTTTGCTTCACGGTTGGGATGGTATTCTTCAGCTTGCAAGCCTCCCCCTAGGAGACAGAATGCGTCTCCTTCCTGAGCGGTATGACAGATAAACTTGGTACCTTCAGATGTTTGGAAATTGCTCCCAAGGACGATCCAGACTTGTGGAGGTCTATAATGTTTTTTCTGAGGTCTTGGCTGATTTCTTTTGATTTTCCCATGATGTCAAGCAAAGAGGCACTGAGTTTAAAGGTAGGCCTTGAAATACATCCACAGGTACACCTCCAATTGACACACGTTATGTCAATTAGCCTACCAGAAGCTTCTAAAGCCATGACATAATTTTCTGAGAAGCTGTTTTCCAAGCTGTTTTAAAGGCACAGTCAATTTAGTGTTGTAAACTTCTGACCCACTGGAATTGTGATATAGTGAATTATAGGTAAAATAATCTGTCTGGAAACAATTGTTGGAAAAATGACTTGTGTCGTGCACAACATAGATGTCCTAACCGACTTGCCAAAACTATAGTTTGTTAACAAGACATTTGTGGAGTGGTTGAAAAACAAGTTTTAATGACTCCAACCTAAGTGTATGTAAACTTCCGACTTCAAAAGTAACTTCAGAATAGATCACCAAGGAGAGGGCTGTTCTGAAAAGATCTCCAAAACAGATCATATCATAATGGGACCACCACAAACAATACTGTACAACCACAGGTTACAGAACAACACGATCACCAAACAAACATGGACAGTGCCTCCAGAAAGTATTCATACTCCTTAACTTATTCCACATTTTGTTGTGTTACAGACTGAATTCAAAATGGAGTAAATATATTTTCTTCTCACTCATTTACACACAATACCCCATAATGACAAAGTGAAAACATCTTTTTAGAACATTTAGCAAATTTATTGAAAATGGGATACAGAAATATCTCATTTATATAAGTATTCACACCCCTGATTCCTTACTTTGTAGAAGCACCTTTGGTAAGTCTCTAAGAGCTTTGCACACCTGGATTGTATGATGTTTGCCTATTATTATTTTTTACATTTCTTCAAGCTCTGTCAAGTTGATTGTTGATCATTGCTAGAGAGCCATTTCCTGCCATAAGTTTTCCACCCAATTTAAGTCAAAACTGTGCTAGGCAACTCCAGTGTAGATTTGGCATTTTGTTTTAGGTTATTGTCCTGCTGAAAGGTGAATTAGTCTCCCACTGTCTGGTGGAAAGCAGACTGAACCAGGTTTTCCTCTGGGATTCTGCCTGTGCTTATATGTGTATTCCATTTATTTTGATTCTATACTTGAAAATATATAGAATATATAGAAATATATAGAATATATTCCATACTTGAAAATATGAAGAGTGGTACTCAGTGATGTGTTGGATTTGACCCAAACATATCGCTTTGTATTCAAGACAAAAAGGATTACATAAGTGCCTTGTTGCAAACAGGATGCATGTTTTGGAATATTTTTATTCTGTTCTTTTCACTCTGTTATTTAGGTTAGTATTGTGGAATAACTACAATGTTGTTGATCTATACTCAGTTTTCTCATATGCCAACTGTAATGGCAGATTTTCTCTTCGTCTGAAGAGGACTAAGGATCGGACCAAGATGCAGCGTTGTAAGTGTTTATGACGATTTATTAAAAACGAACTGAACACTGAAATACAAAACAATAAACAATGTGATGAAAATGCAAACCGAAACAGTACCGTGTGGCGACAAACACTCACACGGAAACATACACCCACAAACCAACAGTGAAACCCAGGCTACCTAAGTATGATTCTCAATCAGAGACAACTAACGACACCTGCCTCTGATTAAGAACCATACTAGGCCGAAACAGAAACCAAACATAGAAAAACAAACATAGACTGCCCAGCCCAACTCACGCCCTGACCATACTAAATAAAGACAAAACAAAGGAAATAAAGGTCAGAACATGACAGTACCCCCCCCCAAAGGTGCGGACTCCGGCCGCAGAACCTGAACCTAAAGGGGAGGGTCTGGGTGGGCGTCTGTCCGCGGTGGCGGCTCTGGCACGGGACGTGGACCCCACTTCACCACAGTTTTTGTCCGCCTCCTCAACCGCCCCCGTGGCCTCTTATGAGCGGCGACCCTTGCCGCGGGCCTCCGACTGGGGACCCTAGCCATGGGTCCCAAACGGCCCGGAGACTCCGGCAGCGCCGGACGGACGGGAGACTCTGGCAGCGCCGGACAGGCGGGAGACTCCGGCAGCGGGAGACTCCGGCAGCGCCGGACAGGTGGAGTGAAGGGCGATTCTGGCATCGCCTGGCTGACTGACGGCTCTGGCAGCTCCTGTCTGGCTGACAGCTCTGGCAGATCCTGGCTGACTGACGGCTCTGGCAGCTCCTGGCTGGCTGATGGCTCTGGCAGCTCCTGGCTGGCTGACAGCTCTGGCAGCTCCTGGCTGACTGGCGGCTCAGGACAGACGGGAGACTCTGGCGGCTCAGGACAGACGGGTGACTCTGACAGCTCAGGACAGACGGGAGACTCTGGCGGCTCAGGACAGGCGGGAGACTCTGGCGGCTCAGGACAAACGGGAGACTCTGGCGGCTCAGGACAGACGGGAGACTCTGGTGGCTCAGGACAGACGGGAGATTCTGGCAGCGCTGGAGAGGAGGAAGGCTCTAGCAGCGCTGGACAGACGGGAACACCTGTAGGCAGAAGACGGAGAGACAGCCTGGTGCGGGGGGCTGCCACTGGAGGGCTGGTGCGTGGAGGTGGCACTGGATAGACTGGACCGTGCAGGCGCACTGGAGCTCTTGAGCACCGAGCCTGCCCAACCTTACCTGGTTGAATGCTCCCGGTAGCCAGGCCAGTGCGGCGAGGTGGAACCGGGTGCTGGCGAATCGGGGACACCATGCGTAAGGCTGGTGCCATGTACGCCGGCCCGAGAAGATGCACTGGAGACTAGATGCGTAGAGCCGGCTTTATGGCACCTGGCCCAATGCCCACTCTAGCCCGGCCGATACAGGAGCTGGAATGTACCGCACCGGGCTATGCACACGCACTGGGGAAACTGTGCGCTCCACCGCATAACACGGTGCCTGCCCGGTGCCTGCCCGGTCCCTCTCTCTCTTCGGTAATCACGGGAAGTTGGCGCAGGTCTCCTCCCTGGCTTCACCACACTCCCCGTGTACCACCCCCAAGAAATGTTTGGGGCTGCCTCTCGGGCTTCCAGCCGCGCTACCGTGCTGCCTCCTCTTACCAGTGCCTCTCGGCCTTCGCTGACTCCAGCTCTGCCTTGGGATGGCGATATTCCCCTGACTGTGCCCAACTTATGCCCTGACCATACTAAATAAAGACAAAACAAAGGAAATAAAGGTCAGAACGTGACACCGACCCTTAAACTCACCATTGGCCTCATGGTGAAATCCATGAGCAGTTCCCTTCCTCTCCAGCAACTGAGTTAGGAAGGACGCCTGTATCTTTGTAGTGACTGGATTGATACACCATCCAGTGTAATTAATAACTTCACCATGCTCAAAGAGCTATTCAGCGTATGCTTTTTTTTTACACATCTACCAATCAGTGCCCTTCTTTGCGAGGCATTGAAAAACCTCCCTGATACAGCGCCTTGCGAAAGTATTCGGCCCCCTTGAACTTTGCGACCTTTTGCCACATTTCAGGCTTCAAACATAAAGATATAAAACTGTATTTTTTTGTGAAGAATCAACAACAAGTGGGACACAATCATGAAGTGGAACGACATTTATTGGATATATCAAACTTTTTTAACAAATCAAAAACTGAAAAATTGGGCGTACAAAATTATTCAGCCCTTTACTTTCAGTGCAGCAAACTCTCTCCAGAAGTTCAGTGAGGATCTCTGAATGATCCAATGTTGACCTAAATGACTAATGATGATAAATACAATCCACCTGTGTGTAATCAAGTCTCCGTATAAATGCACCTGCACTGTGATAGTCTCAGAGGTCCGTTAAAAGCGCAGAGAGCATCATGAAGAACAAGGAACACACCAGGCAGGTCCGAGATACTGTTGTGAAGAAGTTTAAAGACGGATTTGGATACAAAAAGATTTCCCAAGCTTTAAACATCCCAAGGAGCACTGTGCAAGCGATAATATTGAAATGGAAGGAGTATCAGACCACTGCAAATCTACCAAGACCTGGCCGTCCCTCTAAACTTTCAGCTCATACAAGGAGAAGACTGATCAGAGATGCAGCCAAGAGGCCCATGATCACTCTGGATGAACTGCAGAGATCTACAGCTGAGGTGGGAGACTCTGTCCATAGGACAACAATCAGTCGTATATTGCACATATCTGGTCTTTATGGAAGAGTGGCAAGAAGAAAGCCATTTCTTAAAGATATCCATAAAAAGTGTTGTTTAAGGTTTGCCACAAGCCACCTGGGAGACACACCAAACACGTGGAAGAAGGTGCTCTGGTCAGATGAAACCAAAATTGAACTTTTTGGCAACAATGCAAAATGTTATGTTTGGCATAAAAGCAACACAGCTCATCACCCTGAACACACCATCCCCAATGTCAAACATGGTGGTGGCGGGATCATGGTTGGGCCTGCTTTTCTTCAGCAGGGACTTGGAAGATGGTTAAAATTGATGGGAAGATGGATGGAGCCAAATACAGGACCATTCTGGAAGAAAACCTGAGTCTGCAAAAGACCTGAGACTGGGGCGGAGATTTGTCTTCCAACAAAACAATGATCCAAAACATAAAGCAACATTTACAATGGAATGGTTAAAAAATAAACATATCCAAGTGTTAGAATGGCCAGACCTTAATCCAATCGAGAATCTGTGGAAAGAACTGAAAACTGCTGTTCACAAATGCTCTCCATCCAACCTCATTGAGCTCGAGCTGTTTTGCAAGGAGGAATGGGAAAAAAATTCAGTCTCTCGATGTGCAAAACTGATAGAGACATACCCCAAGCGTCTTACAGCTGTAATCGCAGCAAAAGGTGGCGCTACAATGTATTAACTTAAGGGGGCTGAATCATTTTGCACGCCCAATTTTTCAGTTTTTGATTTGTTAAAAAAGTTTGAAATATCCAATAAATGTCGTTCCACTTCATGATTGTGTCCCACTTGTTGTTGATTCTTCACAAAAAATACAGTTTTATATCTTTATGTTTGAAGCCTGAAATGTGGCAAAAGGTTGAAAAGTTCAAGGGGGCCGAATACTTTCGCAAGGCACTGTATGTTTGAAATGTACAGATAATTGTATGTGTGGGGTACAGAGATGAGGTTGTCATTAAAAAATCCTATTAACCACTATTATTGAACACTGAATGAGTCCATGCAACTTATGAAGCAATTTGTTAATCCAAATGTAACTTATTTAGGCCTGCCATAACAAAGGGGTTGAATACTTCTTGACTCAAGACACTACTAAGGTATATGGAATTGTTTAAGAAAGTCATACCTAGGATCATTTGGCATTTGAATTTGAAGACTCCTTGAAGTATAAAAGAAGTATCCAAAAAATGATTTGATGAAAATGTATTTTTGGCCTTTATTATTATTATTCAAATGATTATTGGCCAATGCAAACACATTGAGTAACAGATTCACTACATGAAACAACAGATAGTCACTCCAAAAAAATACAAATGAAGTTTGTTCTGAAGTGTCTGCCCTATTGTGTAGCTGAGAGATATAAGAAAGATCAGGAAACATTTGTTATGTCTTTGTTATTTAAGCCCTTATTTTTGTCACTAAACAGTCTTCATATATACACTACATGATCAAAAGTATGCTCGTCGAACATCTCATAATTATCTGGGGGTGTTTTTCATGGTTCGGTCTAGACCCCTTAGTTCCAGTGCAGGTAAATCTTAACGCTACAGTATACAATGACATTCTAGACAATTCTGTGCTTCCAACTTTGCGGCAACAGCTCGGGGAAGGCCCTTTCCTGTTTCGTCATGACAATGCCCCAGTGCACAAATCGAGGTCCATACAGAAATAGTTTTATTCGAGATCGGTGTGGAAGAACTTGACTGGCCTGCACAGAGCCTTGACCTCAACCCAATCGAACACCTTTGGGATGAATTGGAACGCCGACTTCAACCAGGCCTAATCGCCCAACAACATACAAATGCTCTTGTGGCTGAATGGAAGCATGTCCACACAGCAATGTTCCAACATCTCGTGGAACGCCTTCCCAAAAGAGTGGAGGCTGTTATAGCAGCAGAGGGGGGGGATCAACTCAATATTAATGTCCGTGATACTGGAATGAGATGTTCGACGATCAGGCTGTAACACAAAATGTGGAAAAAGTAAAGGGTTGTGAATACTTTCTGAAGGCACTGTAGATCATAATAGGCCACAAATCACTACAATGACCACAGTGTAGATTTCCTCGAAAATGTATTTTACAACTGGAAAAAAATATATAACATGTAATCACAAATCACATTAACAGATATATTTAATTACTTCAAGATTCTGAATAGTGAGGACAAAACTTTGCATCGGTATCTGACCACAATCACATTGTGACTCCACACATAGCTAATAAAGCAAGAAAATCAAACAAAACAGATGACACACCACTCCACTGCAGGAGTCACAGAGAGGTCATTGTGCCAAATAGTTGCTATGTCACTTTTGGGATTAGGGGAAGTAACATTGATCTGGAGAATCGCAATGTTATAGCCTAGTCCTGGGGGTCTTACAAAGTACAGAGGGCACACTGAATCCAACCCCTCTGATATAATCTCCATTCTTACCCCCTTACATTCACTCCAAAAGAGCAGGAAACTAACATAATCAGAACACCAAACCCACTCGGGATTGGCTGAGCCACAGCCATGAACCTAGGATCACAAGTTAGACGTGAATCATTGGTGTAAAGAGAATTTGTCAACAGAACCCCTGCAATTCCACTTAATAGGAATTGAAGCACATGGAAATGGTGTTTGATATGAAAACATGACATTAGTACCTTGTTATGATAGAACCGCATATGATCTGGTGCTTCCTCAAATCTGAGGGCCTTGGATCGCGAGAGGAAAAAGCAATGGGATCATGAAAAACATGATCTGTGTGGCGTTTTAGGAAGCCATTAGTGAAACTACTGATGTAGATGATTGGAGAAGGGCTGTTTCCTTTTACTGGCGCAGTGTGGGTTGCTATTTACAGAGCTCTGATAATGTCTGTGAGGGCAAACGTACACCAGTCTAGAGTACCAATGTCTATTGCTATGATTGGCGCAGGTCCAGGGCATAGACATGCATGCCCTTTTGCCTATATACAGACACACAGGCACATATACAGAATATACACTCACACACACATATGCAACAGACAAACAAAATCTTGTACAAAGATACACACAATCACGCACTGCATAGACATACACCCTCTCTCTCTCTCTCTCTCTCTCTCTCTCTCTCTCTCTCTCTCTCTCTCTCTCTCGTTCATACACACACACTCACATGTTCACACTAATGCTCATCAATCACCCTTTCTCCACGGGGGTATCCAGGACAAAGCCTAATGTCCATTATGCAACCGCCCCTGTGTTGTGGTCCAATATTGGTTTCCAGTCCCAGGCCTGCCTGGCTTGGTACTCTGCCCAAGCACTCCTCAAAATCAAAGCCATTTATAATGAAGTGGTGCACAGACGTTTGCTTTCCCTTCATGAGGAGAATGAGGAGTCTCTGTGCAGATGGGACTACTTTTTCACATGAGTGGCCCCCCTCTGCTAGCCTCGGGCCCCGGGGACCAAGACTTCAATCCATCAGCCTCAGAGACAGAAATGTGTGGCAGGGAAGTGGAGAGCAAAGGCAAGAAAGGGGGCTCCGTTGGGGGCTGGGGGGGAGGGGTTCAAGTCCAAGAGTCTGACAGCAGACATTTCCATCAGATTTTCATGAAGATGGAGGTCTGTGTCGTTAGCATAATATATGTTGTCCAGCAGCTGTCTCTCTAAATACACAAAGCCAAGAGTAAGGAATGATGTGATAAGCTTGCAGGAGACATTATCCCATGTGGTCACAGAGATGCCTGGGTATGTCTTATGTTTCTATGATTGGTGGGTTTTCAAGTGTGCGTGTGTTTGTCTATACATCTGTATCCATGTGTATGAGCTGCGTGTACTTTCACCCCACACAGATAGTATCACTCTAGCTGAACTCCTGTGGGGCCTTACTCTTCCTCTGGGCATCTTTAAAACGCTCCATCCCTGACTCTATAGAGGATAGGTTCGGCTTTAAGAGCACAAGGATTGACTCGGATCAAATGCTACGCAGTGTGACATCTGCAAACCATAACACCCCCTTGAAAAAATAGTACAAAACAAAGAACGAGTACGGTATAAAGCAAAGAATGTGGCTTCAACTTTTTTTTCTTTGTGAAATAACGAGGCCACAGGGTAAGCATCTTCACAGAAACTGGTGGGGCGAGAGAGCGAGAGGTGCCTTGAAGTTCATTGCGATTTTGTCGGTTTTGACTTAGTTAGACTTCTAAAGATACTGCATTCTTACATCGTTGTTAAATATTCACTTGACTCTTTATGTTTGTAGTTATATTTATGACATAACATATGCCACTCCACACATCTTTATGACTTGCAGTATGTTTAGAAGTCCTGAAAGTTTCACTTCAGGGCTTTTGTACACTTTAGCATCCTTATTGTTAAACTAATGTTGTATATAAATAGTTGCGAGGTCAGATCCACTCATGGTGTTGTGTTGATTGTGCTGTTTGTATCATATGTTTTAATTGTATAATTGTGTACTTGCGGCTGCATTACTGTCCAGGTTTCCCTTTGGCAAAATAGTAGTACAACATGCAACAGTGACTAACAGGAAGTACAGCTCAGTTCCTGGATGGTATTGGATAGTATGGCCCCCTGTAATTTCTGTGCTCCTTCCCCCAGTAATTACTACAAATGGGCCTGTGCTTCTAATGAAGGCAGTTGGGACTCGGCTGCAGTAGTCTGGCTCCTTCAAGGATAAACTGCTGCAGTCCGTAGCCTAACGGGGATGGACTGGGAGCAGAAATCGGCCTGGGTATTTCTAACACACCGGACCATTTTTTCCTCGAGGCCCCCACACCAGACCCTCATTTTTAAGCCTGGTCTCATAGACTAGATGTAACATAGTAAATGTAAATCCAGCACACTCAAATTAGTGTGATATGTTAATTCCATCAACCCAAAGGTTGCGAAATCGAATCTCATCACAGAGAACTTTAAAAATATATATATTAGCAACTATTTTTTTTGCTACTTTTCAGCTACATAGCATGTTAGCTAACCCTTCCCTCACCTTAACCCTTTTAGAAAACCCTTCACCTAACCTTTATAGTAATTAATACACATTTTGATCCGATTGCATAGTTTGCACAAACAGATCCTAAAGGAAGATGGATTCTTTTAAATATGCTATTGGACCAAAAACAGGGCTAATTCATCTATATGGGCCAAATAATGATGATTCACACTTATTTGAAAATATATATAATAATCTATTGAGCTCACAAGCAATACATTAATATTTTATCATGGTAGGAGATTATAATATGGTTTTAAGTATCTCAATGGATCGTAAAGGTAATCACACTACAAATTATCACCCTCAAGCACTCAAGCAGATTACAAATATCATGGATATGTAGGAGGCTCAATCAAGCTAGCCGTCTTGATTACTTCCTCGTCTCGTTTTTGCTGCCATCAAAAGTACAAAAAGTATTAATAGGAGACAGAATGTGATCGGACCACCATCTAATTGGCCTTCATATAACTACAGAATTGCCACGTGGACGAGGAATCATTGGTTCAAATAACTCATCATGAAATACCATAGGAACATTTATTTAGTTTAAGATACCAATAGTTTCACTGTGCAGTTTTTCGTACAGTCATTAAATATTGTAATACAAAATATGTACATGTTTCATTATGTTACTACACATAAATACGTCACCGTAAAAGGACTAGTAGAGAGAATACTACAGACAGTGGAATCATTGAACAAAATCTGAAATCCATTGATGAAATACAATAAAATCACAATATAGATTTTTTTTAATCAAAGCTAAAATAATTAGCTACAAAATAGAAAAAAACTACAGTTGTAACGGCGTTCTTCTTTTGTTGAAGGAGAGTCGGACCGAAATGCAGCGTGTAAGTTACTCATGTTTATTAGGAAGACAAAACGAACGAACTATACACGAATAACTACAAATACAAAAACAACAAACAGAACGTGAAACCTATTACAGCCTGACTGGTGCACACTACACAGAGACAGGAACAATCACCCACGAAATACAAAGCGAAAAACAGGCTACCTAAATACGGTTCCCAATCAGCGACAACGAGAATCACCTGACTCTGATTGAGAACCGCCTCAGGCAGCCAACCTATTTAACACACACACACCCCTAATCAGCTACAATCCCAGACACTACAAACCCCAAATCGAAAACACAATACATAATAACCCCATGTCACACCCTGGTCTGACTAACTAATAAACTAAAACACAAAATACTAAGACCAAGGCGTGACAACAGTAAAACGTCAACTGCAGTGTTCCTCACCTGGATTACTGTAAAACATCACTGCAGTGTTCCTCGCCTGGCTTACTGTTGAAAGCAAAACAAAAGATTGATTACTGTACTTCTATATTTCCATTAACCCTGTCTTGTGGATTTGGCCCCAGGTTCTCATCCACATCACAACGGATGTTTTCATTAGCCAAACATCTTGGGAAGAATCTTCGGGCATGGCGAATCCAGGCCTGACACTGGCCTGCTGTGATGTCATAGCATGCGTCATCCATGGCCTGAAGAAGGGTGGCTTGTTTGTGAGGGCACCTATCATATACCTTCCACCTCTATGTGGAGACAAATCCTCAATCGGGTTAAGGAAAGGAGAGTATGGGGTTAAGTACAGGGTGATAAATTGTGGATGGGCCTGAAACCATGCTTGCACCATTTGTGCATGGTGAAACCTGACATTATCCCACACAATGACGTAGGTCACGCCATCAGCTCTACAGACCTGATTTAACTCATCAAGGAAGGTTACAAGGAGAGCTGCATTATATGATCCAATATGAGGTCTGCCTCCCACCACACCATCTTCCAATATAGCCACACACATGGTGACGTTGGCCCCACGTTGTCCTGGTACTTGGATGGTTGCCCGCTGGCCAATGAAATTCTCTCCTCTCCTCCTTGTCTTGGCCAGGTTAAAGACTGCCTCATCCAAAAAGAGGAATTTGTGATGGTTTCCGTCGACATCCAGCTCCATCACCCTCTAAAAATACATATTGGAAAGAGAATGACTGATCTGAAAACATGGTCTGGAATAGTGGTACATGGGACCATAGAAACAGTGTCTGATAAAGAATGATGATGACATTTTTGCATACATAGATAATGTAGTCCAATTGGTTCATGTTCCACGGTAATTGGTGTCAATGGGTCTTGTTATCCTGAAACTTTCAGGATCTAAACATGGAATATTGTTAGTCAGTTTCCATAAAACTATAAGAGTAATGCAACAGCTATCATTTTGAGCAGTTGTATCAATTGATAGTTAGATCATTGTAATGAAATGAATACACATTTTGCATTTTGAAATAACAATACTTTGATGTTAAGTTGTGTCATTTTGAACAGGTGATTTTTGTTCTATGAACAAATGATCTTACCTTTAAGTTTATTGTATCAAAGCAATTGGAAAAGTGTTAGAGTTTTGAAAAATGACATCCAAGGTTCTGAAATTAGTGCCAAAGTGACTGTAAAAAACTGTAACTAAGATAAAATAATTCAGAATTGACTTTTTTTCTGCACGACATAGGTACAACAGATCCCCTTATTGTATGGGACACTTTTAAATGCACTTTTACAGACCATACAATACAATACTCATCATCAAAACAAAAGCAGTTTAGGTCAAAAGAGATTAGACTAATAAAAGAAATAGAGGAAGTAACGGTGCAGGATTGCAATGGAAACTGTACCATAGAGGCACAAAATAGGTTAGAGGAACAACAAAAATAATTGGAGGTACTTATTCAAGAATGATCAAGTGCAATGTATTACATAAATAAAGCGAATTGGATGGAAAATGTTGAAGAATGCACAAAATGTTTCTTGAATCTTCAACATAGAAATGCTACCAAAAATAGTTTACAGAAACTCATTACAAATAAGTCAATCATTATTCACCAAATTATATTTTGCTAAATATTTTAAGCATATGTTTTCTTTTCAGTCTCTTCCATTTCCACTGAATGATGTTAACTATAATGTTTATTTCTTAATAGTAATAATATAAAATTAACAAATTTACAGAAAGACCTGTGTGAAGGCCAACCTACAGGAGAATAACTTTTTGAGGCAATAATATCTTTTCAGTCTGGAAAAACACCAGGGCTTGATGGTATACCAGTAGAGGGATATCAGACATGTTTTGATGTACTCAAAGATCCATTATTAGCAGTGGTGGAAAAAGTACCCAATTGTCATACTTGAGTAAAAGTATAGATACCTTAATAGAAAGTTACTCAAGTAAAAGGGAAAGTCAGCCAATAAAAAACTACTTGAGTAAAAGTCTAAAAGTATTTGGTTTTAGTATATTTGAGCAATTACATTCACTTTTGATACTTAACTATCAAAAATAAAAGTAAAAGTATAAATCACTTAAAAATCCTTATATAAATAAAAGCAGAAGTCACCATTTTCTTGTTTTAAAAATGTATGGTTAGCCAGGTTCACACTCCAGCACAGAGATTATTAACAAAATATGTATTTTATGTTTAGTGAGTCAGCCAGGCCAGAGGCAGTAGGGTTGGCCACATGTTCTCTTGATAAGTGTAAGGAATGACGCTGCAGAAGAGACGCAGGTACGGGGAGTTGACATTCCATCGGCGGCAGGTTCCATTGGCGGCAGCCCCCAGACCCCACCACCAACCCCCAGACAACACCACCAACCGAACCACCAGCACTCCCCAATCCTTCATTTAATGGCTGCTGCTTGTTGTAAGGAACGATGCTGCAGAAGAGAAGCAGGTACGGGGAGTTGACATTTAATTAGGAACGGACATGCAACAGGACAGGAACAGCATCAGGACTGGGAAACACAAAGACAGACAACAATCAATGCAGCAGCGTCGAACAGAGCTGGGGAACTGACAAATATAGGGGAGGTAATAATCAGGTGATTGAGTCCAGGTGAGTCCAATATCGCTGATGCATGTGATGAGGGAAGGCAGGTGTGTCAAAAAATATAAATAGTAAAGTAAAGTACAGATTCCTCAAAAAACTACTTAAGTAGTACTTTAAAGTATTTTTACATACATGAAGGGAACATTTTGACATTTGACATATGGTCGGTGAGAAAGTCCATATTGCAAATGTACGGTCCCTTACTAGACGTCCACGAACGTGCAACAGGGTCGGATCTTCTGGGAAGTCATCGAACAAAATCTCTCGGACATTCGGTTTCCGTTTTATAAAATGTTCAAATTGTGGTCATTTTTCCGCTGTCCTGGTAAATCCCACCAGAGGGCGAATGGAATCATATTGCAAATGTACAAAACATCACCAATCATGACGTGGCCTTTTCTCCTAAACGGAAAAGACTTTGAAGACGAAACTTGGTGAGTATAGGTTTGGCATAATGGGCAGTTGGTCCCGAACAAGATGACGTCGAGGACTCAACGCTTTTTGAGTTATGGCCATTTTTCTGGGATTAACCTCTTGAAACTCTGGGGGCGCTATTTCATTTTTGGATGAAAAACGTTCCCGTTTTAAACAAGATATTTTGTCACAAAGATGCTCGACTATGCATATAATTGATAGCTTTGGAAAGAAAACACTCTGACGTTTCCAGAACTGCAAAGATATTCTCTGTGCGTGCCCCTTATATGGCTGTGAATGCGAGAGGAATGAGCCTGCCCTTTCTGTCGTTTCCCCAAGGTGTCTGCAGCATTGTGACGTATTTGTAGGCATATCATTGGAAGATTGACCATAAGAGACCACATTTACCAGGTGTCCGCCCGGTGTCCTGCGCCGAAATTGATGCGCAAACCTCAGCTGCAAGTATTTTTCCATGGAATTCAGAGAAGAAAGCAGGCTTCCACGAACAATATATCAATGAAGAGATATGTGAAAAAACACCTTGAGGATTGATTCCAAACAACGTTTGCCATGTTTTGGTCGATATTATGGAGTTAATTCGGAAAAAGTTTGACGTTGTTGGTGACTGAATTTTCGGTTCGTTTCGGTAGCCAAATGTGATGTACAAAACGGAGTGATTTCTCCTACACAAAGATTCTTTCAGGAAAAACTGAACATTTGCTATGTAACTGAGAGTCTCCTCATTGAAAACATCCAAAGCTCTTCAAAGGTAAATGATTTTATTTATTTGGTTATCTGGTTTTTGTGAAAATGTTGCGTGCTAAATGCTACTCAAAATGCTAAGCTAGCTTTGCATACTCTTACACAAATTAGTGAATTGCTATGGTTCAAAAGCATATTTTGAAAATCTGAGATGACAGTGTTGTTAAGAAAAGGCTAAGCTTGAGAGCAGGCGTATTATTTTCATTTTATTTGTGATTTTCAGAAATCGTCAACGTTGCGTTATGCTATTGAGCCTGAGGCTTTATTCACGATCCCGGATCCGGGATGGGGAGTATCAAGAGGTTAAAGGCCAAAAACGAAAATAGAGTGCTAATTTGACCGCTTCACATCAAAGTAAATGAACCTATGGTGTCAGGAAAAAAAAGAACCAGCCATTTATCGTAATTTAACCTCTAGCGACAAGCAATCCCGTATCTGGGATCGTAATCATAGCCTCAAGCGCATTACCATAACGCAACGTTTCCTATTCATGAAAATCACAAATTAAATAAAATAAATGTATTCAAACACAAGCTTAGCCTTTTGTTAACAACACTGTCATCTCAGATTTTCAAAATATGCGTTACAGCCAACGCTAGACAAGCATTTGTGTAAGTTTAGCATGGCATAATGCTATGCTAGGTTGTGCTGGCAGCAGGCAGCATTTTCACAAAAATAAGAAAAGCAACCAAATTAAATAATTTACCTTTGAAGAACTTCAGATGCTTTCACTCAGGAGACTCCCAGTTAGATAGAAAATGTTCATTTTTTCCAAAAAAGAATATTTTTGTACGCGAAAAACGTCACGTTTGTTCATCCTGCTTGGCTGAGAAATCGAAAGAAAAATACTTCAACTATAATGCATTAGCATAACGCAAGTTTTTCTATTCATGAAAATCGCAAATGAAATGAAATAAATATATTGAAACACAAGCTTAGCCTTTTGTTAACCTCTCTGGGCAACCCGACACGCAAGCGTCCCACCTTGCCAACAATAAATGCAAATGCGCGACGCCAAATGCTAATAGCACTCGTTAAAACTCAAACGTTCATTAAAACTCACATGCAGGGTACTCAATTCAAGCTACACTCGCTGTGAATCTAGCCAACAAGTCAGATTTTTAAAATGCTTTTCCGCGAAAGCATGAGAAGCTATTATCTGATAGCATGCAACACCCTGAAATACCAGAAGGGGACGTAAACAAAAGAATTAGCGTAGCCGGCGATACACAAAACGCAGAAATAAAATATAAAACATTCATTACCTTTGACGAGCTTCTTTGTTGGCACTCCTATATGTCCCATAAACATCACAATTGGGTATTTTCTTTGATTAAATCGGTCCTTGTATACCCAAAATGTCCATTTATGAAGACCGTCAGATCCAGGAAAAACACCGTTTTTAAACGCAACGTTATTTTTTTAAATTAAAAAAGTTGCCTATAAACTTTGACAAAACACTTCAAACTACTTCTGCAATCCAACTTTAGGTATTAGTAAACGTTAATAAACGATCAAATTGATTACGGAGCGATTTGTATTCAATAGCCACAAGTTTGGAAAACGTAGACCACTTTTCCCCTTCCATTTTTTCCAGCTGTGTACCCGAAGACAGGATGTGCCTATTACTCATCTGACCAAGTATTTAGTTGCATAGAAATCACAACACTGGCGACATCGTGTGGAAGCTGTAGGAACTGTAAGCCCATCCTTATCTATTATGCCTTGCAATAGACAATACAGAGACTGGCGGATTGATTTTTTCTTCGTCGATTTTGTGATCAGGTTTCCTTGCGATTTTGACCACGAAAAACGTTCTGTTATAGTCACAGACATCATTGAACCAGTTTTAGAAACTTCAGAGTGATTTCTATGCACACATACTAATCATATGCATATACTATATTGCTGGCATGAGTAGCAGGATGTTGAAATGTTGCACGATTTTTAACAGAATGTTGAAAAAAGTAGCCCGATCTATAACAGGTTTTAACAACACTGTCATCTCAGATTTTCAAAATATGCTTTTCAACCAAAGCTACACACACAAGCATTTGTGTAAGAGTATTGATAGCCTAGCATAGCATTAAGCCTAGCATTCAGCAGGCAACATTTTCACAAAAACAAGAAAAGCATTCAAATAAAATCATTTACCTTTGTAGAACTTCGGATGATTTCAATGACGAGTTCTCAGTTCGATAGCAAATGTTCATTTTTTCCAAAAAGATTATTTTTGTTTGGCGATCATTTTAAAAAACAGAGGCACACTTCTCCCTGATCATACATGACAAATATACCATCTAGGTTGATTCATGGCTTAACATAATGCTATATATCAATTGGGCCATATAAATGCCTTTTGGACATGGTTCACTGACTTGTGGGTTTGTAAACCGAATTCCTATGATCATACATGGCAAATGGACATAACATCCTGATTTGGCACTTTCAAATCTTTCATATTGCATTTGGACATTTATGGCATTTGGCCCCAATTTCTGGGGGGGACTTCCACTTTTGATTTCCTATGAAATCATATTGCAAATGGACAAAACATATGCCTTATGGACAAGTAAAAACATAGAATTATAATAAAATATGACAAAAGTATGTTGATATAGTTCTTATACATGTGTAATTGACAAAATAATCAAAAGAATTTCGAAAACATGGTCCAGAAAGCACTTTTGTAAGTTTTTTTTTCTTTCAAATTTTTACAATTTTACTCTTGGGTCTTGACTTGTGTTACATTTGCAATATGAAAAATTATGGTGGAGCGCACTCGCCATCTATTGGATTTTTGCAGTGTTACACTTGACATTTGCCACATGGCATTTTCAATCAACTTTGAATGAAACAACGTCCAATTGAGTGGTATTGTCCATCGTGTATAAGTTTCGTATGGTGCCAATATGATCCCATTCATTTTTGTCCATTTCAGGGGGTGTTCCCTTACTTAAGTACTTTACACCACTGATTATTAGCATGTTTGAATTACCCCTATAAAAATGGTAGAATTTCAGGTACTCAACAAGAAGGTCTGATTTCATTATTACTGAAACAGGACCCAGGTGGTAAGTAGAAAGATTCAGCCCATTAAAAAAATTTGAGGCCTCTTGCAATTCAATGTTGTGATGCAAAAATCCTGGCAAAATGCATAGCACATAGAATAACAAAGATTTTACCAGACTGATCAGACAGGTTTTTTACATGGATGATATATTAGAGATAATATACGACAATTACTTGAAACAATTAAACATTAGGAACCATCAAAGATGCTAGGCCTGGTCTTCATAGCAGATTTTGAAAAGGCGTTTAATAAAGTACGACTAGAATTATATATATATATAAATGCCTTACTTTAATTTAGGTGAATCTCTTATACAATGGGTTAAAGTTATGTACAGCAACCCCAGATGTAAAATAGTAAATAATGGTTACTTCTCAGAAAGTTTTGAGCTTTTAAGAGGAGTAAAACAAGGCTGTCTATTGTCTCCGTATCTATTTATTATGTCCATTAAAATGCTAGCTATTAAAATTAGATCCAACAAGAACATCAAAGAGTTAGATATCCAGGGGATGAAACAAAAGTGTCAAAGTATGCCGATGACTCAAGTGTTTTCTTAAGTCCGCAATATGGATCCCTGCACCATCTCATTGAAGATCTTGATCACTTTTATAGCCTCTCTGGAAAAAACCTAATTATGACAAGTGTACCATATAATGTATTGGATCATTAAAAGACCGAGTATTTACACTATCTTATAGTTTACCAATAAAATGGGCGGATGGGGAAGTAGACATACTTGGTATTCACATCTCAAAAAATATAAATGAACTTACCACAATTCATTTCAATACAAAGTTTGCAAAACAGATACAATTCTGCAACCACGGAGAGGTAAATACTTGTCTATTTATGGAAAAATCAAATTGATGACCTCTTTGGTCCTATCACAGTTACTTACTTACTAATGGCACTGCCTACTCCAAACGACTCGTTTTAAAAAAATCATATGAGCAAAATTACTAAGCCAGACAAAATTAAAAGTGCCTATTTATATAATGAATTTGAGTTTGGGGGGCTAAAATAATTTAATATTAAAGGTTTAACTTCTCACTAAAAGCTTCACTCATACAGTGGGGCAAAAAAGTATTTAGTCAGCCACCAATTGTGCAAGTTCTCCCACTTAAAAAGATGAGAGAGGCCTGTAATTCTAATCATAGGTACACTTCAACTATGACAGACAAAATGAGGAAAAAAATCCAGAAAATCCCATTGTAGGATTTTTAATGAATTTATTTGCAAATTATGGTGGAAAATAAGAATTTGGTCAATAACAAAAGTTTATCTCAATACTTTGTTGCGAACCCTTTGTTGGCAATGACAGAGGTCAAACGTTTTCTGTAAGTCTTCACAAGGTTTTCACACACTGTTGCTGGTATTTTGGCCCATTCCAACTGTTTTGTCTGTCATAGTTGAAGTGTACCTATGATGAAAATTACAAGCCTCTCATCTTTTTAAGTGGGAGAACTTCCACAATTGGTGGCTGATTAAACACTTTTTTTGCCCCACTTTATACCGATTAATTTTAAAAAACGTCCTTTATGGATTCATTTTTTTTGTATTATATTTATTAATGACATTATGAATAGAAATGGAGGAGTTATGTCAATATGGAAATATATGTGAATATCTGCTCAATACAAATTTACAACCAACTGATTGCAGCATTACCACAAAAGTGGAGGAGGCAAGTGGAAAAGGGAGAAGGTAGGGAACTTGTTTGCCTACTATATATTAAAGATACAAATTGGCTGGAAGGAATTGTCATAAATAGAACAACATTAAATTTTAATTTGAGGACATACAGGTTGTAAAATAAATGGGAAATTATTTTCAATGTACAGATTCCATGGCACATGGTTTATGAACTGGTGCAAAAAAACAACACTTGGTTCAACACTTCGAGTTTTCTATTTAAATTATTATATAAAAGTCTTGCCACCAACAGAATGCTATATATATAAGGGGCATGCAACAATCTCAGCTCTGTAGATTTTGCTGCGAAGAGACAAAATCACCAGATCATTTATTCCCCTATGTTGCTTGTTTCTGGTCACAGGTTCAGGGATGGTTAAAAATCACAACATTCACTTAAAATGAATCTTACAAATAGCAGTGTTGGGCGATTTGGAAAGCCATAGTCAGTCAATGAAAAATATAATAATACCCGTAGGAAAGGTTTTTATGTTTATCTCACAATCTGTGGATACTATACCTTTAGAAAGGTTCAAAATGTATGTAAAACATCACAGCACAATTGAAAAATATATGGCACATGGACACCAAATGAGGGTTGTCTATGGTGATAGGTGGGATGGGCTGAGTGTGGCTGTTATGTATTATTCCTATGTGACTGCTTTATATAAAAGTACCATGTATGTCAAATGTGTATGCAAAATGTGTATGCAAAATGTGAATGTAAAATGTATATGTAAAATGTATGTACACTACCATTCAAAAGATTGGGGTCACTTAGACATTCTTTGAAAGAAAATAAAATTTTTTTGTCCATCAAAATAACATTAAATTGATCAGATATACAGTGTAGAGATTGTTAACGTTGTAAATGACTATTGTATCTGGAAACGGCAGATTTCTTTATGGAGTATCTACAAAGGCATACAGAGGCCCATTATCAGCAACCATCACTCCTGTGTTCCAATGGCACGTTGTATTAGATACAAAAGGCTAACTGATCATTAGAAAACCATTTTGCAATGTTAGCACAGCCGAAAACTGTTGTCCTGATTAAAGTAGCAGTAAAACTGGCCTTCTTTAGACTAGTTGAGTATCTGGAGCATCAGCATTTGTGGATTTGATTACAGGCCCAAAATGGTCAGAAACACAGAACTTTCTTATGAAATTTGTCAGTCTATTCTTGTTCTGAGAAATGGAGGCTATTCCATACGAGAAATTACCAAGAAACTGAAGATCTCGTGCAATGCTGTTTACTACGTACTCCCTTCACAGAACAGTACAAACTGGCTTAACCAGAATAGAAAGAGGAGTGGGAGGCCCCGGTGCACAACTGAGAAAGAGGAAAAGTACATTAGGTTGTCTAGTTTGAGAAACAGATGCCTCACAAGTCCTCAGCTGGCAGCTTCATTAAATAGTACCCGCAAAACACCAGTCTCAATGTCAACCATGAAGAGGCAACTCCGGGATGTTGGCCTTCTAATGCCTTACAATTTCCAATGCTATGCTAGAGTAAAACCATAGAAAATGCATTATTGTATGAGTTGAGCCTTTAAAACATAACCAAAGCTTGGAGCATCACAAAACATCAAGATAAATCTGCGTTTCTATTTCATAAATGAGCATCTCTAGACTTGGAAGATCTGATGCTAAACCAAGTCAAAGTCACAGGACACAAACAGCCTGAGGACTTGAGTCTTTATCTAACCCATACAGTATATAATTAAAGCACAGCCAGCCAACAGAGGCAGACATCCTATCACGGTAAACCTGGACATAGTTCACAAACCTGACCCGGTGAGGGCCCAGATGTCATATCTCTGTTAAGCTAGGGGGATCACTGTCAGAAGTGGCAGTACCCAACACAACACCCGTGCCCCTTGGAATCTGAGAGCAACTCTACCTCGCTGACCGACTTAGAAGGAAAGCAAAGAATGTGTTCAGATGAGGGGGAATTTTGTCTCCTGGGCATTTAAAAAAAACAAGCATTCTGTAATTTTAGTATACTTTCCACCCCTTTTCCAACTGTGGCAAACAACTGAAATAAGGAAAGCCCAGTGGATTTATAGGCATTGAACCCTAATTGGACTAATGATGGTGGTAGACCTTAATTACCTCAGTCTCAGTCCATCAATGAGGACCAATGTTTATGTCTGCAGCCATGGCTGAGGAAATCTCCTCCATCATTTATGGGGGCGCTTGTTTGTTGTAGAATGCAGCTCTGGAAGAGATCTTATCTCTATGTTGTAGCCACTAGACCAGATCAGACCAGACCCAATCAGTCATTATACTAATACCAGTACATAGTAGAGCAGTAGTCTAGTACTGATACATACCACGTACCATACAGACTCTAAGCCTATCGGTAACTGGTTACACAACAGTGTTTCCTCATCCTTAACTGTAATCGACCCAACCCACTTGATTCCATAATAGATATTGAATTCCATTGCACATGGCTGATTCACAAAGGAATAGTCAAATACACTCACATTAGTCAGAAGGAGCACTAATGCCCAGCACTTTTTCCCACAAAACAGAAGTTTTGTTTATTAATGTTGACTAAATGATAGCCCAAATAACACTCCTGACCTGTGTGAGAATGAAAATAAAGATGTGAAAGCTAGCCAGCATGCCGTAGCATAGGTTATTGTACCCACTTCCCACAGCAGTAGCACCATCTGTTGCATTCTATACAGTAGTTTGTCTGTCAGTGCCTATAGGCAGAGCTCTACTGACAGACGGGTTCTATGGGCCCGTATCAGCACCAGACATGGTTAGACTGCACCACCACCAGCACATCCTCCTGCAGAGCTTGTCGTTGACTTGGAGCGACCCCTTTCCCTCTCCTCTCCACAGGATCCATGTGAACACACAGCATCTCCACGGAGCCCACCGCTGACACCAACGGACGCCAAGAACAGCCCCGTTCCACCAAATTGGGAAAAGGAGAAAAGCTCTTTATTAAAAGGTATGTGCTGCTGGAAATACTCCATCACCCCGTTCTCACCAACACTATCCCACTTATTTCATCCTTATTTTCCCACTGCTTTGGATGCAAAACAAAAACAAACAAGGCCAATTTCCTTTTTCCTGCCAATGGTTTGAATGCTGAGTATTTCAATCCAAATGAAAAGCTGCATTTGTCAAATGTCATGGATAGGAATGCACTTGTTTTGTGTGTAAAACACAGAAGAAAGGGGGCACAAGTGAAAGGGGACACTTCCCCTAATGATTCAGCATGTAATTTTTCAAGATTTAATAAAAACATGTGGAAGGAGGAAGGAGGGTGATGGATCTGACGAGTACAATACAGAGGTGTCATTTACAGTGCTGCACCACCCTCCCTTCCCCTACTCTCTTCTGCTTCTCCCCAGTACCTAGACCTGCCCTAGGCCACAGAGTCCCAGGGAGAGGGTCCGCTGTAGAGACACAGGTCTCCAGGACACTGCAATTGAAACCATGTGAGATGAAGCAACCTCTGGAATCAGCTTTCCATATGAGCTAACCCCCCTGAAACCTTAGATGACAGAAATCTGGAGTGAATGGAGAGTCCCAGTGCCCTGCCCCGAGCACAACTAAAGATATAAACTAAAATGATTTTGATTCACATATACATGGCTAGCGTGTACAGTACAAGTCCAAATGTACTGAGTCAAATTCACTTTGGTGAGATCGGTAGATGAGGTGAACACAAACACATGCCAACTATTGTAAAAGTTGGTAGCAGAAAACACAGCTGAAGGGTGTTGTTGTTGTTCAGGAGAAGTAGCAACATTTAAACATGTTCCGCATCACAACACACCCAGTCCTGACAGTGACCTTATTACCCAAGTTTCCAAGACACCCTAATGTCATTGACTGTACTATGGAACATTGGAACCTGATTTTTTTTGGAGAGCAGGTCAGTCTGGTGAATGAGGTCACCAGAGGATTCATCTAAGCTCTGTCCCAGTTTCAGAAACCATGGAGCAGGTCAGTCTGGTGAATGAGGTCACCAGAGGATTCATCTAAGCTCTGTCCCAGTTTCAGAAACCATGGAGCAGGTCAGTCTGGTGAATGAGGTCACCAGAGGATTCATCTAAGCCCTGTCCCAGGTTCAGAAACCATGGAGCAGGTCAGTCTGGTGAATGAGGTCACCAGAGGATTCATCTAAGCTCTGTCCCAGGTTCAGAAACCATGGAGCAGGTCAGTCTGGTGAATGAGGTCACCAGAGGATTCATCTAAGCTCTGTCCCAGGTTCAGAAACCATGGAGCAGGTCAGTCTGGTGAATGAGGTCACCAGAGGATTCATCTAAGCTCTGTCCCAGTTTCAGAAACCATGGAGCAGGTCAGTCTGGTGAATGAGGTCACCAGAGGATTCATCTAAGCCCTGTCCCAGTTTCAGAAACCATGGAGCAGGTCAGTCTGGTGAATGAGGTCACCAGAGGATTCATCTAAGCCCTGTCCCAGTTTCAGAAACCATGGTGCTGGTTCACACATCACTTCAGTTTGGATTTTGAATGGCAGTCAGATCTCTCTCTCTCTCTCTCTCTCTCTCTCTCTCTACCACAACCAGCTGTGAACGCTAAAACACATTTCAACCCTACACTATCACAAATATGTTCAGCTTTTGGGCGTCGGAACATTTTTTTAAAGGGGTCGAGTTACATTCAAGATAAGTTAGATTTAGTGCCCTGTTCAGATGTCAGATGTTTGGGTTGAAGCTGAAGCTCTGGTCGCTGTGGTCTACCGTCAAAGTCAAGGCCAGGTTATGGAGACCAGATCCACGAGAACGTAATCAATCCATTGGGTTATGGCATTCCCGTTCCCCATCCACTACCCTTGTCAACCCGACAATTAGTTCAAGATGGTTTGCGTTGATTTAGTCTGCTTTGAGGTGGCGGCGTGTTGGTTCACCACAACACCACATTTGGCAGATTTCTTACCATGGACCGCCAAGGTCTGCTGGCTTGGGACTGGGTGGTGTTGAAGGGGAAGCCAGAAAAATAAACGTTACTGACATTCTTTCATGGCTGATATTTCATGGAGTATACTCAGTAGATGGACACAGTCTTCATCAAGAAAATTATTATTATTTCTGTTATTGTAAATGATGAGGGGACTCAATTGAAAGCACCAAACTGTCTGTTCAAACAGCTACCACGCAACTCACAGCCGCATACAAGACATGCCACCAGGGGTCTCTTCACAGTCCCCAAATCCAGAACAGACTCTGTGAAATGCACAGTACTACATAGAGCCATGACTACGTGGAACTCTCTTTCACATCAAGTAACTAAAGCGAGGAGTAAAATCAGATCTAAAAAAACTCAGATAAAACAACAACTCGCGGCACAACGCAGGCACACACTCTACTGACACACGTTGTAATATTGTTGTATTGTACATTTTATTTTGTATATTTGTGCTATTAGAGTAATAATGTAATAAAGTATTGTATTATCTATTGTTTTATTTACCATCCTTTTGATCGACATAGGTAGTTCCTTTCTAATGAAGTCAACAACAATAGTGGGTGGAGGTTAGGAAGGGGAGTCTGAGTGAACAAACTGGAGGTGGAAGAGGGTACACAGCGTGATTGGAAGTCGGCAATTAGAGGTTGTGGGGATAAAGAGCTTGAAGAGATATTGTGCCACAATTTGGCTCAATCTCAAATCCCCCAAAGGCCTGCTGTGAATGCACCTCCAACACGCAGAGCACACGCAGTTTACAGAATACATAAACACACATGGGCCAAGCCAGCCACATTCCTCATGCAGCCCTGTGTCTCACCCAGTAGGCCTAGGGAGACATACAGTGCATTCAGAAAGTATTCAGTCACCTTGATTTTTTCCACATTTTGTTACGTTACAGCCTTATTCTAAAATTGATTAAATAGTTTTTTCCCCCTCATCAATCTATACTCAATATCCCATAATGACAAAACAAAAGGTTTTTAGAATATTTTGCTAATTTATTAAACATTAAAAACTGAAATTTCACAAAAATTAATATTCAGACGCTTTACTCAGTACTTTGTTTAAGCATGATTATGTCGCTACAAGCTTGGCACACCTGTATTTGGGGAATTTCTCCCATTCTTCTCTGCAGATCCCCTTAAGCTCTGTCAGGTTGGATGGGGAGCATCGCTGCACAGCTATTTTTAGGTCTCTCCAGAGATGTTAGATCGGGTTCAAGTCCGGGCTCTGGCTGGGCCACTCATAGGCTTGTCCCAAAGCCACTCCTGCATTGTCTTGGCTGTGTGCTTAGAGTCATTGTCCTATTGGAAGGTGAACCTTCACCCCGGTCAGGCCAAATAATTCAATCTTGGTTTCATCAGACAAGAGAATCTTGTTTCTCATGGTCTGAGAGTCCTTTAGGTGCCTTTTGGCAAACTCCAAGCGGACTGTCATGTGCCTTTTACTGAGGAGTGGCTTCCACCTGGCCACTCTACCATAAAGACCTGATTGGTGGAGTGCTGCAGAGATGGCAGGAAGGTTCTCCCATTTCCACTTTGTCATACTCTTCTCCCCCGATTGCTCAGTTCGGACCAGCTCTAGGAAAAGTCTTGGTGTTTCCAAACTTCTTCCATTTAAGAATGATGGAGGCCACTGTGTTCTTGGGGACCTTCAATGCTGCAGAAAGTTTTTGCTAGCCTTCCCCAGATCTGTGCCTTGACACAAATCTGTCTCGGAGCTCTACGGACAATTCCTTCAACCTCATGGCTTAGCTTTTTCTCTGACATGCACTGTCAACTGTGGGATGGGGATATATATATAGACAGGTGTGTGACTTTCCAAATCATGTCCAATTAATTGAATTTACCACAGCTGGACTCCAATCAAGTTGTAGAAACATCTCAAAGATGATCAATGGAAACAGGATGCACCTGAGCTCAATTTAGAGTCTCATAGCAAAGGGTCTGAATACTTATGTAAATAAGGTATTTCTGTTTTGTATTTTTTATACATTTGCAAGAAAAGTATATTTAATCCATTTTAGACTAAGGCTGTAATGTAACAGAATGTGGAAAACGTCAAGGGGTCTGAATACTTTCCGAATGCACTGTAAATAGGATAAAATGGTGTTCCGCACAGTGCAATGCTGCTATGTTCTGTGATCTTAACACTGTTTTGTACATACACTGTTTTGTAGATACTGTATGTAGACATATTGTCATTCCAGAGACGCTTTCAGTGACTCAGTCCTTTTCCAGGAAACTATTTTTCGCGGTGTCAATGTGTGTCTGTACACCTTTACCCTGTGACCACCACAGTTGTGTATTCTGGAGAAACACAGAAAATCATTATGTCTCACACATAATGATGTTTTATCCACATAGGCATAATCATTCTGGAGTATTTACACAGGTTGCAATGGTAAGGTTATACCACAATAGATTCTGATGCTATCATAAAGTGTACTTTCTGTCTCCACGTTTGGACGAATGTTGAAATGGTGAAACATCAACAGTGGGGTTTTTTTACCATTAATTGCTTAGGTCCATGCTATTAGGTCCATTGTTGAATGTTTTTAGGTTTGAAGGGGTGCCACTATGATTTAACAATCATTATTTAGGCTCGTCTATGAGGTGAATAATTCCGTGTTTATTTAAAAAATCATTTCCGTGGACAAATCCATGCACAAACAATCTCAGGCGTGGGGAGAGTATGTGTGTGTGTGTACGTACGTGTTTGTGTGTTACAAAGAGAGAGAGAGAGGGAGAGTTTATGTTGGCATAGTGCCTCATGCTGCTCAGACCTGCCAGAATAACCACACATCTCTCACTTTCCTTCTGGTCTCGCTCTTCTCTCTCTTCTCCCAGTCCCTCATTTCTCTGTGAGAGTGACCCATTTCATCAAAGACAAAAGAAGCTATCAAGGCCTATGGAAAAGTAGACACTCTTCACACGTTTACAAACTTACAGGAGTTGTCCCTGAGGCGTCAGGGTGTTAGAGAATGCATAGAAGGGGCTTTTTTTCTCTCTTTTTTTGAACTAATTCAAAACAAATATTACCAAATTCTATTCGAGTGCCACTGTATTGCACATCATCCTTTTCACAGAGGGCTGAATAAAAAACCAATTTTATCTGCCTGATTTTCTAGTATCTGGACAAATTAGGTCTGTTGTTCCCAATAGAAAGTCCAAGGCTAGGAACGTCAAGTTTCAAGTGATGTTACATAGTGGTATTACGACCAGCCATAATTAACAACAGAGAAAGAAAGTTTTACACATACTGTAAATAGTCATCAGGTTTATGGGTATAACTTCTTCACAAAATCGTGACGCATGTATCTGAACCAAGATAGGCTGTAATTTCTTTACTGCTCTGCGTTGCTGTTTCTGTGTACCAACACCTCACTGCTTGCCCTGGATGGAACAACAACATTCGCCTTGTGGTTTATGATCAAAAGACAGGAAGGAATGACCTGCTATGTCCCAAAGCTTCAACTGTTGTAAAAAAAAGAGAGAAGAGGAAGGAAGAAGATTCTTGTGAGAACAAATGACCCAGGAAGCAGACCAAGCCGAGACGAGAACACTCAATCACTGAGAACCTGCCCTCCACCCCACCCCTCTACCACAAACACATCGCCCTCCACCCCCACAAACCTCTTCCCTCTTGCTCACTACCCTACCCTTGTCGCCGGAACTACAGGGCATCTGTCTGCCAGTTAATCATCCCTAATTATGTGCTAATAAAGAAAGCAATGAAGGAGGAGAGGAGCAAGGGAAGAAAATAAACAAGAGCAATAGGAAGGGGAAAAGGGCAATTTCAGCTCAAAAATATTAATGTAATCAAGGAAAATTAGTAGGTTTGGGATAACATTCCTATGGCTCGCTGTGTTTACTTTGCAGGCAAGCAATTGAAAGTGTGTAGGGTCGAGGGTCGGAAGGAAGGCAGGTTGGTTAGTCAGAACGCATACACTTTAATTACCAATACTCCCTGTTCTAAACTGTAGAGCCGATCTGTTTATGCAATCTATGCTCCACATTATGTATGGGTGGAGACTGTGTGTATTATGCGCAGGGTGAGTGGAGTTTAGATTATACACATGTTTTTTATATTTAAATCAATACAGTGGGTCATATCTGTAACGCTGAGAAATAGATCAAATTCACCACCAGCTGGCTTACAAGTCACAATCCCTTCAAATGTGGTTCCAATTAGAATGGGTATGTTCTACTCATTCCAATTCTATGATTCAGACAGTGGTTAGGGTTCGAAAGCTGTGGGTGTACAGACAGGAGCAGTAATGGTTCGCCTAAATGGGACATGATTCAGGAGACTGTTCTGTGCACCCCTGTCAGATAGATAGGAATGAAAGCTGTTAAAGTACTGGTACACACACACAAATATATACCGTATACACACACACACACACACACACGCACGCACATGGGTCGTGCATGGATCGGTTCAGCCTGTGCTGTGAGCTGATTTATTGACTGGTGTTTACTGTGGATAATGTTTGACTATACTGCTGTGTCGGCCAGGGAGTCTCCCAAGTGTTGAAACAGACTGAGTGCTGTATAAAATATGTCCAAATATGCATTAAACTACACTCCAGAGAGAACCACATAAGAGCTTGACCTGGCCACTGTACCAGACATGTACTTTCTCTCTATCCAGAACACACAGTCAACCAGTGGCAAAATGAATAGAGAAATACACACTATGAACATATCTGTTTAATTATGACTGGTTAGAGTCAGAACCTGAAATGTAGATCTGTCCTCACAATATTGAAGTAATTGAACATCCTTCATACTGTACATGGCAATTACTCAATGAAATGGGGCAGAAAATATTGGAATTTAACTATACACATCTGTGAAAACACTCGATTCTACCTGAGAGAATTATCTAGTAGCTCATGTCTAGTGAGGGAAAAGTACATTGACATATCCACGTAAATCCATTCCAGCCCATTTTTCCCACTCTACAATTAGAAAAACTGTAGTCATATAGCGCCCACTTGTGGTTGACACTGAAACGGCATCACCAGTTTGTCCAAAGGCTAAATTTGAAATATTTAAGCTTTCCATTGACCATCACTAGACACTCTCCTTATAATGACTTGTAATCATGATTGTGTTACTCAGGCCTATCTTTTCTGTCCAAATCAGCCAAGTCGCCAAATCTTAAGGGAAGATGGTTAGGAAATCAACCTCAACAAATGTTTTATAATGTGTCCTCTTGAGGGAGGGCTGATTTTCATACCACATAAACAGATATGATGCAATAGGTTGGTGTAAAGCAGAAAACTACTCTCTCGCTCTGTTTATAGCTGGTGCTAATATGGGTCCTTTGTCCTGATTTGGTTTAAATTGCGATTGTGTCCACATTGTCTGTTAGCCGTTCCCTGTGTCTGCATTGTGACCAGATTTCCTGGTCACATATGTATTTATTGTAAGACATATTGATGTAATCAATCAATGGTGCCACCTGTCAATGATTTTAGGGGGTGAGGGTGAAATAATGATTTAAATGGTTTCTCTGTCCAGATCTGTCTACACGTGTAAGATATCCAGACACAAGGAGTGTCTGACTACCTCTGGAGGTGGGCGGCAAGATCTGATCACAATCAGAATGTGGACAAGATCTGTATCGAGGATGCAAGTTTGAACCAGCTGTAAACGGGTCTTCTGTCTGTGAATACTGAGAAGGGCTGGTGGTTGTGGACGGTTGGCTGTGGATTGGAGACAGATGTGCTTGTGGAAACCGCTCTTGGGTGGTGCAAAATAGATCAACTGCCTCACATGGGGTTGGAAAACCAAAACAATGGTTCACTCCAAGCCGACCGTGACCGTGTTGCTCTAACGGTCATTCACAGAGTTAACTGTGACCGCTCTCAATGGCAAACACTGTTGATAAGTGACAGAAGAGAGGGTCAACGTTACTCATTTTCAAAGACCACCACCGCTGTGATGTTAATAATAGCCACGTTGAAAAGCAACTGTGTGCCACATAAGGTGTGGCATATTACTGTAAACTGTGTGACACATAAGGTGTGGCATATTACTGTAAACTGTGTGCCACATAAGGTGTGGCATATTACTGTAAACTGTGTGACACATAAGGTGTGGCATATTACTGTAAACTGTGTGCCAAATAAGGTGTGGCATATTACTGTAAACTGTGTGACACATAAGGTGTGGCATATTATAAACTGTGTGCCACATAAGGTGTGGCATATTATATTACTGTAAACTGTGTGACACATAATGTGTGGCATATTACTGTAAACTGTGTGACACATAAGGTGTGGCATATTACTGTAAACTGTGTGCCACATAAGGTGTGGCATATTACTGTAAACTGTGTGACACATAAGGTGTGGCATATTACTGTAAACTGTGTGACACATAAGGTGTGGTAAACTGTGTGACACATAAGGTGTGGCATATTACTGTAAACTGTGTGACACATAAGGTGTGGCATATTTAAACTGTGTGACACATAAATACAGTGTGTGTAAACTGTGTGACACATAAGGTGTGGCATATTACTGTAAACTGTGTGACACAGTGTGGCATAAGGCCACATGTGGCATATTACTGTAAACTGTGTGACACATAAGGTGTGGCATATTACTGTAAACTGTGTGACACATAAGGTGTGGCATATTACTGTAAACTGTGTGACACATAAGGTGTGGCATATTACTGTAAACTGTGTGACACATAAGGTGTGGCATATTATAAACTGTTAAGGTGTGGTAAACTGTGTGACACATAAGGTGTGGCATATTACCTTTAAACTGTGTGACACATAAGGTGTGGCATTTTACTGTAAACTGTGTGACACATAAGGTGTGGCATATTACTGTAAACTGTGTGACACATAAGGTGTGGCACAGGTGTGGCATATTACTGTAAACTGTGTGACACATAAGGTGTGGCATATTACTGTAAACTGTGTGACACATAAGGTGTGGCATATTATAAATGTGACACATAAGGTGTGGCATATTACTGTAAACTGTGTGACACATAAGGTGTGGCATATTACTGTAAACTGTGTGACACATAAGGTGTGGCACATGACTGTAAACTGTGTGACACATAAGGTGTGGCATATTACTGTAAACTGTGTGACACATAAGGTGTGGCATATTACTGTAAACTGTGTGACACATAAGGTGTGGCATATTACTGTAAACTGTGTGACCGAGGTATAGCAACAGTTTAAACACTGTACTGTAATATTGATACCAGGTGATGGCTATTATCAGTAATATTAACACACTTGGTAACTTCAGCTCTCTTCATTACTGTGCTTGCCCGGGCTTGCTTACTTTGCTATATGAAGTCTAGTAATCTGGTAGTTTACTTACAAAAAAAATGGTAGACAGCACATAGGAAAAGTAACAAAATTTGGGAATAGCTCATCCACTGACAATTGACCAATTCCATTGACAATTTACTAATGTAGCCCTTTCCTGCAGACAAATGACCAAATCGCCCTTTACTGGCCTTATAGGTGGAATATTATTAATAATTTGAATAATTTCATAAATCCAGTGTTTTCATGTCAAACGGTTTTGTTATATTTCAGTCTTCTGTGATGTATATGAAGTGTAATATTGAGATGCAAACTCAAAATGTACTACATATCAACTCTATATCTGACATAGTACATGGTGTTTAGGTGTCTTCTTTTTTTGAAGCTCATAACCATGTGTGTGAGGTGTATACTTTTGTTTCAAAGTGGATTTGTTTTAAGACTACCCAGAAACACTCTGTATGACCCTGATTTAGTCCACTGCAGTAAAAGGATAAACAATGGCTTTATAGTCCTACTGTTTTATGAGTTCTAGTCCATAAATCTAACAGTGGTGAAAAAAGTAGACTAGCCTACTTTCAAAATCCACTAGAGGGAACTATTTCAGACTGCCTCCAACAAGCCTGTGCTGCTGTAGTTTCCAAGCAATTGTATTGCCTCCATTGCTCTCTCTAACACACACACACACACACACACACACACACACACACACACACACACACACACACACACACACACACACAGCCTGGCTTGCACTGAGGGGGATTCAGGTTTACAATGCACTGCTGTTGGTGTACGACCAGTTCCTCTCTCCTTGTGAGGTACATAGAAGGGTCACAAAGCGACCTTCTGGCATGGCTTCATAACATGCTGCTCCGGCCTCCACAAGAACACCTCTCTGGTGTACGCAACGTTGTCTTTCTACAGCTATGTAGCCAATATCGGTTCTCTGTGGTCTTCTCCTTCACAATAGGACTGTTACATTTCCTGGCAAGAAGAGCTGAAGCAGCTCACCAGATAAATGGCCCCAGTTCGCCACAGAAATTCATTTGATATTGTTCTACTTTGAGGGACATATAATGGATGAAAATCTCCCCTGTGGCACTTGAATCCAATACACAGATTTTGAGCCAAAGGCAAAAAACTGGTCAAATATCATTGGCAACATTCTCCTGAAATACTGTATGTGAATTTCAGTATTTGGCAATTGTTACAACACAACTATCTGCTCTAAATAAAATGAGTTTATCATTGACACATTTGTTCTACATAGTATATGTGTTGTAGATTTCAAAAAGATGGAGTTCTCCTTGAGATGCTCAGCTATATAGAAGTAATAAATACTTATCATTTATGAGGTAGTGGAAATGTGGCCATAATTTGTGTTCAAGGGGAAATCCTACAGCTTGAAGTTTACCTCGAAAATTCTCATGTGCCACTGTCTGTAGGCTACTATAGTGAAACGTGTACTCCTGTAGAGCTGAAATAATTGGATGGTAAAACTTGCAAACAGCTAACTACAAATTTTTTTAAATCTAAGCAATTCAGGCATTCTTGAAAGTCAGGACAATCCTCATCCTGCGAAGAAACATAACTTGCATAGTTGAAGAAAATAGATTTAGCAAGCAGTAGACAGAGAGAATTAAATGTGGAGTGGAGATTTATAGTTGGCAATCATGTTTTAGAAAATGACAGTTTCCATCATAATTTATCCAACAAGCCAGCTTTTGTCTAATAAACTTGGATCAATTTAATCCTGCCTATTGAAAAACACATTTTAATTAGATCAGCTAAGTGTGTTGTAGCTGCTGCCAAATCATGACATTTAAACCCCCTAGAGTCGAATTACGCACTCCTGCGTCACACGGTGACATAACTTTGACTATTGAATAACTCCCGGTGTGTTTATACTAGAGATGTACCGTTTATTGTAGTGGCTGCAGCTCAGTTCCCTCTTTCTGCCTATATAAAGTTTGCACCTATTCCTTAACATGGGGCTTGTGATGGAAGACCTTTAAACAGGTCAACATTCACAAGGTCGCAGGGCCAGACGGATTACCAGGACGTGTACTGCGAGCATGCGCTGACCAACTAGCAAGTGTCTTCACTGACATTTTCACCTCTCCCTGTCTGAGTCTTTAATACCAACATGTTTTAAGCAGACCAACATAGTTGAATGTTTATCCTTTTACTCTTGGAAAAGAGACCCTTAAACCACACACACACACACTGCACTGAATAGCAGGCTAGTGATTGCTTTGCAATGCTTGCAGTTAGCCACTGATTCCTTTCAAACCACACGTTGTTGAAGTTGTGATTTCCAACTATTTGCGTAACGTTTATGTCCAATGCCCGATAATCTGTAATTTCTCTTCATATGACAAGGATGGAAAAGGATCTGCCAGTAGATTGTCTACTTGATTCATGACGACGAGCTAAGATTTTGAAAGTCAGTCCAATCAAAGCTACTGTAGATATAACGTAATTGTATCTATGGCCAATGATCTTGGATGGGCACTTCTTAAGTAACTCAAGTGTGCTTGAATTTGAGATCTTCCGTGGACTTTTCAGTGACGTAGTGTCCGCATGAGTGACAGAACACTGAGCCAATCACGGCACAAATAGAGAAGATTACCAACACCTACTATCCGTATTTTCCACTGGCTGCCCCACCTCCATAGAAAGCATTGAAATAGGACTGAAACACCAGCATTTTGGAGCTGCCTTAAGCAAAAAAGAGAGACCAAGTTTGTATGCGGCTATAGTAACTCCATTATTTATTTATTTATTTACATTGTTTGCAAACTGATATGTGACATGTATTAATGACAAAATAACATGCGAAACAGGCAACATGTACCCCTATGTACAGGCTTCTTCCACCTGTATTTCCAAGCACACCCTAGCTTAACGACACACAGCCTTTCCTTGTTGTGGCAGGAAGTCCATATAAGGTTTGGGGGTGGAGCCAGCCACCTGCAAGATATCTCTCCTCAATTGGGGTGGCAGGTAACCTTGTGGTTAGAGCGTTGGACTAATAACCGAAAGGCTGCAAGATCGAATCCCCGAGCTGACGAGGTAAAAATCTGTCATTCTGCTCCTGAATAAGGCAGTTAACCCACTGTTCCTAGGCCATCATTGTAAATAAGAGTTTGTTCTTAACTGACTTGCCAAGTTAAATAAAGGTATTAAAAAACTCTCCTCAATTACCACTCCCCTGCTGTCTTCCACAATATATATACAATACCAGTCAAATGTTTAGACACTGTCACGACTTCTGCCGAAGTCTTTGCCTCTCCTTGTTCGGGCGGTGCTCGGCGTTCGACGTCACCGGTCTTCTAGCCATCATTGATCCATTTTTCATTTTCCATTGGTTTTGTCTTGTCTTCCCACACACCTATTTTCAATCCCATTCATTACCTGTTGTGTATTTAAACCGCTGTTTCCCCTCATGTCTTTGTCAGAGATTGTTCATCGTCAGCGTAGTGTTTTTGTATAGGTGCGCGTCGGGTCTTCGTACCCATATTTATTTTATTGTTCATTTTGTCTATTTAGTGTTAAGGAGCATGTTACTTGGACTTTATTAAAAGACTCCATTTTACACTCCGTTAGACTCTCCTGCGCCTGACTTCCCTGCCACCTATACACATATGCCTGACAGACACACCTACTCATTCAAGGGGTTTTCTTTATTTTCTACATTGCAGAAGAATAGTGAAGACATCAAACCTCTGAAATAACACATGGAATCATGTAGTCAACAATAACATGTTAAACAATCAAAATATAATATTTATATTATATTATAAATTATTATATTCAAAGTAGCCACCCTTTGTCTTTGCACACTCTTGGCATTCTCTCAACCAGCTTCACCTGGAATGCTTGTCCAACAGTCTTGAAGGAGTTCCCACATATGCTGAGCACATGTTGGCTGCTTTTCCGTCACTCTGTGGTCCAACTCATCCCAATCCATCTCAATTGGGTTGTGGTTGGATGATTGTGGAGGCCAGGTCATCTGACGCAGCACTCTATCACTCTCCTTCTTGGTCAAATAGCCTTTACACAGCCTGGAGGTGTGTTGGGTCATTGTCCTATTGAAAAACAAATGATAGTCCCACTAAGCGCATGGGATGGCGTATCGCTGCAGAATGCTGTGGTAGCCATGCTGGTTAAGTGTGCCTTGAATTCTAAATAAATCACAGACAGTGTCACCAGCAAAGTCCCCCCACACCATCACACCTCCTCCATGCTTCAAGGTGGGAAATACACATGCAGAGATCATCCGTTCACCTACTCTGTGTCTCACAAATTTCAAATTTGGACTCATCAGACCAAAGGACAGATATCCACCGGTTTAATGTCCATTGCTCGTGTTTCTTGGCCCAAGCAAGTCTGTTCTTCTAATTGGTGTCCTTTAGTAGTGGTTTCTTCACAGTAATTTGACCATGAAGACCTGATTCACACAGTCTCCTTTGATTTCATGTCATTTGATTTGATTTGAACAGCTGCTGTTGAGATGTATCTGTTACTTGAACTCTGAAGCATTTATTTGGGCTTCAATGATAACTCTAATGAACTTCTCCTCTGCGGCAGAGGTAACTCTGGGTCTTCCTTTCCTGTGGCGGTCCTCATGAGAACCAGTCTCATCATAGCGCTTGAAGTTTTTGCAACTGCACTTGAAGAAACTTTCAAAGTTCTTGAAATGTTCCGCATTGACTGACCTTCATGTCTTAATGTAATGATGGACTGTTGATTCACATTGCTTATTTGAGCTGTTTTTGTCATAATATGCACTTGGTCTTTTACCAAATAGGGCTATATTCTGTATACCACACCTAACTTGTCACAACACAACTGATTGGCTCAAACGCTGTTTCAAAGCATCTTTATGTCCACTCATTCATTTTTGCTTTCAGTCTGTGGATTCGAACCTGGCAATCTCTGACAAATTTGTTCCTAACCCTGTCAACTTGTTGGACCCCTTTTACTGCCAGACATCACAAAGCCCTTGACCACTACCCATGACAAGGTGGTGGACAACACCTGGTTGCTATCCTAGTGAAAGTTGACAACATCACAACCTTTTACTGCCAGACATCACAAAGCCCTTGACCACTACCCATGACATGGTGGTGGACAACACTTGGTTGCTATCCTAGTGAAAGTTGACAACATCACTACCTTTTACTGCCAGACATCACAAAGCCCTTGACCACTACCCATGACAAGGTGGTGGACAACACCTGGTTGCTATCCTAGTGAAAGTTGACAACATCACAGCACCCCTGACCACTAACACAGTCAACCTCGAAGTTAAGGAGGAAGCAGGTGACCTCCAGTCAGGTGAGTTAGATTAAATCACGTTGACAGGTTAGCATTTAACTTCTTATGGCTGCAGGGGGAGTATTGAGTAGCTTGGATGAAAGGTGCCCATATCAAACGGCCTGCTCCTCAGTCATAGTTGCAAATATTTGCATATTATTAGTAGTATTGGATAGAAAACACTCTGAAGTTTCTAAAACTGTGTGAATGATGTCTGTGAGTATAACATAACTCATATTGGCAGGCCAAATCCTGAGTTGAAATCAAAACAGGAAGTCAGAAATATGAGCTTGTATGTATTCACCAGAGTCCCCAATGAAATCCCCTTGAGATATGAATGATATTGCACTGCCTGGGGGTTCCGCTAGATGTCATCCATCAATAGAAATTATAATGAGGCTTCTATGTTGTTGTGGGAGTGAATGAGAGCAGAATATATCAGATGTCCATCAAGCAGCCATTTTGTGATCCCACTTTTTCCTCGTGGTAGTCACTTGCGTTCTATTGCTCATGCAGACAAGAAAGAATACTCTGGTTGGAACTTTATTGAAGCTATATGTTAAAAACATCCCAATGATTAACACTGGAGTGATAAATGATCAGATGATCATGTACAGGTAGAGATATTGGTGTGCAAAAGAGCAGAAAAGTAAATAAATAAAAACTGTGGGGATGAGGTAGGTGAAAATGGGTGGGCTATTTACCAATAGATTATGTACAGCTGCAGCGATCGGTTAGCTGCTCAGATAGCTGATGTTTGAAGTTGGTGAGGGAGATAAAGGTCTCCAACTTCAGCGATTTTTGCAATTCGTTCCAGTCACAGGCAGCAGAGTACTGGAACGAAAGGCGGCCGAATGAGGTGTTGGCTTTAGGGATGATCAGTGAGATACACCTGCTAATATCATTTTTTGAAGTTTTTGTCCAATATAACGCTGACCAGAATTAGCGTTTGGATATGTATACCAAACACACTAACAAAAGAAGGTATTTGGACATAAATAACAGACATTTTCGAACAAAACAAACATTTATTGTGGACATGGGATTCCTGGAGTGCTTTCTGATGTAGATCATCAAAGGTAAGGGAATATTTATCATGTAATTTCTTATTTATGTTGACGCCATCTTTGCGGCTGTGTTGTTTTTACTTTTGAGCGCCGTCTCAGAAAATTGCATGCATTTCTTTTTCCATAAAGTTTTTTTTAAATCTGACACAGCGGTTGGATTAAGGAGAGGTATATCTATAATTCCATGTGTATAACTTGTATTATCATCTACATTTATGATGTGTATTTCTGTTGAATGATGTGGCTATGGAAAATCACTTGATGTTTTTGGAACTAGTGAATCTAACGTGCCAATGTAAACTCAGATTTCTTTTATATAAATATGAACTTTATCAAACAAAACATGCATGTATTGTGTAACATGAAGTCCTATGTGTCACGCCTTGGTCTTAGTATTTTGTGTTTTTGTTAATTAGTTGGTCAGGCCAGGGTGTGACATGGGTTTATGTTGTTGTATTTCGTGGTGGGGTTTTTTAGTTATTGGGATTGCGGCTGAGTAGGGGTGTTGCATAGGTTTGGCTGCCTGAGGCGGTTCTCAATCAGTCAGGTGATTCTCGTTGTCTCTGATTGGGAACAGTATTTAGGTAGCCTGGGTTTCACTTTGTATTTCGTGGGTGATTGTTCCTGTCTCTGTGTAGTTTCACCAGATAGGCTGTAATTAGGTTTCACGTTCCGTTTTGTTGTTTTGTATTTTGTAATCATCATTTGATTCATTCATTAAAAACATGAGTAACCACCACGCTGCATTTCGGTCCGACTTTCTTGCGACAAACGAAGAACGCCGTTACAGAATCACCCACCACACACGGACCGAGCAGCGTGTTAACAGGCAGGAGCCACAGGAGAGGCAACAGAAGCAGCTTCAGTGGGAGAGGCTGCACCACTTGGAGAATTGGACATGGGAGGAAGAACTGGACGGAAAAGGACCCTGGGCTCAGCCTGGTGAATATCGCCGCCCCAAGGAGGAACTAGAGGCGGCTAAAGCGGAGAGGCGCTGGTATGAGGAGGCAGCACGGCGACATGGATGGAAGCCCGGGAATCAGCCCCAAAAATGTCTTGGGGGGGCTTTCAGGGAGTATGGCTACGCCAGGTAGGAGACCTGCGCAAACTCCCTGTGCTTACCGGGGGGCTAGAGAGACCGGGCAGGCACCGTGTTATGCAGTGGTGTGCACCGTGTCCCCAGTGCGGGTGCATAGCCCGGTGCGGTATATTTCAGCTCCGCGTATCGGCCGGGCAAGATTGAGCGTCGAGCCAAATGCCATGAAGCCGGCTCTACGCATCTGGTCCCCAGTGCGTCTCCTTGGGCCGGCTTACGTGGCACCAGCCTTGCGCTCGGTGTCTCCGGTTTGCCTACATAGCCCAGTGCGGGCTATTCCACCTCTCCGCACTGGCAGGGCGACCGAGAGTATTCAACCAGGTAAGGTTGGGCAGGCTCGGTGCTCAAGAGCTCCAGTGCGCCTGCACAGTCCGGTCTATCCAGTACCACCTCCACACCCCAGCCCTCCGGTAGCAGCTCCCCGCACCAGGCTTCCTGTGCGTGTCTTCGGCCCAATACCACCAGTGCCAGCACCACGCATCAGGCCTACAGTGCGCCTCGCCTCTGCTGCGCTGTCGGAGCTTTTTTTCTCTCCTGCGCTGTCGGAGTCTCCCGCCTGTTCAGCGCTATCAGAGCCTTTCTCCTCTCCAGCGCTGCCGGAGCCTCCTGCCTGTTCGGAGCAGCCTGAGCTGCCAGTCTGCATGGAGCAGCCAGAGCTGCCAGTCTGCATGGAGCAGCTAGAGCTGCCAGTCTGCTTGGAGCAGCCAGAGCTGCCAGAATGCATGGAGCTGCCAGTCTGCATGGAGCTGCCAGTCTGCAAGGAGCTGCCAGTCTGCAAGGAGCTGCCAGTCTGCATGGAGTTGCCAGTCTGCATGGAGTTGCCAGTCTGCAAGGAGCTGCCAGTCTGCAAGGAGCTGCCAGTCTGCAAGGAGCTGCCAGTCTGCAAGGAGCTGCCAGTCGGCAAGGAGCTGCCAAAGCTGTTAGTCTGCATGGAACAGTCAGAGCTGTCAGTCTGCAAGAAGCCGCCAGAGCTGTCAATCTGCATGGAGCAGCCAGAGTCGCCAGTCAGCATGGAGCAGCCAGAGCCGTCAGTCAGCATGAAGCAGCCAGAGCCGTCAGTCTGCCAGGATCCGCCAGTCAGCCAGACTCTTCCAGATCCGCCAGTCAGCCAGACTCTTCCAGATCCGCCGGTCAGCCAGACTCTTCCAGATCTGCCGGTCAGCCAGACTCTTCCAGATCTGCCGGTCAGCCAGACTCTTCCAGATCTGCCGGTCAGCCAGACACTTCCAGATCTGCCGGTCAGCCAGACTCTTCCAGATCTGCCGGTCAGCCAGATTCTTCCAGATCTGCCGGTCAGCCAGACTCTTCCAGATCTGCCGGTCAGCCAGACTCTTCCAGATCTGCCGGCCAGCCAGACTCTTCCAGATCTGCCGGCCAGCCAGACTCTTCCAGATCTGCCGGTCAGCCAGACTCTTCCAGATCTGCCGGTCAGCCAGACTCTTCCAGATCTGCCGGTCAGCCAGACTCTTCCAGATCTGCCGGTCAGCCAGACTCTTCCAGATCTGCCGGTCAGCCAGACTCTTCCAGATCTGCCGGTCAGCCAGACTCTTCCAGATCTGCCGGTCAGCCAGACTCTTCCAGATCTGCCGGTCAGCCAGACTCTTCCAGATCTGCCGGTCAGCCAGACTCTTCCAGATCTGCCGGTCAGCCAGACTCTTCCAGATCTGCCGGTCAACCAGACTCTTCCAGATCCGCCAGTCAGCCAGGATCTGCCGGATTCAACTGCCTGGCTGGGCTTCCTCTCAGTACTGGGCTTCCTCTCAGTACTGGGCTTCCTCTCAGTGCTGGGCTTTCTCTCAGTGCTGGGCTTTCTCTCAGAACTGGGCTGCCCCTCAGTCCCGAGCTGCCCCTCAGCCCCGAGCTGCCCCTCACCCCCGAGCTGCCTCTCAGTCCCGAGCTGCCTCAGTCCCGAGCTGCCCCTCAGTCACGAGCTGCTCCTCAGTTCAGTGGGGTTCTGGGTGAGGACTATTAGGCCATGGTCGGCGGCGAGGGTGGATCATCCCAGGACGCGAAGGGTGAGGAACTATGACATTTATGGAGTGGAGTCCATGTCCCGAGCCGGAACCGCCACCATGGACAGATGCCCACCCGGACCCTCCCTATGGTTTTGAGGAGCGTCCGGGAGTCCGCACCTTAGGGGGGAGGTTCTGTCACGCCTTGGTCTTAGTATTTTGTGTTTTCGTTAATTAGTTGGTCAGGCCAGGGTGTAACATGGGTTTATGTTGTTGTATTTCGTAGTGGGGTTTTTTAGTTATTGGGATTGCGGCTGAGTAGGGGTGTTGCATAGGTTTGGCTGCCTGAGGCGGTTCTCAATCAGAGTCAGGTGATTCTCGTTGTCTCTGATTGGGAACCGTATTTAGGTAGCCTGGGTTTCACTTTGTATTTCGTGGGTGATTGTTCCTGTCTCTGTGTAGTTTCACCAGATAGGCTGTAATTAGGTTTCACGTTCCGTTTTGTTGTTTTGTATTTTGTAATCGTCATTTGATTCATTCATTAAAAACATGAGTAACCACCACGCTGCATTTCGGTCCGACTTTCTTGCGACAAACGAAGAACGCCGTTACACTATGAGTGTTATCTGATGAAGATAATTCAAGGTTAGTGATTAATTTTCTTTATTTCAGCTTTTTGTGAATGTTATATTTTGCTGAAAAATGGCTGTGCTTATTGTGATTTGGTGGAGACCTAACATAATCGTTTGTAGTGCTTTCATTGAAAAACCTATTTGAAATTGGACACTTTGGTGGGATTAACGACGAGAAAAGTAAAATGATATAAGACACATGTATGTGTTAGAAATTGTAATTATGAGATTTCTGTGGTTTGAAATTGGCGGCCTCTATTTTCACTGGTAGTTTTGTCACATTGATCCTGGTATCGGGATTGCAGCCATAGCAGGTTTCCTGTCATATAACATATTAGCTAATGTTTTATAACAAGACAGTTTTGTAACTAATTTAAGCTATTGTTTGAGATTGATATTCTCCTTATAATTTCTAGAGGATTCTGTGATCATCAAACCAAAGAATAGCAGTCATGCGATTATTCCGTAGACTTTTCTGACCCACATCGTCTGTTGCAGATGGGGCATGTGAAGTCTTGGGGATGTCTTGGGGATTGGGGGTGTAGGTGCATTCCTGTCTCTTGAGATGCTTCCTTTTCCTATCTCACTCCTGTCTCCTCGTGCTTCTGAACTCCTTGCCGGCAGAGCTGGTCACCAGATGGGGCATTTGGCAGCAGTGTCCATCAAGTGAGTAGGCTTAAGACTCCCCTTTTCATGACAGTCTTTAATTAGTCTTTGTAGTGTCTTTTCTGACCCCCTTCAGAACGGCGGCCCATGTGCAGCTGGCAAAGGAATTACAATATAGCAATTAAACACAGGGATGGTAGACGTGCAGAAGATGAATGTGCAAGTAGAGATACTGGGGTGCAAAGGAGCAAGATAAATAAATATATACAGTATGGGGATGAGGTAGATAGATGAGCTGTTTACAGATGGGCTATGTACAGGTGCAGTGATCTGTGATCTGCTCTGACAGCTGGTGCGTAAAGCTAGTGCGAGAGATATGAGTCTCCAGCTTCAGTGATTTTTGCAGTCATTCCAGTCATTGGCAGCAGAGAACTGGAAGGAAAGTCGACCAAAGGAGGAATTGGCTTTGGGGGTGACCCGTGAGATATACCTGCTGGAGCGCGTGCTACGAGTGGGTGCTGCTATGGGGACCAGTGAGCTGAGATATAGCGAGGCTTTACTAGCAGAGACTTGTAGATAACCTGTAGCCAGTGGGTTTAGCGAGGGCCAACCAACAAGAGCATGCAGGTCGCAGTGGTGTGTAGTGTATGGTGCTTTGGTGACAAAACGGATGGCACTGTGATAGATTGCATTCAATTTGTTGAGTATAGTGTTGGAGGCTATTTTATAGATGACATCGCCAAAGTCGAGGATCGGTAGGATGTTCAGTTATACGACGGTATGTTTGGCAGCATGAGTGAAGGATGCTTTGTTGCGATATAGTAAGCCGATTCTAGATTTAATTTTGGATTGGAGATGCTTAGTGTGGGTCTGGAAGGAGAGTTTACAGTCTAACCAAATCGAATCAAATCAAATCAAATTTTATTTGTCACATGCACATGGTTAGCAGATGTTAATGCGAGTGTAGCGAAATGCTTGTGCTTCTAGTTCCGACAATGCAGTAATAACCAACAAGTAATCTAACTAACAATTCCTAAACTACTGTCTTATACACAGTGTAAGGGGATAAAGAATATGTACATAAGGATATATGAATGATTGATGGTACAGAGCAGCATAGGCAAGATACAGTAGATGGTATCGAGTACAGTATATACATATGAGATGAGTATGTAAATAAAGTGGCATAGTTAAAGTGGCTAGTGATACATGTATTACATAAGGATGCAGTCGATGATATAGAGTACAGTATATACGTATGCATATGAGATGAATAATGTAGGGTAAATAACATTATATAAGGTAGCATTGTTTAAAGTGGCTAGTGATATATTTACATAATTTCCCATCAATTCCCATTATTAAAGTGGCTGGAGTTGAGTCAGTGTCAGTGTGTTGGCAGCAGCCACTCAATGTTAGTGGTGGCTGTTTAACAGTCTGATGGCCTTGAGATAGAAGCTGTTTTTCAGTCTCTCGGTCCCAGCTTTGATGCACCTGTACTGACCTCGCCTTCTGGATGATAGCGGGTGGTTGATGTCCTTGATGATCTTTATGGCCTTCCTGTAACATCGGGTGGTGTAGGTGTCCTGGAGGGCAGGTAGTTTGCCCCCGGTGATGCGTTGTGCAGACCTCACTACCCTCTGGAGAGCCTTACGGTTGAGGGCGGAGCAGTTGCCGTACCAGGCGGTGATACAGCCCGCCAGGATGCTCTCGATTGTGCATCTGTAGAAGTTTGTGAGTGCTTTTGGTGACAAGCCGAATTTCTTCAGCCTCCTGAGGTTGAAGAGGCGCTGCTGCGCCTTCTTCACGATGCTGTCTGTGTGAGTGGACCAATTCAGTTTGTCTGTGATGTGTATGCCGAGGAAATTAAAACTTGCTACTCTCTCCACTACTGTTCCATCGATGTGGATAGGGGGGTGTTCCCTCTGCTGTTTCCTGAAGTCCACAATCATCTCCTTAGTTTTGTTGACGTTGAGTGTGAGGTTATTTTCCTGACACCATACTCCGAGGGCCCTCACCTCCTCCCTGTAGGCCGTCTCGTCGTTGTTGGTAATCAAGCCTACCACTGTTGTGTCGTCCGCAAACTTGATGATTGAGTTGGAGGCGTGCGTGGCCACGCAGTCGTGGGTGAACAGGGAGTACAGGAGAGGGCTCAGAACGCACCCTTGTGGGGCCCCAGTGTTGAGGATCAGCGGGGGGAGGAGATGTTGTTACCTACCCTCACCACCTGGGGGCGGCCCGTCAGGAAGTCCAGTACCCAGTTGCACAGGGCGGGGTCGATACCCAGGGTCTCGAGCTTGATGACAAGCTTGGAGGGTACTATGGTGTTGAATGCCGAGCTGTAGTCGATGAACAGCATTCTCACATAGGTATTCCTCTTGTCCAGATGGGTTAGGGCAGTGTGCAGTGTGGTTGAGATTGCATCGTCTGTGGACCTATTTGGGCGGTAAGCAAATTGGAGTGGGTCTAGGGTCTCAGGTAGGGTGGAGGTGATATGGTCCTCGACTAGTCTCTCAAAGCACTTCATGATGACGGAAGTGAGTGCTACGGGGCGGTAGTCGTTTAACTCAGTTACCTTAGCTTTCTTGGGAACAGGAACAATGGTGGCCCTCTTGAAGCATGTGGGAACAGCAGACTGGTATAGGGATTGATTGAATATGTCCGTAAACACACCAGCCAGCTGGTCTGCGCATGCTCTGAGGGTGCGGCTGGGGATGCCGTCTGGGCCTGCAGCCTTGCGAGGGTTAACACGTTTAAATGTTTTACTCACCTCGGCTGCAGTGAAGGAGAGACCGCATGTTTCCGTTGCAGGCCGTGTCAGTGGCACTGTATTGTCCTCAAAGCGGGCAAAAAAGTTATTTAGTCTGCCTGGGAGCAAGACATCCTGGTCCGTGACTGGGCTGGATTTCTTCCTGTAGTCTGTGATTGACTGTAGACCCTGCCACATGCCTCTTGTGTCTGAGCCGTTGAATTGGGATTCTACTTTGTCTCTGTACTGACGCTTAGCTTATTTGATAGCCTTACGGAGGGAATAGCTGCATTGTTTGTATTCAGTCATGTTACCAGACACCTTGCCCTGATTGAAAGCAGTGGTTTGCGCTTTCAGTTTCACGCGAATGCTGCCATCAATCCAAGGTTTCTGGTTAGGGAATGTTTTAATCGTTGCTATGGGAACGACATCTTCAACGCACATTCTGATGAACTCGCACACCGAATCAGCGTATTCGTCAATGTTGTTATCTGACGCAATACGAAACATGTCCCAGTCCACGTGATGTAAACAGTCTTGGAGTGTGGAGTCAGCTTGGTCGGACCAGCGTTGGACAGACCTCAGCGTGGGAGCTTCTTTTTTTAGCTTTTGTCTGTAGGCAGGTATCAGCAAAATGGAGTCGTGGTCAGCTTTTCCGAAAGGGGGGCGGGGCAGGGCCTTATATGCGTCGCGGAAGTTAGAGTAACAGTGATCCAAGGTTTTTCCGCCCCTGGTTGCGCAATCGATATGCTGATAAAATTTAGGGAGTCTTGTTTTCAGATTAGCCTTGTTAAAATCCCCAACAACAATGAATGCAGCCTCCGGATAAATGGTTTCCAGTTTGCAAAGAGTTAAATAAAGTTTGTTCAGAGCCATCAATGTGTCTGCTTGGGGGGGGGATATATACGGCTGTGATTATAATCGAAGAGAATTCTCTTGGTAGATAATGCGGTTTACATTTGATTGTGAGGAATTCTAAATCAGGTGAACAGAAGGATTTGAGTTCCTGTATGTTTCTTTCATCGCACCATGTCTCGTTAGCCATAAGGCATACACCCCCACCCCTCTTCTTACCAGAAAGGTGTTTGTTTCTGTCGGCGCGATGCGTGGAGAAACCCGTTGGCTGCACCGCTTCGGATAGCGTCTCTCCAGTGAGCCATGTTTCCGTGAAGCACAGAACGTTACAGTCTCTGATGTCCCTCTGGAATGCTACCCTTGCTCGGATTTCATCAACCTTGTTGTCAAGAGACTGGACATTGGCAAGAAGAATGCTAGGAAGTGGGGCACGATGTGCCCGTCTCCGTAGTCTGACCAGAAGACCGCCACGTTTCCCTCTTTTTCGGAGTCGTTTTTTTGGGTCGCTGCATGCGATCCATTCCGTTGTCCTGTTTGTAAGGCAGAACACAGGATCCGCGTCGCGAAAAACATATTCTTGGTCGTACTGATGGTGAGTTGACGCTGATCATATTTACAGTAGTTCTTCTCGACTGTATGTAATGAAACCTAAGATGACCTGGGGTACTAATGTAATAAATAACACGTAAAAAAAACAATAAACTGCATAGTTTCCTAGGAACGCGAAGCGAGGCGGCCATCTCTGTCGGCGCCGGAAGAGGTTCCTTATCTTGGCCAGGTCGCAGTTGTAAAATAAGAACTTGTTCTCAACTGGCCTACCTGGTTAAATAAAGGTGAAATTAAAAAATGTTATAAAAATCATTTTGCGGAAGTATGTCTGATGTGGGGTTGTTGAATGTAGTACTGTGTGCTTTGTGAATGTCTTTGGGTAAATATAATATTGCTATCACACATGCGCGCACACATACACAACGCACTACAGTTAAAAAATGTTTCCCAAAAGTTGCCCATGTTCAAAATGTATCATGATTTTTTTCTCATCAAATATTTTAATGAGTTATTTTGTCTTACTATTTACTGTACAGTATCAGTCAATCGGTATGGGTATTTTGAATTATTTACAGTATCAATTTACATTTAATCACAAACTTAAATGACAGATTGTTCAACAACAGTGGTGGACTGAATGTGTTTTTAGATTTAGTTTCCTAAAATTTGATATGTTTTAGTTCTTTAGTTCTCCAGGAGAGGGCAGTCATGTCTAATATCTGAAGTCATGTAATACCACGTTACAGTAATTCTGACGGCCTTGTGTTTTGGTATGTCTGTTTTTAGTCATTATCGTGCACTGTAAATAATACTTAAATATCAATTGACAACCATTACCACAGTACAAGGAAGAAAGGTATGTGTGTACTTGTATAGGCTAGTAAACTATTAGTCTGATAGAAAGGGACATATTCAATCATGTCTTTGGCAGGCAGAATGAGTCATGAACATGTCTTTTTATATCTTGCCTCTTTTTTGTGGTTGTCGCTCTTTCTATGATTGCAACATGCTTGTTTGGGCAATCCACAGGGCCCCTGTTGGACTAGATAGATTAGAGAAACCATAGAAGGCATTAACAGTCTACTCCACAGCACTGGTTCATTTCAGTTTAAAGTGACTATGATGACCATGTCTCCAACTTGACAGGTGGGTTCTGTGGTGAGACTTGGGAGCAAGGCCATCGGAAGAACTAGAAGGAAAACTTTGAGACTCATCAACAACAGTAACATGCAGTACATCCTTTGACAGAGGTGCCTTTAAAAAAAGAACTGATCGAAGATGCTGTGCTGTGTAAAAACTTCAGTCAGATTCCCAACAAAAACAACAAGCCCGAGACTCATGCAGGCACAGATCTAGAGTTCCCGCCAATTCCCAGGTTTCCCACCTCTACTCTGCACACGCTTTTCTCTCTCTCTTTCTCTCTCTCTCTCTCACTCTCTCTCACTCAAACACATCCCTGTCAAATTAGCAGTGGTTCACATGGCTGGGGGAGAGAAGGGAAGAAGGGACAAGAAGCCTGGTGCGGAGCTCCAGTGAGAGACAGAGGAGGGACTGATGGAAAGGCTTCCGAGAATTCTCTGGTTTTGTTGTGTGCTTCCCTCTGCAGTGTACAGGAGACGGGTAATGGCTTTAGCAGGACCAGGTACACAAAGCTCCTGTGGCCACAGACCGGAGCTGGACAAACTTTACTGTTGACATCTGGAATTTCTTTCCTCCCTTCACTTTTTTTCTCTACTCCTCTCACCTCCTTACTTTGATTGAGGGGTGACTCACTGGTGTTCCAGCTCGTACTGTATCCATCATCGTAAAGGCGTCAGTGTGCAAAATGTTTTTTGTTGCCTATCCATGGTCGTGTACTGTACTGTATGGCTTTATCATGTCCGATTGTATGTTTGACTGTGGAGAACATATTACAGCTGACTGTGTGAAACTCTTCCATGTCAACCGACCATAACAGGTTCCTCTGTATACATGCGACTGTTATGGATGCTCTCATCATATAGAGAACTACTTTGAAAATTTCTATGGCTCTCATCCAATTTTCAGATTCAAATGTCTTTCCCAAATCAAATCAAATGTTATGCGAACAGTGCTGCTGTACTTGTTCCAGCTTCTGTAATAACTAGAGGGAAAACTTTGAGACTCATCAACAACAGTAACATGCAGTACATCCTTCAAGAGAGGTGCCTTTAAAAAAAAAAGAACTGATCGAAGATGCTGTACTGTGTTAAAACTTCAGTCAGATTCCCACGCCTTTGAACAACAACACAACATGGCTACTATATCAATGTACAGGATTATTGGCCTTTCAGACACCCCAAAAAGAAAAGGTTCCTGGAGGATCCTTAAGGTAAAAACAAAATAGTTAATTTAAGAACCTGTACTCCGCCATCATTTAAAAAACAACCTTTGTAGACTTAAGGGGTGCTTTGAAGAACCCTTTTCAGAAGATAGATTTGTTTTGGAACCAGCATTGTGCAAGTGGGTAAAAGGTGCTCCTTTGAATAATTCAAATTGAGAATATTGGTCAAAAGACAACTGGAATCAGGAAGCGCGCAGATGGTTAGAGAGAGGCGACAGATAAGAGATGATTCGCAACAGATCGACATGAAAGGTGAGTGAACACGAGCTAAGATAATAATTCATCAAACTACTATCAAATAACTAAAAAACAATACATAATGTAATATACTGTTTGTTTTTCATCAGCTAGCCAAGCTACATAGCCTGTATTGTTAGCTGGTAATTGTTGAATAAGTGTTGGTACATTTTAGCTAACTTTAGCTATCAATCAAATCACATGTTATTTGTCACATGCGCTGAATACAACAGGTGTACTTTACCATGAAATGCTTGCATACAAGCCCTTATCCAACAATGCTGTTTAAATATGTACTAAATAAACTAAAGTAAAAAATAAGTAACACAATAAAATAACAATAATGAGGCTATATACAGGGGGTACCAATGTAGCTAGCTAGTTAGTTATTGTAACATTAGCTAACTTTAGCTAGCTAGATAGCTAGATTCAATATTAAGACATTTTTGACCTCATTTAAACCAATGATACACTCTCTCACCATCTCCTTCCATCCTCCTCCCTTTAGTCCCTCCCTTTAGTATCTGACTTATCCTGCCCCTGTCCAGTTTAGTGGTGGAAAGTTTGGGAGATGTGAACTCTGATAGAGAAATAGATCAACCTCCACGAACAGGTAAGACACACACACACGTGACCCAATTTAGGTTATGTTAAATTTGACAAAAAGAAGAATACATGAAATTGATCAGATTAGTTAGATGCATTTGACATTGAATGCTCATGTTGTTTATTTTGTGTTTGTCTAATTGATGTCTTTCAGGTTGGTGTATTGGGGCGGCCTGTTCTGTCCTCAGACTAAAGCAAGATGATGTTTAAAGCTCACTATGGATCTACAAACCGGTTAAGCCTCTATAAAGTCTTTGGATGTATTTGCAGTGTGATTATTGTGTGCTCTGTGTAATTACTTTGTATTTTCCAATACTAACTGAATGGTGAAGGAATGTATTTACAGTCAATCAATTACAGTCAATAAGCTCAGCATTTAACACCATAGTACCCTCCAAACTCGTCATTAAGCTCGAGACCCTGGGTCTCGACCCCGTCCTGTGCAACTGGGACCTGGACTTTCTGACGGGACGCCCCCAGGTGGTGAGGGTAGGAAACAACATCTCTACCCCACTGATCCTCAACACTGGGGCCCCACAAGGGTGTGTTCTCAGCCCTCTCCTGTACTCCCTGTTCAGCCATGACTGCGTGGCCATGCACGCCTCCAACTCAATCACCAAGTTTGCAGACAACACATGTATTTTACAGTCAATCAATTAATCAATACAGCGTGATTATTGTGTGTTCTGTGTAATTCCTTTGTCTTTTCCAATACTAACGGAATGGTGAATGTCTGTCATTTTGTCTTCCTTTGTATGTGAGAAGACATTTTTTCTTAGGGGAAGGAAAACGTTTATTTTACATCCTGTATATTTGAACAAAATTTTTAAAAGTTTTAAATTGCGAGGATTAACCTAGCTAGATTACAGGAAAATACTTGTAATTATATCAAGATGCAGACTGCCCAAATAAGCTCTCTTTATTGAGAACTCTAATAGGCTAATTTGGGTTGACATGGAAGAATAAGTTAATTCTCCATCTTCACCTTTCCTGACAAGATCTGCTTCGTTATGGAACAACCATAAATGCAAATTGGGAGGAAAGTGTCACGTGTTGACGCTGGAGAGACGAAGCAGGTACGGGGAGTAAAACATTTAATAAAGACGGACAAGGAACGATACAGGAACAGCGTCAGCAAACTAATAATACAGGCAGAAGACAATCAATGCAGCAGCGGGAACAGAGCAGGGAACTGACAAATATAGGGGAGGAAAGGAACGCATCAGCGTTATTGGTCTCACCTGGACTCACTTATCACCTATAAGTGTGTCCAGGTGAGTCCAATAACGCTGATGCGCATGACGAGGGAAGGCAGGTGTGCGTGATGGATGGCAGGAGTGCGTGATGCAGGGCAACCTGGTCCCCTCCAGCGCCAGCGGGGAGGGAAGAGTGGGATCCGATGTGACAGAAAGGTCTGGAAAGAGTGGGATAGGTTTTGTTTTAGTCTCGATACTAATACATTTCACTTTTGCTTTTAGTGTCAACTTGAATTTGAGTGTGGCTGTGGAAGACTGATCCCTTCATGATGTATGCAAGTGGCTGAGTACCAATGATCTCCATGATTCCAATCCCATCAAGGTTCACAATCTGTCTGAAGAATGCCAACTCTATTCAATTGTCCACATGGCAATAAACATACTTTCTCTGTGTCCAGACTACTCACATATCTTGGCCTCTATCACCAGCATGAAACACATTTTCTTATTAAATGTGGACTTAATGGGTGTGGGAAAACAAAGAGATGTTTCAGCGCCTATCGGTCACACATCTACCGAAACCACAGAGAGCTTTTAAGCGCCAACGTAGATGAGAATTGCCCTCATGATGAATTTGAGACTGGAACTGATCCCATTGAAGATGGCTTGAATGATGTAGAGAGTCTGCCATGTTCAGGCCACAGACATCAACACTGAGCAGCTAATTGAAGTCCTCAAAAAGAATATCTGTTTATTATTTTGAAAATCATGGAAGAACACTGCATCCCAGCTACGGTACAGATTAGCATTGTACAGTGATGCCCTCAGGTTCCACCTTACAAATAAGCAAATAAATGTGGATGAAAATGACAATCCCAGGGACTTGCTTAAAAACTCTGCAGTATTTGAGGAATGCAATAGATAGTGGATGCTGGAGCATTACTGTGTGGGTGAATTGGGCACGGTCAGGCCCAATGAAGTACCCCTGAGCAACAAAGAAGGTAATAAAACAAAGTAATTTCAATACATCTCATTGGTCCGCATACTGCAAAAAATAACAAGTAATGTTAAGGTCTGTGCCACCTTGAATCAAGACCAAAAGCCACATAATGATGAAATTCCGATAGACTTTACTGACAATGAATTGTTCAAATCAAATCCCACCAACAAAGCAGAGCCTCCATCTGCAGTTCTATCACAGGAGGTTGGTGGCACCTTAACTGGGTAGAATGGGTTTGTGATAATGTCTGGAGCAGAACCAGTGGAATGGTATCAAATACCTCAAACTCATGGTTTCCATGGTTTTCAGGTGTTTGATGTCATTCCATTGGCTCCATTCCGGCCATTATTATGAGCCGTCCTCCCTTCACCAGCCTCCACTGAGTTCTATGTAGATGAATTTGAAGTTGAAAAAACAAAAGCTTCCGAGGCAAAATCAAAACAATCTCAGCAAATATTCTCTCCTCACATGAGCAAAACTTTTCCTCTGGTCGCATTTGTTTACTCTGCTTGACTACCAAGGGGGGACATTTACTAAAAAATCACTGAAGAGGAATTCACCATGCGTTACAAAGACAACTACAAGTACCATATGCAGGCTGTGGAAGAAAATCCAGACAATGCATCGATGTGTGATCAAAAAAGCCTGTTGCTTCTCTTAGCTGAATCATGTGCCTTCTCCAATTACCTATCTGTTTCCACCAGACATATTGCATGACCTTCATGAGGGCATCATACCAACAGTGCTCAGACTAGTGCTGCAACGACTGGTTCAAGAGAAGCAAATGACACTTGCCCAGATTAACTATTTTAACAAGATGTCTTCTAAACCTGTGCCACTATCCGAGTGGGTCCTAAGGAAGAATGGCCATCTATCTGGAAGTGCATCAGAAAGATTTACACTTTTCCATTTGTTCCCCTAAATGATTGGTAGCCAAATACGAAATGGCAGTGCTTGAGATCTCTACCTCATGCTTTGAGAGATATCCGACATCATCTTGGCTCCAATTTTAGAAAGATCCTGGATCCCATATCTGGCAGAAAAAAAAATCACTGAATTTAAAGCTCTCTTCCAGAAGTTGTTTCCAGGGAAGACAATCCCAAAGATACACTACCTTGTCCACTACCCTAGCCTGCTACTTGCCTATGGACCTTTGATTCACCAGTCCACCGTGTGTTGTGGAAGCAAAACACCAATATTTCATGAGACTCTCAGCAGTTGTGTGAAACTTCTAAAATATAAGAAGACCCTGACAAAAAGACATCAGCTTAGACAATGCTTGGAGGAAACCAACAACGGCTGCCTTGGCAACACAACAAGACACCGTATGGACACGAGACGTCCCACAGCATGGACTTCCAAACTCTGACCATGCAGTATTAAGTGCCAGATTCGGTGAAGCCATCAGAGCAAAAACTGTCACCAAGACAAAGTCCATGACAGTGAGCAACGCGTAGTACAACGTAGGACACTATCTGGTCATCAACACTCATTCAGAAGACATACCTGTGTTCATGGAAGTGTGTGGAATATACCGTTTCCTTGGTGCTTGTGGGTTAAAATACTACTACTAGCCTGTTTAAACAGCCATCACCACGCATACATGGTTAAACACAGTCAACAATGGTTTGCTATAAGGCCTGGCGAGGAGATGGATTTCCATTCCATTAGAAGGATACAGGGACCCAGACTGAAGTGTCCATTCTACTCCACCACTGGATTACAGTTAGTGAAAATGTATTGATTTATTAACTCATTGAGCACAACACACTTTTGTTCCTATTCTGATATGCTCTGACCAGAACACTGACACCAAATTGATGGAGAGACATTGATGTCATTGGACCGAAGAATGGTGGAGCAACTCATTCCGATAACCCAAAGATCGACTCAACTTCACAAAATGAATCCTCTTTTTGTTTTTCACTGAGCCTGAAAGCACAAAAGTAACTGTATCATTGTTAGTTCACAGCTGCAGCAAACAGCCCAGCAAAATGGCACACCAATTGGCCTTCAGCATGACATATCAACTGGCCAGCAACAGGACACATCAATCAGCCAAAGAGTCTGGCCACCTGTGTTTAGACTTCCAGGATTTCCAGCCGTATTCAAATTAAAACGGGGAGGAAAAAATTGCGATAATCTCCATCGCCCTACTGTGCGCTCGAAGTGGAGGTCTCAGATTGTGCAGGTGTTGTTAGAACTTCATGTGTACCTACACTGAGTATAGTTATGTAGGACACTGATCTTAGCTTAATGTTCCTGATGTAAGTTCCTCGATCATAAATCCTAGTGCTTTTTGTGTGCGCGTACTCTTCTCCATGCAGTTGTCATAATCACTGCAGCTGATAGCATGGCGCATACTCAACCTTTTACTTGATGATAATCATCGCCATCAATCAATGTCATTTGTATTACAAACAGAATTGCTAGTCTAAATGTAACGTTGTATGTTTCTCGTTTGCTTTATTAGGTAACCCGCTACCCGGCAATACATGGATGTGTGCACAGCGCTCATTCAAAAGTACCCATCGTTGAGAGACTAGACAGGGAAGTGATATGTAAGAATTCTTCGGTTTTTCTACTCCTATTAATTCACACTAATAAACTATTTACACCATTGTGCCTACCCAGACCATTAATGTGCTGGCTTGCATATTTTCGTCTCACATTGTTAAACCATCACATTTCCAGGAGCATAACAAGACCGTCTTTAGTCTGCTCCTCTGATCTCAGTCCCGATAATCCATCATGGAATTTCTCCTCTCCACATTTTTATTATTGCACGGAAAAAATACAAAAAAGAACGGCAGCCGCTTGCTCACTTTGCACAAGTACAGGAAATGCAGAAGAGGTTTGGGAGGCAAGGGAAAAAAAACAAGCCCAAATTACATCAAATATTAAGACCCAATTTTTAAATAGCCAAGGTAAGCGCATACAAATAATTGCCCACATTCAGTGTGTCAAAGTCAATCCGCTGATCCCGGATCAGTTTTTAAGATCCTAAATAACATTGTATGGACAGGTGGGGACCTGGCCCTAGATCAGCACTCTGAGATGCTTTGTGAATACTGCACTTTTTGCATTTTTTTATCGACTTTGATCGTGTTTGACGCTGTATGTAAAAATATTTGATCCGTATTTATATTTGATTTTCAGACTGAGACTGGTGAGGATCCCTTCAGTCAGAAGTTACATGTTGAAAAGATGCATTGCCAAAACAAGAGATGGAACATACGTTCCCTACAACACCACATGAAAAAGACAGAGAGAGAGAGAGAGAGACATTTTTTATAAAACAACAAGGCATCAAGGCCATCTTAAAACAGTACCCAGCACTCTGTTTAGTCGGCCATCGTAAGTAGACAAAAAGTCTGATTAGAAAGAAATGGTAAAAAGCACAACTAATGTAACATAGCCAAGTAATGTCATCTGAATCCAAGAGATATTGATGATGCATTAGAAACAAATTGACTTTCAGATTTTATGCGAGATGAGAAGCAAATTCGGTATGGATGTGGACTGAACATTCTGTCCGGATATGGCACAATGGCCGACCAAATCAGTGCAGAAACGGACAGGAGGGGTGTGGCCGTGGAGTTGATGAATCTCTACACAACGGCACTTCTCTCACAAACGGAGGAGGCTCCCGAAGGTTCTTTTCTTAATGTCACTGCATGTACCCTTAACAGAATGGAGCCATTCTAAATGTATTTATTCTTATCCAGCCTTTGTATTGCACTCCCATTTAAGGTCGGAAGGTCACTGCAGCCATTTTGCTCCTTTTCAAAGAAAAGTGGGCTGTACGTCACAGGCAGCGTATTATATCCCAGCAGACAAATAAATGAATGCAAATATAGTAGTACTGTGTAAGGTGTGCTGTGCTCAGTTGTTAACTTACTGTTTGAAATATGAGTAACCTTCATTTAAAAAATGCGTACTTCTTCAGTGTGTTAAGTTCCCATCACCTACCATAAGAATAGAGATCCACATCCAACTCTTCCTGGATGGAGAGGAGCGACTCACTGAAGAACCGGAGACATCTCCATGGGTTTGGGAGTGGCAATGTGGGTCCGTTTCTGAGTATGCAAGCATCAGGGAAAAGCACTATGCTGTTCATTCAGAAATATGTTCTGGGAATTGATGTGGGGGGGTAAATTAACAACAAATGTTGTACTTATGGCAAACTTTTTGCTGTAGATCGGGATAAGGGAGACTAGAGATTTCTGTGATGTCTGCAAATGAGATTTCTGGGACTTTTAAAGTCAATAAAATGAATATGTGACTTTACAAGATCACCACTCGATGTTATTTGTATTATTATTGTTGATAGTATTATTATAATTGTTAATATTATTATTATTATTCATAACCGAATACACGGGACATAAAATGTTCCTGTAGGAACCTTGACATCCTCAAAGGTTCCTCAGGGAAAAGGTTCCTGGAAGCACATTTGCAGGTTCCGCCGGTGTTGCACTCTGAGGAACCACTAAAGGTATCTCCAGAAACCTTTTATTTTTAGAGTGTAGGCTATCGTGTCTATGTGTAAGGGAGGATGTACGGCCAGAGTTGGTCATGACAGATAGAAGAACGAGAGGCACAGAGCCAGTCTTAGAATCAAGATAGAGAGAAAGAATTGAGTGAGAGAGAGAGCATTTAGAGAGAGACAATTGACAGAATTGAGAGAGGGAGAGAGTGAATTCAGAGTGAGTGAGTGAGTGAGTGATGACTGGAGTGAGTGATGACTGGAGTGAGTGATGACAGGAGTGAGTGATGACAGGAGTGAGTGATGACAGGAGTAAGTGATGACAGAAATGAGAGAGAGAGAGCGCAAATTTTGAAAATTGAAAGAGAATTGAGAGATGAAACAATCCAATGCATACAGTATATGGCGCCGGAGGAGCTGGCTGCCGTTTTACGGACTCCTGACCAATTGTGTTATTGTGTGTGTGTTTTTTCATGTTATTTGTAACTTATTTTGTACATAATGTTTCTGCCAACTTCTCTTATTACCAAAAAGAGCTTCTGGATATCATCTATATTTATAGAATCTGTCTATTTACCGCCACAAACCAATGCGGGCACTAAGACCACATTCAGTGGGCTGTATAAAGCCATAAGAAAACAGGAAAACTCTCACCCAGAGTCAGTGCTCCTAGTGGGCAAGGATTTGAATCCAGGGAAAGTTAAATTCCTTTTACCTCATTTCTACCAGCATGTTAAATGTGCAACCAGAGGAAAACAAACTCTCGACCACCTTTACTCCACACACAAAGACAGGTACAAAGCTCTCCTTCCCCCTCAATTTGGCAAATCTTACCATAAATCTATCCTCCTGATTCCTGCTTACGAGCAAAAACTAAAGCAGGAAGCACCAGTGACTCTCTCAATACAGAAATGTCAGATGACGCAGATGCTAAACTACAGAACTCTTTTGCTAGCACAGACTATAATGTTCTGGGATTCTTCCGAAGGCATTGAGGAGTACACCACATCAGTCACTGGCTTCATCAATAAGTGCATCAATGATGTCGTCCCCACAGTGAACGTACGTACATACCCCAACCAGAAGCCATGAATTACAGGCAACATCCGCACTGAGCTAAAGGGTAGAGCTGCCGCTTCAAGGAGCGGGACTCAAACCCGGACGCTTATAAGAAATCCTGCTATGCCCTCTGACGAACCATCAAACAGACAACGCATCAATACAGGACTAAGATTGAATCGAACTACACCGGCTCCAACGTTCATAGGATGTGGCAGGGCTTGCAAACTATTACAGACTACAAAGCGAAGCACAGCCGTGAGCTGCCCAGTGACACGAGCCTACCAGACGATCAAAATTACTTCTCTGCGCGCTTCGAGGTAAGCAATACTGAAGCATGCATGAGAGCATCAGCTGTTCCGAACGACTTTGTGCTCAAGCTCTCTGATGTGAGTAAGACCTTTAAACAGGTCAACATTCACAAGGCCGCAGGGCCAGACGGATTACCAGGACGTGTACTCCGATCACACGCTGACTAACTGACAAGTGTCTTCACTGACATTTTCAACCTGTCCCTGACTGAGTCTGTAATACCAACATGTTTCAAGCAGACCACCATAATCCCTGTGCCCAAGAACACTAAGGTAACCTGCCTAAATGACAATCGACCCATAGCACTCACGTTTTGAAAGGCTGGTCATGGCTTACATCAAAACCATTATCCCAGAAACCCTATACCCACTCCAATTTACAAACTGCCCCAACAGATCCACAGATGATGCAATCTCTATTGCCCTCCAAACCAACCTATACAAAAGGAACACCTACGAGACAGTGCTATTCATTGATTACAGCTCAGCGTTCAACACCATAATGCACTCAAAGCTCATCACTAGGCTAAGGACACTGGGACATAACACCTCCGTCTGCAACTGAATCCTAGTCTTCCTGACTGGCCACCCCCAAGTGGTAAGGGTAAGTAACAACACATCTGCCACGCTGATCCTCAACGCGGGGGCCCCTCGGGGGTGCGTGCTCAGTCCCCTCCTGTACTCCATGTTCACCCATGACTGCATGGTAAGGAACTACTTCAACACCATCATTACGTTTGCTGATGACACAACAGTGGTAGGCCTGATCACCGACAACGATGAGACAGCCTATAGAGAGGAGGTCAGAGATGGCATGCCCCCATTCTCATCGATGGGGATGTAGTGGAGCAGGTTGAGAGCTTCAAGTTCCTTGGTGTCCACATCAACAACAAACTAACATGGTCCAAAAACACCAAGACAGTCATGAAGAGGGCACAACAAAGCCTATTCCCCCCAGGAAACTGAAAAGATTTGGCATGGGTCCTCAGATCCTCGAAAAGTTCTACAGCTGCACCATCGAGAGCATCCTGACTCTATACCTGGCGGTGTCAGAGGAAGGCACTAAAAATGGTCAAATTACTTCAGCCTCCCTAGTCATAGACTGTCCTCTCTGATACCGCACGGCAAACGGTACGGTACCGGAGCGCCAAGTCTAGGTCCAAGAGGCTTCTTAACAGCTTCTACTCCCAAGCCATAAGACTCCTGAACAGCTAATCAAATGGCTACCTGGACTATTTACATTGTCCCACCCCCTCTTTTACGTAGCTGCTACTCTGTTTATAATCTATGCATAGTCACTTTACCTCTACCTACATGTACATATTACCTCGAATAACCTGTGCCTCCCGCACATTGACTCTGTACCGGTACCCCCTGTATATAGCCTTGCTACTGTTATTTTACTGCTGCTCTTAATTATTATTATTTATTTTATTTTTATTTTTTTTCCCTTGTCTTCTTTTTTTACTTAACACTTTTTTTCTTAAAACTACATTGTTGGTTAAGGGCTCGTAAGTAAGCATTTCACTGTATTCGGTGCATGTGACATAACATTTGATTTGGTTTGATTTGTATCAAAATGAGGTATTTGACACATGCAGTATTTTCAAACAGAAAATCACCTAGAGGCACGCCACAACCTAACATCCAATCAGGTAGAAGAAATGCACATACAGTAATCACCTTCCCTTCAGCGTCAAACACCTTCTGGACGTAAAGGACCTAAAGAAGGACACTATCTCCACCTGAACTAGAGATGAGAAAGCTTTTTTCCCCCTGTCTTAGTAGATAGAAAAACTAGACCACTAAAGTGAATCACTGACTGTCTGCACAGAGCAGGAGACCCACAGACCCAACTCCACAGAGACACCAACAGGATGCCGCAGCTCTGACACAGCGGCCCCTTTACACAGCACTCAGATGTGGAGATATAAAATTACATATGGCATGTTCTGCTGCTACAGTAAAGCATGAAGGAAGGGATTCTTGGGAGTGTGTGTGTGTGTGCGTGTGTGTGTGTGAAGTGTTTGACCCAGTGAGGGTGTTCCCTGTTGGGTTGTGTGTTGGCCCAGGTGTTCCCTGTTGGTTGTGTGTTTATTGGGAGTGTGTGTGTGTGTCCGTCTGTGCACAGAATTACAGCATAGCACTGAGGGCATTGGCACGGTAGCTTGGCCAGCTCTGCCCCTGCATGGTCTCGTGGTTTAGAAACCCAACCCTGGATGTTTGTTAGTGTTTAAATGAAAGAAGTGTTTGACCCAGTGAGGGTGTTCCCTGTTGGTTGTGTGTTGGCCCAGGTGTTCCCTGTTGGTTGTGTGTTGGCCCAGGTGTTCCCTGTTGGTTGTGTGTTGGCCCAGGCTGATCCTGAGAACCCTCTGGGGGACAATCTCAGTCCGCCTCTTCAAGGTGTCCAGCCCCCAAACAGGAAGTCCAGGCCGGTGCTGTTTTGAACATGACGAGAACAGACAGACACAGAGACAGACAGACAGGAAGGAAGGTATTACATGAACACGCAATGCTACTGTCCACAACACCCACCCACTCCCACCAGCCAGCCAGGCCAATGGGGGGGATTCCAAAGAGCCCACAACTATTTATTGTGATTTATTTAGCATTTCAAGCTTTCCTACAGCCAATCTGATCAGATCCAGCTGAGGTGAGATGGCTCTTGTTTCCTGCGAAAGCATCCAAAATGGCATCCTATTCCCTACAGTATAGTGCACTCTCTCTTCCTCTCTCTATCCTCATACTGATCTATGGGCCCTGGTCAAAAGTAGTGCATTAAATAAGGAATAGGGTGCCATTTGGTACACAGCCTGTGTGTTGGAGGTTGGATGGAAGAGGCAGCGGAAACCAATGAACAGATCTGAGATCAGACTGACACTGACGCCTACCCACACCATGACATGAAATAGAGCCAGAAATGTAAATATTTTTTGGTGTAGGTTGCAAAGGTTTGATAAATGTTAGTGTATGGTTTTTTGTAGTTTGGGCTATCTGCTTTAGATACAGAAGGAGGGAGTATAGACAGGATACTGTACGTCTATGTGTTTCCATGAACTCTAAGTACAGGGCACCAGTTTCACAGCCTTACTTTACATCATCCACGTTCATGTCAAATATTTGCATTCTGAAAAATATGCTGTAAAAGAAACGGCATCAACACTCCGCACTGGACATCCAACCAAGTATAATTCCTCCTGTCCTTTATATCAAAGCATCCTTCAACAAACATTCAATATTACTGAGCTAATCGAGTTCATTGGTGAATTAATTCCCTGTCAAATATAGGAGAAAATCCCCATTTTTAACAGGAGCTGAACTGTCAGTCTGTCCGCTGTACCGGCTGTGACCACTAGAGGACACTGTTCATTTACTTTGCTCTGTGACGCTCTAACTTCCAAAGACGAAAGCCCTGTCCAGTAACAGCTCCTATCCCACTACCCACTTGGCACATGTATATTTCTGGGCCAGGTGGAACTATCATAACCTCTCAGCTACAGGTTGTCACAGTTTTATGTTGTTTGGATATCATATTTGTTTGATATTCCCTTGGGTGGTTTGTTCCACAAGTATGTTTCCTCGCTTTTGATTTGTCTGTCCTGAAGTAGCCAACTGTAGCAATGTGCTCAGACTCTCAAAGATGTTGTGTTGAATTGTAGAGCAACTTCTTAACCATACCGAACTCTCATGTTATTCATTGTGTATGGTTTAGGTGACCTGTAGCATACTTGCTGTTTTGGAACTCTTGGCATGCAACCTCTGTGCCCTCTGGTAAGTGATACTCTGGGACGTCAGTCAGTGTTGTAGACAGGCTTATCTACTGAGTGTACACTGTGGCTACCGTGTGAGCTGGCTTCACAGTGACTGTTTGGGTCAATATTGTAAAGAGTTACAGGGTCTGACATTATTACAATCTGATTTGATCTGATGCCTTACTCCACCCACTACCCCACTTCATGTAGATCTCAGGTATAAGCCACATATTACCTGTGTACTATCTGATCGGTGTGACCACAACTCTACTACTGTTTACAGTAGTGGCCTCGATAAGGCCTCTCTCAGAGGACCAGCAGCAGAGATAAGGCCTTGGCTCCCACAGTAGGGAGCCCAGAGAACCTAGTGTAGTATGGGTCAGTATGGGTCATCCTGTCAGCCAGCAGGGACCGATGGAGGGACTAATCCCACTGATGCCCGGACGATGGGTCAGATGAAACAGGAAAACTCCCGCTCTGCCCCCGACTGGTTTAATTTTAAATTTACATTATTTAGCAGATGCTCTTATCCAGAGTGACTTACAGGAGCAATTAGGGTTAAGAGCCTTGCTTAGGGGCACATTTTTCACCTAGATTTTTAACCTAGTTTGCTCGGGGGTTCGAACCAACAACCTAGCCCAATGGTCTTAACCGCTAGGCTACCTGCTTGAGTGACTTACACATGTGCGCACACACACATACAATAAATATGTATCCTGGGAATAGGAGTTATGGGAATTAGGGTTGAACCATAGTAGTTGGTTGATTTGATTAGCCCAAATGGTACAGATTTAAATGGCTGCTGGATTTTTACACTGTAGCTAAAACCAATAGCTAAACGTACTTATTACATACACACACACACACACAAAGATGGCCCCTGGTCTGACCACAAATGCCGTCTAACCTTTGCACCCTGCGGTTCGTTATGGCCCAGATTGCCAGTAAAAAGGGGATGCTTCATGGCTCAACTATTCGCTGGGTAAATGGAAAGAGGTTGTATGTGACCTGAAACACTTCATGGTCCCACTGAGGCAGGCTGTGTGTGGGTGTGTGTGTGTGTGTGGTGTGTGTGTGTGTGTGTGTGTGTGTGTGTGTGTGTGTGTGTGTGTGTGTGTGTGTGTGTGTGTGTGTGTGTGTGTGTGTGTGTGTGTGTGTGTGTGTGTGTGTGTGTTGTGTATCAGAGAGTGGTGAGGTCCGCTGAGAAAGGTTGGGTCAGTAGGAGGACAGAGAGAAGTCTCATCTCAGGTTTACTCAGAAACATTCTGTTCTCTTCTGTGGTCATGTGGTTGTGTAACATTATTGGAATTGAAATGAAATTGAAAGTGCAATACGGTACTTTGAGGATGAATTTATATATTTTTTTCGATTCAATTTTTAAACACAATAATAACTCAGGAGATACAATACCATGATCAAGGGCTTTTAGTAGTTTATGAATCTGTTTTTTCTGATTTAAATCGACTTTATTATAAACAAACAGATATTTTTTGTTATTCCTTTTTATCTTTCACTCGTCAGAAAATATTGAGCAAAACACAAGCTGTTGACAGAAGTGTCACAGTGTGTCACAGTACTTTTTTTAAAATGTGTGAAACATAGCACAGTGTAGCCACAATCAATCAGATACCGTGAAAAAAAGCTAATTGTAAAAAGTAAACCTACATTATGACATTATTTTCCAAGATAATACACAGTAAGAAAATATGAATTGGACAATTTAAAATCTAAAATACCGCTCTGAAATCCCGTATTCCATCTGACTACACTAAAGTGTACTCAACACGTGTGAGAGTCATTAGCTACCAAATCAAGTTATCACCCAAACACTAAATGGAATCCTGCCAGGCAAATTAGGCTGTATAGTACACACATCTCAAGGCTAAAGACATATACAGAAGCATGAAGCTATTTCTGAGAGAAACACTTTTTAGATTGTAGAAGACAGACTGGGAACCAGGGGTGTAGAGAGAACGCGTGGAGGTCAACGTTCCTCTAAAGATTGTAGGGCTAAAATGATGTGTCAAAAAACACTGAGTAGAATAATTCGCCTGCTGGACCTTGACTCTCATGTGTGTTTTACAGACAATGTCTCTTAAAAGAGCGACGCATCTGGAAAGGCCATTCGATGTGCATATAACATTTCTACTGTGATTAATAGTTGATGAGGCAGGGTTGGTGGGGTTGGTCGCAGGGTACCCACATGTGGCCGCCAGGGCTCCTCCTCTTCCAGCTCAGGTTACACACTCTTACCCACCTATGTGTTTAAGAGGGAGGAGGGACCACTTGTCAGGAATGTCTTGAACTGTGAAAACAGCCAGCCCAGTCGGCAGGGAGTGTGTCAGTGTGTGTGCAGACGCAGGGGCTAACCTAACACTCCTCTAGCAGCACAGCTAGTCAGATCATTTGTCCACTCGCCGGTGTGTCTGAGAGTGTGTGTGGAGTCTTGAGGAGCTGCTCTCTACGACGTCACACACACGAGAGGGAGACCCACTAAGCAGTGGAAGGTCTCCATCCTTACACATTGGACTGAGGACAGTCAACAAGCCACGGTCAGTGACAGACAGACAGACAGAGTAACTTCTTCCAGAGTTGGATGTGCTGGGGAGATGATGTGCTTTTGAAACCAACAAGCTGAAGTGGATATTAACCCCGTATTGACAGAACCGGAGAACTCTGAAGGGACTTTCAGCTCTCAGCAAGGACCTCACTCCAGAAGAGAGAGAGAGAGAGAGTGTGTGTGTGTGTGTGTGTGTGTGTGTGTGTGTGTGTGTGTGTGTGTGTGTGTGTGTGTGTGTGTGTGTGTGTGTGTGTGTGTGTGTGTGTGTGTGTGTGTGTGTGTGTGTGTGTGTGTGTGTGTGTGTGTGTGTGTGTGAGCATTTATCGGTGTGTATCATCATGGATCAGCCAGCCAGCAGCTGCATGCGGAGCGCCCACCCCGGCAGCCCCATTTGGGGGTGCGTGAGGAACCCTCACCCCGGAGCAGGGCTCCAGTCCCCCTACCAGCAGGCCCCCTTCTCCCTGCACCAGAAGCCTGAGTTCCTGGCCTACACAGACTTCTCCACCTCCTGCCTGGTACCCGCGCCCCACGCCAGCTTCCCCGCGACGACAGACTCTACCCAGAGCCCCATGCGGGCTTTCAGAGGGCCGACTGGCAGTTCCCCCAGTGTGAGACGCGGGGCCGGGGGCAGGAGGCCTGTCCGGTGGAGCCCGTGGCGGTGGGTGGTGAAGGAGTGGTGGGGAGCGTAGCAGGGGAGATAGACAGCACAGGTGGGGACAGGCTGCCAGGGGCAGTGGCCGGGTGTCTTGAGGGGGAGTACTCGCCACAGAGCATGGCATCGGCCGACACAGAGAAGAAGAGCTCCAAGAGGAAGAGAGACATAGCAGGTGAGTCAGTGATACGCCAAGATGGGATCAGTTGGGCTGCTGGTAAATACCATGACTGGAAAGATGTGGAAAAAGACCCCACTTCAGTAGGCCTACATAGAATGCAAATACGAGTCAAATGCCGTGCAGAGACAGAAATTCAATCGCGCTTCTCAGATTCGACACATCCATTTGCACAAATCTATTTGTACAAACCCCTTTTCGTCATGAATACACGAGAGAGATGTGATATTCTGCAGGGAAACTCTCACCAGACTACTCTATCAGTGGACAATGGTAATCACATTCACTGCTGCCCATGTCATTGCTGGCAATGGGACAGAGTCTCTGTATCAGTTTCCTCACCAAAAGACAGTCTTGCCCTGGCGCCTGGACACGTAGGTATGCAAAAGGTGACGGCGCGCTGTGTTCAAGAACATCCCGACTGGACCAGTTGCGTCCTCTCATTGTTTTAAGCCTCTTCAAAAGATGTCAAATTTACTAACGCAACATCTACCGTAAATCTTTGCTGCACGCGTGTATCCTTTGTTTCACGGAGACATGACAACTTTCAGGAAGCTGCTGGTATAAATCAACTGAGATGTTTGTCTGCAAAAAACTCGCCATAGCTCATATTCTTGTGGTGTTACACGATATGGGTCCACGGAAGCAAATATATCATTAGATTTCTTTACAAGCAATACCATTGCAAGCATTATAAGCAATATCAACATTAACAAGCAATTGTTTATTACTTGCAAATGCCCATTGATAATTGATTGAAATATCTCATCGTTATCGATGATGTCACCTCATCAGACCAACCGGATACCACGTTTCTAGTACAGTAACTGATGTGTATGAAGTGCTAATTCCTGAAAGTCATACCATTTTTAATGACTTGCTGTTGAGTTAATAGCCATAGGAACGGTTTTCATTTGTCTTCTAGCTGTAGATGTGTTATTCAAATACACTCCCAATTCCGTGCTAGCTGAATGAGAGGAAAAGCGAACCTGACTGTTTTCAGCACATCTGGTAAAAGCATTCCCCTCAGCTTTCAGCCACGCTATGGAAACCAAACCTGCCCTCTCTAGAATGGGGGAAATCTTTTGCAGATAAATGTATTACCTCCTCGATCAGAATTCCAGTGGCTATATTAGGATGGCCAAAACTGCGATGCAAGGAAAATCACGTAGGGCTTGGAGACATTCAATAAACGTGTCTAATTTAAGATCTCCTTCTTAGGGAACCAGACACTGGCCTTAGGCACTTAATTGGGGGAAATATAGATTTTTTCCCTTTTCTTGGGTTACCGTATTGCAGCCCTCCCTCAAACATGCCAGACCACGTCTGGTAAAATCTGTTGCCTGCAACCCCACTTTTACATTCTTATCCATTGACATTTTCCTGTCGTTAAGCCGTAACAGAATACCCCACTGAACACATGCAACACGGTTGACCACTGTATAGACCCAGTATTTCATAGACGACCAAACGTGCATTGAATACTTTGACCTAGAATTAGGAATATACCCTTAAGGCATTGATACAGGCTGCATTTCCACGAAGGACTTACCACACACCAGGGTGTCACCAGTGTTTAACATTAGTGTGAGTTCTCGTGTTATTGTGTTTCCTTCAGGAGAGTGACACTAAAGACGTGTTCGAGCAGAATCCACAACCTCTGCCTCATCAAACAGAGAAGGTGTTAAAGTTCACAGTGAACCGTTGTTATGTAAATGACAGCTGAAAAGTACCAGTGGCCTTGCCTTGGAACCAAGTCCGAGCAGGTCTGCTGGAGCCATGGCCCAGTGAGACACCGGTGCCGGGCCCACGTAGATGGAAATAAAAAAGTCTGAGCGTTTTGGGTAAAACGCCATGGCAACTCTCTAGAGGAGATTCGACAACAGTGCAACCATATTTAGGCATATAGCTCTATAATGATATGATTCACCTTTATTTATACTTTCAACCATTTAAAAAGGTTCAACCTCTATTGGTGTGCAGGTTACTACATGTTTCGACTGAAGGAATGACAGGCCTCTCCACAGGTTGAATATGTTTTTATAAACCATTTGTACAAAGTAGTTCAGAGATGCCCCGTTTAGTCTAACTCAAGCAGGATGAGATATATCCAACTTCATTACAATAGCGATGCATTTTGAATGGTGTCTAATTAAATGCTTTTAAAACGATGCTTATCATAGCCCTGTTGTAATAATACTGACTATCTTTAGAACAGTTTGATAGTGCTGCTAAACCTGTTAGCATTTCAGGGGGATTTTTTATGCATTTGCCTGACCACCATCTGGTTATCATTGTTCATTTATCAACTTTATAACAAATCAGCTGTAAACAATTTCAGTAAGAACTTTAATACACATATTACCACTCCAATATAAAACAAATTATGACACCTTTTAGCTTTACTGTTTGAAAAAAAACATATTAGAGGTTTACACATTTATTTTAGCACTTTTATTATTTTATTGGCCCACACTTTAATACATAAAATAATCATGTAATTAATTAAACAGTCATTTTAATTTTTGTTTAAGTCTGTTTAAGTCTGAGAACCCCTCACAAACCCTCACGTATTCACAACATTCTTAATTGAGTGTTAATTAAGACAAATTACTTTTGCACTGTGTGTGTGTGTGTGCCTCCCCCAAATGGCAAATGCTGTTTGTGTTACGGAGTCCCGCTGGGTGCAGGAGTGTCTCCCCTTCAGTTTACGGGCTCTGGCTGTGCAGGATATTTATTGAGGCCGGTTTACTGAGGGCCGGTGTGTGTGCCTACTAAATCTGTTCTGCCAGGTGTTCAGCAAACGAAACCTGCTCTCACATCTACTCAGTTCCACCACACCAGACCAGACCAGGCCAGAGCAGCACACTTGGAACACGTAGTCCTTAATGGGGTTTTAATTATAATCATTTGGCATTCTCAACATGAGGCATTATAGGCTACAGGTTGGTCTCTCTGAATGGGAGTCTTTTGATTAAGTTGTATAGACACACACCTAGACATCCACACACACACGTGTGCAAAGACGCATGCAAACAGACACACATGCACGTAGGCAAGCACACGCAGAAGGACGCGAGCAAAAATGCATATGCACACGCACACACATACACGCACACACACCCACACAGTGAATCTGGATCTGCCCAGTCACATCTGGACCAGGCACTGCAGTCCATTTCACAATCTGGCTCCATGCTCTGGCAAGCACAATGCAGAACTTCTCACTTTGACAAATTAGAACCATTTTCTCAAGATTACATCAGCAGCTAGTGTCGCTACCAATGCACAAGTATTGCCTAAAATCATTCCATATCATATAAAGTTGAGATTTTTAACAAGGAATGATTAAGTGGCTTTCATGTAGTTTATGCACATTTCATTTTCACCAAGGTTACCAAGAGGAAAATAACTCTCAAAATCTCTACCAACCAAAAGCCTTTGTATTCCCTGTCGTACACATTTGTCATACACACTTTTACTACCCTAAATAATCCAAGTGAACCAGTTAACACAATGCAGACGTACAGCACATGATTTCACAATTCCTCTTTCCTCTGCTCTGCTATATCGGTAAGAGTGCTTCCTATTTCCCAGAGGCTGGTGAGGCAAGGTGGCTGCCAGGTTGTGTGTGAGTTACTGCGCGATGGCCGTCAGCCTCCTCTCCTCTGGCCTAGAAGGGGAAGTCTTCCCATCTTCCCAGAGACACATACGTTTGAGCTGGACACGCCCCCGCCTTTGTTCTTAGAGGCTTTAACGATGTTCCGCTGCATTCCTCCCTAACTCAAGCCCTCTGCCGCCTGGTTTGGCAGTCCCCGTTGCAGGGCATAGGAGTGTTGACTTGACCGGGGCATTGGTCGTTAGATAGTGTAACTCGGGGTGCATGGGAGTGGGACAGGTCAGGGTGGTCTCTCGTAGAGTGGTGGTCCGGTTGCTCTCTGAGTGTATACGACTAGAGCTTGGACAGATTTGTTAGTTGACAGGACCTCTGACCTCTTCTTTGTGAAATGGGCCTAATATCAGACAGACAAACCGCTCAACTTGTGTCCAAATTCAGTGCTAAACCAATATACGTGCACATCATTTGACGGAATCATTTCTCAACACTACTGTACATCGTAGCATAGTCATGAAATAACAACGGCGTCCTCTTCTTGTGTTCTCCAGATATTCAGGACTTCAAGGTGGGCTCTAACTGCAAAGCGAGGAAAGAGCGCACTGCGTTCACCAAAGAGCAGCTCCGGGAATTGGAAACGGAGTTCACTCACCATAACTACCTGACCAGACTGCGTCGCTATGAGATCGCTGTCAACCTGGACCTCACGGAGAGACAGGTAACAACACCTACACCAGAATGTTTCTACACAATGACAATATTTAGTGGTCTTATAATCCTTCATTTTGTTTTAAAGGTATAGAAAGAATAGGTCTATGAAAAATAATCTCCAGTCTCCAGCCAATTGCCCGACAAACAAGAGGAGAGAGTCTGTTGATTGGATGAGAATATGTGATTTGAAGGCCAATATTATTAACCACAAATGATTTTAGAAATGGACATAAAATTAACAATACTCTTGATATAGTGAGCTGAATCATAGTTGAAAACTTAGTTGAGTCTCTGCTGAAATTCTGTTACCTACAACTACAGACTCAGTTAGTTTCTCGTTGATACCACTCACCCTAATAGGTGTCCAACTGTTTTAATATTGGAAGCCTTCTCTTGTGATTGGGCAGCAGATCTTAGAACCAAGGCTAACATTTAAAAGGGCTTGGCAGTCTGTCCTGTTCCTCTCCCTAGTTCCAGCCCCTGTGCCCACTCCCTCCTCTGCCCAATGAGCCCATAGTTTCTCAGTGGCCACAAATAGCCTGCTCTAAGATGAATTTCCCAGGCCTCTGGTGCTCAAAGCCAGCTTGGTCCAAACCCTACACTCTGGGCTCTGAGTCCCACTGCAACTCTGGCTCAATAATTCTTTATGATTTTTTTTCCGACGCATCCTACATTGCTTAGCAGTTTCCGTTCCTTCAGTCACGAGAGGTAGACAGTATGAGACGAGGGGACAGTCTTCATAAAAATAGTGTGGGAACAGACTAGTCTGTCCCAATGTTGCCATGGGGAATGCTGAGAGGGATGCACGGAGGTCAGCCCTCCCTTGAGCTCGTATGTAGGTTCCGGTCGACACAGAATGGCGGCGCACTGGGTCCAAGGAAATGATGTCATGGGTCATATTCATTGTGGTTATATAGTAGACTATAGTAATCTGTGGGCATTTAACTACTGCAACCCACTAAGAGTGTGGTCCAAAACCTGAACTTAACCTTTACACTGAGACTGCACAGACTCTTCCACAAGCACCAAAAACAAACAAATGACTGACGTAGTCTCCAGTATTAAACAAAAAATATATTATTTCTTAATATTTGTTCTTAATTGGCATTTTTCAGGGACTGCAGCAGCACCCTCAGCACCCTACTTCCCGTGGCTGTGACCCCATACATGACTTGATGCAGGCATTGTAGTGACACCTCCTGTCTATGTCCTGTAGGTGAAGGTGTGGTTCCAGAACAGGAGGATGAAGTGGAAGAGGGTGAAAGGAGGACAGCCTGCTTCCCCTAACGACCTGGAGACAGACGACATAGACTCTGCTGCCTCACCCAGCTCAGAGTGAGGGGAAACAGGCTGTCCTGATAGGGGTCCCGTCCCCCCGTCCCCCCAACACAAACATCCACAGAGAACACCAGCCATCTTATAATATCCCTAGTCGGTAGTCAGTCTGAACCCCAGTGTTTCGCCTTTTGTAAATACTGTAGTATTTGGTCTGGCAAGGTCCAACTTCTTTTTTACCCTTCTCTGTTGAATGAGGACAATATTAGATCTAACTTGAAAGGGGTTGTAATATTTTCTATACCCATACAATCTAACTCTTGGAGCATTACTGCGATGGGAGTATTGGAATAAATAAATGAAGGAGTGGATTAATCTTAGTGTAGACTGACATGTTGCAGTTTATTACCCTGCCCGAGTGAGCACTTGTAACTCAGCGATGACAAGTCTGTAATTTAGATTTTTTTGTTGTTGAGAACATCTCCTCAGTTCTCGATCCGTAGACATGGTTGACTGCAGCCACCTGCGGACACTCAAACCGTTTCAGCGTTGCCAAACCTTAAGTGCCTCAAAAATCTGATTTTATTCAAAGTTGTGTCGTTACGTTTTCCTAGAATACACTTTTTCTGTCAAACAAGTTTGTCTTGTTTTTTTTGTACTTTTCAGCTTTTTTTCTTGCTTTTTTAACATTTGAAAGATATTGATGAAATTCAGATGTTGCCTATTGAAATCTGCTAAAATGAATAAATCATTTAAAAAAATACTTTGATAATTTCTTCCAACCAGCCACATGTGAGTTATAAAGTGACAGTGTATGAAGCGTCTTGGCTAGATTATAGGACAGAACCAATGCTTGGCATTTACATGCTATTTAGTCCAATTTCTATTACAACTGTCTGCAGATCGTCTGTCGCTAAGGCAACTATATTTTTATTTCTTTCACTGTGTGTGTGTGTGTGTGTGTGTGTGTGTGTGTGTGTGTGTGTGTGTGTGTGTGTGTGTGTGTGTGTGTGTGTGTGTGTGTGTGTGTGTGTGTGTGTGTGTGTGTGTGTGTGTGTGTGTGTGTGAGAGAGAGAGAGAGAGAGAGGGAGATATGGAGAGAGAAAGGGATAGGATAGAGGGAGGGAGAGAGAGAGAAAGGGAGAGAGAAAGGGAGAGAGAGAAGGAGAGGGAGAGCGAATGTAGAGCTAGCCTTATAATCTTCATTAATACCTCATGTGGTGTGGAAGACTTTCCTTTAGTAGGATCTGATTAAACTCATTTGCATCACACAAAACCTGGTGTATATTTTAAAACGTCCTCTAGGATGTTTTTACACTGGGAAGTGGTTTGGTCTGGTGTTCTTCCTATTGCAATAAACCCTAAGAAAATCATTCTGGTAGAGAGAAATTGATCTGACGTGGTACTGACATGGGCATAATTCGGCCTGCATTTGAATGACGGCATTCACTTTGCACACCATCATCATTGCCATTCCAATCAGCTCACAAAGTGCCATTAACCTGAGGTGGAATCTGGCTCCTAAAGCCCTATTTGGGCCCCAAAACTATTTTCAACGGAAGCATCAGGCTGGGGCCAATTTGATCTCAACCCAAGTGGAACCCTCAGACAAGCCCACGTGAGGGCCCCTAGGAACCAGAAGACTGTTGGCTGACCGCTTGCGTATGATGGAAAAGGAAAATAATAGGTAGGTATGGGTGAAAAGACGACTTCTCGAGTACAGGATGTTGTTGTAGCAGGTAGCCAGTCATCCAATTTCCTGCTTCCCAAAGAAAACAAGAGGTAAAGCATAGGAGTCCTGGGACTTACAATGGCCGGCCTATATGCTCGTGCTGGTCGGCCCAAACAAAGACTTTAGAGGCTACTGCCCTTTCTGTTCCACCGGCGGGGGGGGGGGGTTCCAAACACCACCCACGGTAGGGGTCAAATGTGACTGTAACGCTGACCTGGTAAAGGCCGCACAGCAGCTGCTAGGGGTGGAAAATCTCAGAGCCGATCCCCTCATCACTTCCTCTTCATTGGGCCTCTATTAGGGACTATTATTGTATTAGTGGTAATAGTAGTGAAAATAAACTATGTCCAATTGTAATGATAGTATTAATACCAATTGTGTAAACCAATGAACTTGGAATGTTGTTCTTGTACCACTAAGGTTTCTTTAAAAGGTCCAGGGTGGCCAAATTTATGGATTACATTTAATTCGATGGTATTGTGTTCTGGGGGAGCTGTACGTTTGCCAAAACATTGAAATACACGGTTTTCCTTTCACTTTTCAGGGTGAATTATTTCAACAACAAAAAACACGTTCTTTAATCCTGATTTATCTTGTATGTTGTATTCGTTTACCCGAAGCATACTCTCTGGAAACGTCGAAATAACTGCAGCGTAGAAGTCATGCAAAATTGAGTTTTAAGAATACCATAATTTCCCATATTTGGCACGATTGTAGTTGACAGTGGCACAGACCTACATCTAAAAGTTGTTGCGGCAGATTCCAAACATCAGGATAGGGTCTGCTCAGTCAATATCCAACCAGCTTTGATTATGAAAGCAGACTTTAGTCAAAGGACATTCTTTAAATAACTCCTGACTTGCTGGTTTGTGAATATGACCTTTTTTTGTGGGTAGCTCAGTAACTGCGCTCATAAGAAAACGTTTGGATGAGCAGCTGGTGACTTCACCCTGCAACGCAACGGGAACATTCTCTAACGCAACGGGAACATTCCCTAACGCAACGGGAACGTCCTCTAAATGGCCTTTCAACACACAGAAGAGAAGACTTCTGAAAACACAGATTTACTGTGAAAGCTGCGAAACTGATCCTGAGTTCTCTCTATTTAACGTATGAGAGCTCAGCCAAACCACCACTGCATCTATACACAAAACAAAATGTACTTGTGGTCTAGTGGTTCCCGTGCCATACATGACCATTATGAAAACATTTAGGATATGAGTCATTCATAACCTCATAACCGCAGAACGTAAAGAGTAATACATACTATTATATTAGAAATATACTATCCATATAAGGCACGTTATTAGTGCAACAGAGGAAGAAATCTACTCAAATGTAACTGAAAGTGTATATGCACATAGCAAGACTGCCCTTTTGCACCTTGTTAGATAATCCACATGATTTTCAAGGAAATGTGACCAATGTCAGTAGCAGACTTCAGGCTGGGTCAAAGAGCCAAATACTTTTATTTTAACGCCGGCTGGAAGTGGGTCGGAAGCCGGCAGAAGCTCTGGGGCGGGAAGAAGAGATTGATGGATCGCCGGAGGTGTGGAGGTCAGCGCTAAGAAGCATTCGTTGAAATGAAAGCGTGTCCTTCAGGCCCTGCCCAGGCCTCAGGGGCCAGACGCATTTGCACAATGTTATTGTTGACAGACTGAGGCAACGTTTCACCGCTGACATCAGGGTACCTCTACTACACCCTGACACAGGGACACGGAAGGACACCACTGTGAGTAGTTCGCCTATGGGGAAAGAAAGTTTAGATAATATAGTAATAGGACAACGAACTTCTGTGTGTGTAATATTAATAAACCATATGTTAACATTGAAGGCCTACTCCTTAATTAATAATACATTTTAAAAACATAAATCAAGCTGAGGGAGGGTGGTAGAGTAATGTAACAACTCTCAAATTAATTTACCACAATCATGTAGAAACACACGAGTTTCACAAAGGCTGGATCTTCTCCAAAGTATGTATTGCAACATCACCACTGATCCATTCTCTACCATCTAGATACCTCTGGTTGACACCACAATTAACTTATACACTGAAAAGAGTAATCCATCATCTGAAGACATAGTGATTCATTATCATTCAGTCTATGGTTGGTCTAGACTTTTTTTTCAACATATAAAGTGGGATCTAACCAAAACCCAGACATGCCTCACCTTGCTCTCCACCTCTTCCAAGGAGAGAGGGAGAACACTGGGTTTCGTCAAGCCAAATGGACCCAGGAGAAACGTAACGTAACAAGACTGCCTCCAACCCCCAACCCTCCTTCCTCCCCAGGTCCTTGCACAGGGGCTCATAAGACACATCCTCTCTTTCTTTTCATCCTCGTTGTTATTTTAGACCACCTGTTAATCTATACCTCCATCCTTCTCTTGCGTCGGCTTTTCCCCCTCTGTCACATGCAATGCAGAGACAGGCATCTGAATGGGAGAAGAAGAAGAAGGAGGAAATGTGCAATGTCTTCCGCACTTCCTCCCAAGACAGCAGTTGTGTTGAAGGGGGGATACAAGGAAAAAAGAGAGTGTGTGTGTGTGTGTGTGTGTGTGTGTGTGTGTGTGTGTGTGTGTGTGTGTGTGTGTGTGTGTGTGTGTGTGTGTGTGTGTGTGTGTGTGTGTGTGTGTGTGTGTGTGTGTGTGTGTGTGTGTGTGTGTGTGTGTGTGTGTGTGTGTGTGTGTGTGTGTGTGTGTGTGTGTGTGCAGTAGGGGTAGCAGAGCAAGTCTGGCAAAAGCAGCCTGTATGTACAGTGCCAGTCAAAAGTTTGGACACACCTGCTCATTCAAGGGTGTCTCTGTTTTTCTTTATTTTTACTATTTTTTACATTGTAGAATAATAGTGAAGAGACCAAAACTATGAAATAACGAATTTGAGATTCCAACCGCCGTGAGACGCAAAGGAGGTGACCGGATGATCTCTGCATGTGTGGTTCCCACCGTGAAGCATGGAGGAGGAGGTGTGATGGGTGTGATTGACCAAGGAGAGTGATGGAGTGCTGCATAAGATGACCTGTCCTCCACAATCACCTGACCCCACCTAATTAAGATGGTTTGGGATGAGTTGAACCGCAGAGTGAAGGAAAAACAGCCAACAAGTGCTCAGCATATGTGTGAACACCTTCAAGACTGTTGGAAAAGTTATTTGAGAGAATGCCAAGAGTGTACATAGCTCTCATCAAGGCAAAGGGTGGCTACTTTGAAGGATCTCAAATGTAAAATATATTTTGATTTGTTTAACACTTTTTTTGCTTACTACATGATTCTATATGTGTTATTTCATAGTTTTGATGTCTTCACTATTATTCTATAAAGCAAAAATTGTAATGAGTAGGTGTGTCCAAACTTTTGACTGGTACTGTATGTAGTAGCATGTGGTCAGTGAAAGTCACTGAAGCAACCTTCTCCTCCCTCATCCCTCCATCTCCCCCCCCTGCAGTGAATAGCGACCCCGGCAGGACAGATAAATCTTCCATCTTCCATTGCGCAATCAGTCAAAGATGGAGCACAACATTAAATTATCCAGGACTTCCTGCAAAGTTCTTTTGGCGGTTCGTTAGCCAAGTGGAGAGCAGCGGCGCTGGCCTGGGACTCTCTATTGCTCCCTCTGGCTGGTAATACTGACCTGCTCTTCCCTCAGACCAACATGGAGGCAGGAAGGCCCGCCAGCAGGTACACTCTCTAAATCACAGAGAAGAGCACTCAATTGTGTTGTTGCTCCCCAAGTTGGATGTGGCGGGTCCTGTTCAGAACCGGCACGGAAGGAAGGAAGAACATCATTCATTGAATGTGTTTTAGACACAGGAGTCTGAACTACCATGGTGACTTAGACTACAGTATCTGAAATCCCACCTCATACCGTCTAGGCCTATAAAACAATGATATTTACGATCTCTAACCAGATCTATATGAGATGTCTTTTTTTTTGTCAAATTGACAGCAAGAACAGTAGTCTTTGTTTCCAGGTAAGACAATCCCTCATCTAGCACATTCTCGTGCCCCACCATCCTCCTCAATCCCCATCATGTACAAGAGCCATTGAGTCTGTCTACTCCCATCCAGGTACTAGAAGTCGCTTCACCCAATAGCCCAGGGTCTTAGGGTCTGAAGAGTGGTAGGAAGGGGTGTAGTCAGTAATAGAGCTGGGTAGTAGAGGAGCTCTAGGATCAGTGCTATGCTGTCATAAAGGTGTCATGGCCGCCAGACAGGAGCCATCTATAGAACAAAGAGCCTATTGTCTCAGGCTGGGGAACTGATCTGCTGTCTGTGGGTGGAGGGTTTTTTCTCTGTTTAGTATGGCGTCTTCCATATACAACGATGGTTCGTCTTTGGATGGTCATTTGGTGTATCGAACGACATCGTTGGGAAATCATCACACTACCGGGTCTCGGACATATGGTGTGTCAGTAGAGACGGTCTCAATAAAGCTCTTTGTGTTAGTGTAAGGATGGAAGCTGTATGGTGAGATGATCAATAAATATCGGAGGTTACTACGTGTCAGTGTCAGGTTTATTACTTCAGTAAATTCCATGGATTCAGGTATCCAAAGTTTTAGATGGGAAATGGAAGGAACGCTTAAGTACAAATCCGAATCATCAGGTGCTGTCATTAGAAACCTGATTGACTTAGCCCAAATAAGGTCAAAGTTGACATGCCACAAATACACCACAAATTACATTATGCAACAAATCTGTGGTGCAGATTCTTCCCGTAGAAGTGACAGAATTACTTTGACAGTTCATATTTTGTGTATAAGTGGGAGCCATTGTGTACGGTACGTTCTTTTAGTGCGTTTGAGGGGGCAGGTAGAGTGTGGGACAGGCTTCAGGTTCCCAGTTCTTCCAGACACAGCTAAGTCATAGGAACCCTTGGGAAATGGGAAACAGGTTTCATGCATGACTGGCTGTGTAGAAAGGCCAGTAGAGAAAACATCCACATACAAGGTACTCTCACTGCATGGGGCAGTTTTAGTAGTTCAAATAACCCTGGCCTTGAGGTGTGTACTTGAGGATATTATAACCAGAAAACCTCAGAAGATCACAGATCACTATTTATACCTCCGGTATACTACTCAGCCTGTCAATGTATTACACAAACTATGTCCCACATTCACTGACGGAACAAGATTTCCAGATTTACAACGTAAACATAAACTAGTCATGAGCATTTATATTTTGGCCACGAAAAACACATATGCTGTACACATCTTGAAGTTTTTTTAACACTGACATGGATCAACAACATGAATAGAATAGTGGTACTATTTCACAGGTTTCCATCTGGAAATGTGTTTTTTGCTCTACTGCTCCCAACCGCAGACAAAACACAAACACCGGAAACTCACAGGGTCATCCACAGTCCAGAGACCCTGGTGCCATGAGGAGGTAAAGTGCCATACTCAAGGCCACAGATTACCTCTAATAATAAGGGCACACATTCCAATTATAAAAATGTACAGTCTCTTTCCAGATTGTTAGTTATGAGCACTCTGTCTTCCAACGCTGACGCTGGCATAGGGACAATCAGCCTTGTGCAGGAACAGCAGCGATCGGCAGGTTGTGCAGACACAGAACCAGTCCTCCATCCATCCATACACCCACTCACCCACCCCCGCACTCCAACTCCCATCAAGCCCCAGAGATGGAACCCGAGTCCGGGCTGGAGCCTGTGGCGTGACAGGCGGGCGGGGTTTCTGGAGCTCCTAGCCTGTGTTATTCTCCATCCCGCACTGTCTTTCATCAGGTCCTCCGGCCCACAGACTGCTCAGGGAGAAGGGAAAGGGCTGCTAGTGTACAGTTTCACCGCCGGGCCCCTGTCTGCAGCACGTGGGAGGATGATTTCTAACACATGGAGCCCGGGGGCCGCCGAAAAAAACAAAGGAGGACCTGTCAGTGTCCCAGCCTCCCAGCCACCTCGACGGGATGGGGGCTAGTGATGTCACACCCGTTCACCCCCCTACCAGATCCCTCCTCACCCTCGTCCCAGGCTCCAATTAGTAACACCTGTTTTTATACCACACCAGCCCCCGATTATTATGTTATGGTCTGGAGCCGCCTGGGTCTGCAGGATTAGAGCTCTCACAGTGGTAAGGCTCCAGCTGCAGCTCCACAGCTCCATCACACGTCTTGAGGATACTGATCTGGCCTGTCTTGACACCTCCGGCCCAACTCACTGAAACTGAACTGCCACACCAACCGGCAACCGCAGTGCCATGTGGGCAGTAGATGTCTTAGCAAGCTGGCACATGTCCACAGGATTAGCTTGGTTGAGATGCAAGCTAGATTCATCATATCTACTGTACTAGGATTCAGGTGGCTATTGAGAATGTGGTCATGTCCCAAGGGTCTGTTCCCCGCCGTCTCTGCCCCTTCCTTTACCAGTACGGTAATCAGAAGACATCGCAGCTCTTCCCACACACTTCTATTGTTTGAAAGCAGAAACCTGAGAAATAACAGAAGCCAGAACCCAATGACAGCATTGGGAAAACAAAAAGATAGAAAAAATCGACACAGTGGTTAATGAGTTGTGTTGCTGTCGGAGGTCAGGGATGGAGCGAGGAGAGCCGGGCCGGTCCCGGTGGTCCACTGGGGTCCGGAGAGCCGCGGCACACGCCAGACGGCGCGAGTGAGGAAAGCCATCCATCACAATGGGGCCAAGAGAAGGATCAAACCATAACAATATGTATGCGTGCCCATTGTCAGCCTGAAAGAGGTCATTGTGCGTAATTGGGAGGCTCCACAGTCCACACCCTCTGGCCTCAGAGTGGGACTAAATTCCTGGCGTCTCCCTGGAGGGAGGCGGGACTGGTGGGAATGTCCTAACACACCTTTCCCTATGACAGACATAGACACACATAGACACGCACACAAGTATAGAATGCAGAGCAAAGACACACACACATTCACACACACACACACACACACACAGGCACACAAATAGAACACAAATAGAATGCAAACACACACAGACACACACAGCCAAAGAAATAGAACACAAATAGAATGCAAACACACACAGACACACACACACACACACACACACACACACAGCTGTGGGAATGCTCTTCAGTATATTCTGGACTGCGGAGAAGGAAAGGGAGAAGGAGAAGGCGTAGTGTTTTCTTCTGCTGGTAAAATAAACTGGCTCATGGTGATGGTGGTGATATACACAGCAGACAATCTGTCCCAACAGCTTTGGTTTCAGGTGACTTACCTACTTCTTTTTTACTGGCTGAATATCATATCCCTCAAAGTCAAGCCAAAATCATTCAGTCAAAGAAGAAAAATGTGCGACTCAAATGATACATTTGATTGTTTTTCAATAAATCTGATGTATTCTAAGTGAGTATGATTGACCAGCAGCAGCTCTGAGCTCCTGTAGGGACAGTTTGTTGTGGTAGTCAGCAGGCTGAATGAACACTACCAAAGCAACCTTGTGGTCACCATCCTGTTTGTTTGAGAGTTTACACTGATCTACCAGACAGGGCCAGCCAGTAGCTTTTGAGAACGTCTGTGCCAGGGTGGACATGAGTCAATATTCACTCTGTAAACACTATTCTACACCATCCAGAGAGGAGCAGGGGAGTAAGACAACAGCATAACGGGTCATTGAACAACAAGAGTAGTTTATTATGTTGATGGGGTAAGATCATAAAGAAAGGCTCTGATAGGGTAGGGTAGGGGAGAGTAGGGTAGGGTAGAGTATGGTAGGGTAAGTATGGTAGGGTAGGGTAAATTAGGGTTGGATAGGGTAAAGTAGTGTAGAGGAAAGTAGGGTGGAGTAGGGGTAATTAGGGTAGAGTTAAGTATGGTAGGGTAGGGTAAAGTAGGGTGGGGTAGGGTGAAGTAGGGTTAAGAAGAGTGGGGTATGGTTGGGTAAAGTAGGGTAGGGTAGGGTGAAGTAGGGTTATAGCCTGGTTCCTCTCTAGGTTTCTTCCTAGGTTCCGGCCTTTCTAGGGAGTTTTTCCTAGC